>NC_056726.1:184020282-184320282 GCF_019279795.1 Protopterus annectens
GCCTGTAGATGCACTTGGTAGCTCAAGGCTGTGTTCCACAGAGCCATGGCTAGTCTGCAGAAGGGGTATGAATGGGTACCACCCTGCTTGTTTATGTACCACATAACAGTGGTGTTGTCGTCTTTACCCTTGGTTGTCCTGGAAGAATGTGGTCCTTGAAGGCTGTCAGAGCATTCTGCACAGCTAACATTTCTTTTTGATTGATATGCAGGTGCATTTGACTTGGGTTCCATTTCCCTAAATGCCCTTCCCTGCCAGGTGAGCCCCCCATACATAGTCTGAAGCATCTGTTGTTAGGGTTTGGGCGGCAGGGGGTAGAGTGAATGGTAGACCTTTGTTTTGGTGGAAAGCCTCTGCCCACCAATGGAACTCTAACTGTAGGCAAGGAATGATAGAAATCATTGCTTCTAGATCCTGAGAATGTTGACACCATAGCCTTTTTAGATACCATTGAAGTTTCCTCATATGCAGTTTTGCATATGGAATTAGTAGAATGTAGGAGGCCATGAACCCCAAGGCTTGCAGTATTTGCCTTGCAGATAGCAGGGTTTTTGTGGCCATTAGTTTGAAGTAAGTTATCAAATGAATTTGTTTCTCTGGCGTGAGGAAAGCCATCTGAGTTGTGACAAGCTTGCTCCCAGGAATATAATTTGCTGACAGGGTACCAGATGTGATTTATTTTTGTTTATGGTGCACCCCAGACAAGTCAGCACCTTTTATACAAATGCCAGATGATTCAAAAGTATGTCCTGGCTTTCTGTCTGAATTAGACAATCATCCAGGTATGGGTATATCTAAATATTTCTTTGCCTGTAAAATGCAATGACTGGAGCTAGGCACTTTGTGAATACCCTGGGCGCAGTAGATAAGCCAAAGGGGAGTGCAAAGAAAGTACAGTTGTGTACACTTACCATAAATGTAGATGTTCGAGTGTATTCACTGTTGCAGTCATTACATTTGGGTTATCCTGCTGGCAGGTTGCCCTCAGTCGGCCTGAATTCCAAAGTCTTGGGTCCTGCGTCGGTTGCTGTCACCTCTTCCCTGACGTCAGGTCGTCAGGGGTATAAAAGATGCAGCCGAAGCCATTTTATTTAGTCTTTCTTGCCACGCGGTGCCAGAAGCAGAAGCAGTTCGCAAGTGCTGGTCGGCCGACTCCTGAGATTTTCGTGTTCGAGTTTCAGATCCAAAGTCATTATTAAAAGCTAAGTACCCCATTGGGGAAACTTTTTTCTTGCTCCAGACCGATGTCAGAAAAAGCTAATAATTGTATATCTTGTGGGAAGCAAATACCTCATAAGGACTTTCATTCTTACTGTATTCCTTGCCTAGGCCCTGACCACAACGTTGCTAGTTGTCGGTTTTGTGCTAGATTTAACCAGCGCACTATTAAGCGTCAGTACGATTTAGCATTAAGCTATTTTGGGTGAAGATTTAATTATACAGTGTCGTCGGATAGTCATCCGACTACCGGAGTTCACAAAAAAACGCAAAGAAAAGGACAGGCAACCGAGGTCCAAAACCGACGACGAAGCTTCTCCTAAGCAAGTCGCCGGTTCGCTGGTTCTCAGTGAGGCACTTTCGCCGCCTCTGACACCCGCTACTTTAGAGTCGCAAGCCGCTACTGACTCCCACGTGGAGTCGGCCAGGCCACTGGAAATTCAAGGTATTGGAGCCTCGGAGACTATTCCCTCAGATGGGTCCGGAGCCGCTGAGCAGTAATGACTGCAACAGTGAAACAAGAAGAACATCTGATAGTGCATGCAGCCTGCTTTGAAGCATAGGTATCTTCTGCAAGATTCCCTGATTGGGATATGCAGGTAGGCTTCCTTTAAATCCAGTGTTGCCAACCAGGCATCCTTGCCTAGCATGGGAACCAACTGGTGAAGAGTTAGCATCTTGAATTTTGGGGGAAAAAAAATTTGGAATTACCAAAAAGGTGTTTAGGACAGAAAGGTCCAGGATAGGACGCCATGAGTTGTCTTTTCTGTGTACCAGGAAAAGTCTTGAGTAGAAACCTTGTCCCTTTACCTCTTCTGGTACAGTTTGAATAGCCTTTAATCTTGAGAGAGAGAGTACTTGCTTTTGAGACACTGCCCACTGATATGGGGGTAGATCTGGCCAACCGTTTGGGGTTGGTAATGTGTGGAAGTGAAATCTGTACCCTTTGGAAACTATATTTAAAACCAATTTGTTCTGGGTAATGAGTTCCCAGGTTTTGCTTACAGAGCAATCTTTCCCTCTAAAGGAGCAGTCAGTTGAGAAGTGCTTGAAAGTTTTAAAGTTAAGTCATCGAGACAGCTTACCATAGAGGGGGGGAGTTTTACTACTCCCTGTTTTGGAAGTGGGAGCTCCCCACTGCTTAGCCCTGTGAGTACCCTGGGACTGCAGCCTGGGTGTTCTGCTGGTTCTGGGTTTGAACTGAGAAGGCCTGCAAGAGATAGGAAAGGAACAATTCTTAGAGGGCCAATGCCTACTAAATGCTGGAGGCTGTACTTGTAGGAAATCTTTAACAGTTTGCATAGATTTAGCTTTTTCCTCCATCTTTTTAAGAACTTCTTCTGCTTTGTTGCCAAACAGGCGGTCCTGAGGAGCATCCAGCAAATTAGTTTTAACACG
This sequence comes from Protopterus annectens, assembly GCF_019279795.1. NCBI lineage: Eukaryota > Metazoa > Chordata > Ceratodontiformes > Protopteridae > Protopterus > Protopterus annectens. The sequence continues at coordinate 184,022,899 of NC_056726.1, forward strand.
ATCTGGCAAAGATTGCTCCTTAAGCCAAGCATGCCATCATAAGTTAAGTACAGACCCAGTGACAGCAGCCTTGCAAGATGCCTCTAGTGAATCAAAACCACATTGCAAAGTACGTTTTCCAACCTGCACAGCAGAATGCATTAAATCCTGTAAATCCTTATTTTCAGCAGAGTCAGGAATCAACATCATTTTCTGTTTAAGCAATCCGATAATATGCTGCTGATACTTTAACATATGAAACTGGCAATTTAAGGCCCTGATGGCCAAGGTTGCAGAGGTGTATACCTTCTTACGCCATCTGTCCAGGGCCCTGGAATCTCTATCAGAGGGGGTAGGATTTTTGGCAGTAAAAGTCTTAATGCCTTTGGGTCCATGTGAAATGGTCTCAGGATCCGCAGTAGGATTTTTAAAAAAGGAACTTGTGAGAGTCAGGAACCCTGTAATATCTATCAGGTTTTCTGGGAGCAGGAGGTAAAGAGTCAGGGGCCAAGCTAGATTCCGAAAAAGCATCATCAACAATATCTAGCACAGGAGGGATAGCTAAAGGCCTGTGTTGGGGCAGGAGTAAGAAGTCCCTAAGCCTTCATAGGTTCATAGGTAGGTACTAGGCTATCTGCCCAAAGGCATTTATAAGCCTAGCCAGAATGTGCTGGCTTTTGCCACCCCCCTTAGATTAGTTCCCTGTGCCTTTATCCAGCAGAGTCACTGAAGTGATCCCTGGGGTAAAAAGCTTCACGTGTATCAAGATTATATCACCCCAGATGGGACTCGAACCCACAATCCCTGGCTTAGGAGGCCAATGCTTTATCCAAATCAGAGCAATCCTGGCTTTTCCAGTGAAAATGCTCCTTAAAAGTATGCAAGGTTTCACCAAAAGAAAAATCCTCTGGGTGAGAAGCAGAAGAAATTGAGTCATCTGCATCAGAATCCTCATAAGTAGATACGGGTAATTCCTGGTCATCAGAGGAAACAGAATTTTCAGAATCCTGGTCAGAAGTATCATAAGCAAATTCAGTCCTAGGTCTCTTAGAGGGGGAAGGTTGGCTTCCCCTGATTAAAGTAATAAGGTCTTCAAGCCATTCTTATTTGTTTTTTAGGCATAGGGCCCTGACCATGCGGACTGGTGGTTTTCTAGGCATGGTTCGAGTTTTAGGGATTGAAGAAGAAGATGGCGTCAGTTTAGTAAGCAAGTCAGTAGGCCTGAATACACCCTCAGAAGCCGGTGCCTGCACAGCGGCTGCGGACCCATCCAAGGTAGAGACAACCACAGGTTCCACAGTTGAAGCATCTCGCGGCATACCAGACTCCGAATGGTTCTCAGTAGAGGCCTACGAACCTGAAGTAGCAGGTATCAGGGGCTGCAAAAGCACCTCACTGAATACCGGCGAACTGGCGACTAGCTTAGGAGAAGCGTCGTTGGCAGCTTTGGACCTCAGCAAATAGTTTGTGGTTTAAATAAGGCACAAAACAGACAGCGAGGTACGTCATGGTCAGGGCCTAGGCAAGGAATACAGTACGAATGAAAATCTTTATGAGGTATTTGCTTTCCACAAGAAATACAATTATTGAATTTTACTGACATAGGTTTAGAGCAAGAAAAAGTTTCCCCAACAGGGTACTTAGCTTTAGTAGAAGACTTTGGTTCTGAAACTCGAAAACAAAAATTTCAGGAGTCGGCTGACTGGCACTTGCGAACTGCTTCTGCTTTGGGCACTGCATGGCAAGAAAGACTGATGTAATGGTGTCAGCTGCATGCTTTATACCCCTGACTACCTGACGTCATGGAAGATGAGACAGCAACCGACGCAGGACCCAAGACTTTGATAATCAGGCTGACTGAGGGCTACTGCAAGCAGATAACCCAAATGTGATGACTGCAACAGTGAAACACGAAGAACATCTTTCTAATACTTAAGGAAACTAACACACTATGGGAGAAATGTACATACATAACTTTCTTAGAGGTAAAAATCTCATTTACAAACAATGTTGTAAAAAATACACAGACTACATCCTTCATACACATCACTTATCACACACATAGACCTTCCTATATTGTGGCACTTAAAAATGTCTTCAAGCTTCAAAGACCTCTAAGTCATCAAACTGCAACACCTACTCTCAGCAACAACTAAAGCACACACCAATAGCAGCACCTAACACCACACACATAAGCCTATACCCAATGATCCCCTAAGAACAAAGCCCATAAAACAAGCAAACACTTAAACTAGTATTCTTGTTACAGGGGCTTCTGCTGTATGATACATAGATACTCCTACCACCAGGCTAGACAAAGAGAAGATTACAGTTAGATGCCTGTCTGGAGCCTCCACAATATCACATAGACATTCAAATCACTGCATCACAAGTATTAATACGATTTTATCATATTCCAAGTGGGTGTAAATGACCTGAGGCATATCTCACTGGACTATATGAAGAGAGTCATTATGGCGCTCTCTGAATGTGTGTCACAGACAGATGTGTCTTGAATTGAGCAGCATTCTACCTTTACCAAGGATGATGCCACAGTATCAGAAAATTAACAATTTTAATAATTGGCTTAGTTTCTGGTGCTACTCCAAGGGAATCCAATATCTGTCAGTATGGAAGGACATGGCTAACAGACCACTCTGCTTTGCCAACGATGGTCTGTACCTGTCCACCCTGGGCTTTAGGACACTGGCTAAAACTTTAACCATCCACTTAGAGTCGTTTTTAGGCAATGTCAAAATGATAAAACTACCAAAACAGCAACAAAAAAAAAAACACTCAAAGCCATCTTAAGATATTCCTGCTCAATATCATCAGCCTAAACAAGAAACTACGCAACTTACAAGCTCTCCTCATTCTGGAGAATGTAGACATCTGTGCTGTTATCGAGACTTGATTCAAAGCCATAGAAAGTATGCTGGCAGTGAAAGGTTACAGTGCCTTCCACACATTTACACCACAGCAGTAGAGAGAAGGGATAAACAGATAAAGGTGGAGGTGTCTTAATCGGTTAGCAACAAATACAACTCTAGGTTGGTTAATCAAGATGATGTCCTGGAGTTCATCCACATCCAAGTCTCCATAGACAAGGTTCACTACCATGTCCTGGCAAGCTACAGATTGCTCTCTATGACCCAGAAAGCTCACAACTCTAACCTAGATCTCTTAGAGGCACTCTTTATCCAACCAAATACCCTATTCATGGGAGACTTTTAACTACCCGTATAAAGTCTGGTAAATGTATACTGCCTGTATCTCAGGCACAACATTTCCTGGACTTTAGAAACACAAACACACTGGACCATACAAGACATTCTCCAAATAGAGGATCAAACATATCGGACCTAGAACTCACCAACATAGGACAGTGTTGCACCCTTCTATGCCACGTCCTTACTGAAGAAGTCAGACCACAAAACTGTCTCCCTCAAAATAAAAATCAACCCAGAAAACCCAAATAAACCCATAACGGTTAGGAACATACAGTTGTGTACATTTACTTATCCCTGCTGTGGTAGCACACGGTCGGCCCGAATACCAGAGTCAATGTTTTTGTGCACCGGCTGCCGTCAGGTCGCCAGTGCTATAAAGAAAAGCAGCTGACATCATTACATCAGTTTTTATTGCCCTAACCCGTCAGAAGCACAAGGGAAAAGAGAGAAGTGGTCCTGGTGGCTAAAAGCCACCTTGGGAAGCTTGTGTTCCCCTAGGGGAAGATGTTAAATGGGGGATGGAGGGAGAGAAACCAAGACTGTATGGCCTTGTTAAGGGTCAAATCAGATACCACCTTGGGCATAAAGGAGGGGTTAGTCCTCAGGGAGACTCTGTCTGCATGGAAAATTATAAAGGGCTCGACACTCATGAGTGCTTGAAGTCCCGAGACCCTTCTGGTTGAAGTGACAGCTAGTTGGAAGGCAGTCTTCCAAGAGCGGTATTACAATTCTGTTGAAGCGGCAGGTTCAAAAGGAGGTACAAAGAAGTTATGTCTTACCATAACGTTCCATCTGTGTTGCTGATTTTCGTTCATTCATTATTGATGTGCTATTGGTTCCGTCCTCGGAACTGAGCCGGTCTTACATCAAGCTCGTGTCAGCCAAAAACTCTTGAGCCAAGATCCTACCCAGAATGCTCTGCTCCATGTTACCTCAGACACAGTTTGCAAGTTGATAGACAAAAGTAGAGGCTACCTCTGGTCATAACAGACCTACAACAAAAGAGTATATAAGATCAACCAGGAACCTCCAGAAGAGGACGGAGGGTGGGGCGTAATGAATGAACGAAGACCAACAACACAGATGGAACGTTATGGTAAGACATAACGTCTTTATTTGATGATGTTAATCTTCGTTCAGAGTCCCCCAGCTACCTGTATCCCTGGGTGGCCCTCACAGAAGGACATTTCTGAGCACCATGGAGCCAAAAGAAGCTCTACCTCTGGAGGCCAAACCCAATTTGTAATGAAGGATAAAGGTATGAGGTTTGGCCCAAGTCGCAGCTGAGCAAATATCATTGAGGGAAGCCCTAGCATGGAAAGCTGCGGACGTTGCCATAGACCTTGCTGAATGTGCTTTCACTCTGTGAGGCAAGGTGATATTGTTCTTGTTGTAGATAAAGGTAATGCAATTTATCAACCATGACACCAATGTAACTTTTGAGACAGGATGACCTAGTCTTGGTCCAGAAAAGGCCAGAAATAGTTGGTCTGATTTACGGGTAGATTTTATTCTGTCCAGATAGAATCGTATTTGCCTATGAACATCCAAGGAGTGCAGGCAATACTCTCCCTTGTTAGAATGATTAGGAAAAAATACTAGAAGGTCAACAGACTGGTTGTTAGACCACTCTGACACCACTTACGGTAAAAAGGAAGAATTAGTTCTCAGTGATACTCTATCCTTATGGAAGGTAAGGGAGGGACATTTGATGCATAAGGCTTGAAGTTCTGACAAAAGTCTGGCCAATGTGATTGCAACCAGAAACAAAGCTTTCCAAGAGAGGTACTTTAAATCACATGAAGACGCAAGTTCAAAGGGGGGAGCTGTTATGGCTTGTAGGACCAAGGCCAAATCCCAAGGTTGTACTGGTTCTCTAAAGAGAGGTTTTAGGTGAAGAACCCCCTTTAAGGAAGTTTTACAGGGTCTATGTGACATGACTGAAGAATACTGAAAACCAATGTGGAAATATGAAATGGCAGCTAAATGAACACAAACAGTAGCAGCAGAGTGGAAAAGATGTGATAAGTAATCCAGAACCACCGAAACTGGGGCTGACAAGGGGTCTAATTGTTTATTCGCTGCCCACAAAGAAAACCTTTTCCATTTACTGAGATAGATTAGTCTGGTGGATGACTTATGAGATGTGCTAAGAACATTGCGCACCAGGGACGAGAGGTTATCTTGCCTGGCAATCATTGGAAGTGGAGAAACCAAACTGTTAGCTTCATGACTGGGGTGAGTCAGACCCTGCGGATAGGAGATCAACATTTGGGATGGATTGAAGATCCATGGTACATCTAGCAGGCGAGGCCAGAGGAAGGGGAACCAGACTTGTTGAGGCCAATATGGAGTAATGAGGATAACTTTGCTTTTCAACTGCCGTGCTTTCTTCAAAAATTGGGAGATGAGGGGGAAAGGAGAATAAGCATAAAGTAGACCAGAGAGCCAAGCGTGGACTACAGCGTCTCTCGGAAACTGTCCCCGAGGGGGGTTCAGGGCAAAATAGTTGCTGCATTTGTAGTTGGTTGGGGAGGCGAATAGGTCGCAGCAAGGCTGGCCCCAGCGGTTGAAAATTTTAGTCGCTAACACAGGGTTGAGGGACCATTCGTGTGGTTGTAGAATGCACCTGCTAAACTTGCCAACTATCACGTTGGAGCTCCCGAGAATGTGCATTGCAATTAGAAAGCGGTTGGAAGCTATCGCACCATAGCTATATTCTCAAGGCCTCTCAACATAAAGGATAAGATCTGGTGCCCCCTTGCTTGTTGATGTACCAGACCACTGACATGTTGTCTGATTGAATCGCAATAGTCCCTGACGGAAGGATGGAATGGAATGCTTGCAACGCTAGTAGCACCTCCCTCAGTTCCAGGACACTGTTATGCAAAAGGGCCTCTGTCTCCGACCAGGTGCCTTGGACCGAGTTTCCCTGACATAGCCCCCGCACGCCATCAGGGAGGCATCTGTGGTCACCGTGGCTTTCAGATGATGGGAGCTGAAAGGGGCAAGACCATTGTTGGGAGTTTCGAGACGTCCACCAGAGCACATCTCTGAGTTACACTTATCTGAACAGACAAAGAGTGTTGTAGAGAGTACCACTGGGTGAGGAGCAACCACTGGAGAAGTCTCATGTGGAATCTTGCCAGAGGAACAATGGTGATTGATGCTGCCATTGACCCCAAGAGTTGGAGTATGGACCGAGTGGAAGATTTGCGGTGACAGAGCAGCGGCTAAACCTGTTGTCTTATTCTCTGAAGTCTGTGATCCGGAAGAGATGATGTGCAATTCCTCGTGTCCAACAGGATGTGCAATTCCTCGTGTCCAACAGTACCCCAATGAATTCTAAAGACTGTGCTGGGATCATGCTGGACTTCTCCCAGTTTATAGTGATTCCCAGGCATTGTGCTGTGAGGAGAGTGTAGTCTAGGGCTTCTTCCAGTAGGCGCTTGGTGGGGGCAGTGAGGAGCCAGTCGTCTAAATATAGAAACACCTGGAATCCTCGCAGTCGCAGGTGAGAGATGACCACTGCCATGCATTTGAACACTCTGGGGGCTGTAGAGAGACCGAAGGGCAGTGCTCGAAATTGGTAGTGACTGGCTCCTATGCGGAAGCGGAGGTATCTTCTTGAGCGTGTGTCCATTTTTATATGGTAATAAGCATCTTGAAGATCTACAGAGCACATCCAATCATCATCTTCCAGAAGAGGAAGGATAGACTGAACCGTGACCATCCAGAAGTTCTCTGTTTTTACAAATTTGTTCAGTGTGCTGAGATCCAGAATTGGTCTCCAGTCTCCAGTCTTTTTTGGCACCAAAAAGAACCCCGAGTAAAAAACGGATCCTATCTGGTCTGGGGGGACCATTTGGATGACTCTTTTTGTAGCAGATTTCGGATGTCGTGTGCTACTGCTTCCCTTTGACTGGGTGGAACATCAGGTAAGTCTCTGGATGAGGTTGGACAGAGATGGAAGGGGTTACGATAGCCTTTGGATATCATCCATTGTACCCAAGAGTTGGTGGGTGTGTTTCGTCAGGCAGTGGGGTACAAGGAAAAATGACCTCTGACCACTTCCAGAGGTGAGCAGTCGGGCAATGCTTCAGAAGCGCTGATAGGGTTGGCCAGAGAAAGAATCTCTGGAACCCCCAGTTTCACGGACCTCCTCTGCACTGAAAGAGGAGTCTTCCACTGGAGTTTCTCCTCTGCCTGTAGGGGAAAACTCGGCACATGCATCACGGAATGAGCCCTATGATTTTCTGCGCCACATCTTCCCACTCTGCTGATTTCTGGAGTAGAATCATTGAGGAGTGGAATGTCTTACACCAATGGCAGACAGGGTCATACCATCTTGCTCACACCTTGCCAGCGTATCTTTAACTTTAGGGACAAACACAGAAGCGGCCTCGATGGGGGCGTTCATAAAGGAAGCCTTAAAGGAGTTGGCAAAGTTGCAAAGGCACATCCAGGCATGTTGTCTCATGACTATAGCTGCACCTGCCGCTCTAGCCACTCCTTTCGTTGTGTGTGAAATAAGATGCATGGAAGAATTGGATATGGATTTTCTACAGTCGCTATATGAGAAGCTACTTTGTAACAGACCTCATCAGAAAAGTACAGTTGTGTACACTTACCATAAATGTAGATGTTCGAGTGTATTCACTGTTGCAGTCATTATATTTGGGTAATCTGCTGGCAGGTTGCCCTCAGTCGGCCTGAATAACAAAGTCTCAGGTCCTGCGTCGGTTGCTGTCTCCTCTTCCATGATGTCAGGTCGTCAGGGGTATAAAACATGCAGCCGATGCCATTTTAATCAGTCTTTCTAACCCCAGATGTCAGGTGCCCCGCAAAAGGGGAGCAAAAATATATATAAACAAACTGTAAATATATAAATGCAGCTTAGAAACATAAAATTTACCTTCAACTTAAAAGCAAATACACCACAAAGACTTTTGAGTATAGTGAAGGAAAGAAAAGTTATAGAATGGGGGATGGCGGGTGGGTAACCCGGACTGCAACAGTGAATACACTCGAACATCTTATGTTAAGTGTACACAACTGTATTATGTTCTTCGTGTTTCACTGTTGCAGTCATTACATTTGGGTAGAATCCCAAAGCTATGGATGGGAGGATGGAACTAAACAGCATTAGGAGCAGCTATAAGGCCCTGCAGGACTGCAATGGCAAAGCCTGCCCTGGATTTAGAGAAGAGAGGTAAATGATAATGCTTTGTGAACGTATGAACAGAGCTCCAAGTAGCAGCTTCTAGAATGTCTTTGGTTGGGACCCATCTGAGAAAAGCTGCTGAAGTAGAGGCAGCCCTGGTGGAACGGGATCTGATCCCCTTGGGCACAGGTTTACCATGGTGCAAATAGCAGAAACGAATGCAGTGGCTTATCCATTTAGAAATAGTCTGCTTTGATATCGCCTTCCCCTCTGATCCTGCAGCAAATGCTACTAGTAGTTGCTCAGACTTTCTTAGAGATTTTGACCTGTTTAATTAGAATCTTAGTTGTCTGTGTACATCCAATGAATGCCGAATCTGCTCCCCCTTGTTCTGCGGATTTGGGAAAAATGTTGACAGGTGAATGGTCTGGTTAAGAGCAACACTGGTTACCACCTTAGGCATAAAAGAAGGATTGGTCCTGAGGGCCACCCTGTCCAGGTAAAATATAACGAAAGGCTCCACTGCCATGAGAGCATGTACTTCTGAAACCCTTCTTGCTGAAGTGACTGCCAAAAGAAAAGCTGTCTTCCAAGATAGAAATTTTATATCTGCAGTAGCTGCTGGTTCAAAAGGAGGCAGGGTGAGTTTTTCCAGTACAAAATTGATGTCCCATGCAGGAGTTGGTGTTCTCCTGGGAGGCCTTAAATTTTTGGCCCCTCTGAGATTCTGTTTAAGCAGTGGATGAGAAAAGAAGGAAGGCTCTGTGTTGTAATGAGCCGAGATGGCAGAGGCATGGATTTTTATTGAAGAAAAAGATAGGCCCTTGTCAAGCATCTCGGTTATGTATTGTAAAATCTGAGGAATATTGGGCTTTTCTTTGTCTATTCCTTGTGCTTGGTTCCAAGCACAGAATCTCTTCCATTTATCAGCATAAGATTTTCTAGTACTACGCCTTCTGGCTTCCAAAATGACATCCATCACAGGTTTACTGAGAGATGTGGTTTGAATAATTAGCTGATTAGCCATGCTGCAAGATTCAGAGTTTGGAGCAGAGTGTGCAGAATATGATAGTTCTGCTGAGACAGTAGATGAGGTGTTTGAGGCAAGTACCACAGAGGAAGGTGTGACATATTCCTTAGAAGTGGGTACCAGTGCTGGCAAGGCCAGTCCGGAGCAATTAGGATCATTTTTGTTTTTTCCTGTCTGACTTTTAGTAAGACCTTGGAGAGTAGAGGCAGAGGGGGAAAGGCATAGACTGATAGGTTTTTCCAGCTGAAGGATCCACTTTCCATGCTTTTTTGTGACGAGTTCTTGTGCAGAATTTGTCCAACTGATAGTTTTGGGGAGAGGCAAATACATCGATGTCTGGGCTCCCCCATTTCTGTGTTAACATGCTGAAGATTTGTGGATCCAGTTTCCGTTCGTGCGGGTCCATAAGATTTCTTCTTAGGTTATCTGCCAGAGTATTTTGCTTTCCTGGCAGGAATTGAGCTTGAAGCTGTATTTGGTAATCAAGGCTGTGTTCCCCAATGCAATGGGTAGTCTGCAAAGGGGGTAGGAATGTGTACCCCCCTGCTTGTTTATGTATCACATAACTGTGGTGTTGTCCGTCTTTATCAGTAGTTGTCCTGGATGAAGTAAGTCCTTGAAGGCTGTCAGAGCATTCTGAACAGCTAGCATTTCTTTCTGGTTGATATGCATATGCATTTGGTTTGGGCTTCATTTGCCCTGAATAAATCTCCCTGCCAGGTGGGACCCCCCAAGCATAGTCTGATGCGTCTGTAGTTAGGGTTCGGGTGGTAGGGGCTAGAGTGAATGACAGTCCCTTGTTTTGGTGACATGTTGACAGTCCCTTGTTTTGGTGACATGTCTCTGCCCATCAAAGAAACTCCTGTTGTAGGCAGGGAATTAGAGGAATCATTGTTTCCAGGCTGTGACAATGTTGACTCCATAAACTTTTAGGTACCATTGAAGTTTCCTCATATGTAGTCTCGCATATGGAATTAGTAGAATGCAGGATGCCATGAACTCTAAAGCCTGCAGAATTTGTCTTGCAGATAACTGGGTTTCTGACATTTGTTTGAAGTATGTTGTCAATTGCCTTTGTTTGTCTGGTGTGAGGTAAGCCATCTGGGCAGTTGTATTCCAGCTTGCACCCAGGAATGTAATTATTTGAGAGGGTACCAGTTGTAATTTCTTTTAGTTTATGGTGTACCCTAGGCATGCTAGAAGCATTTTTACAAATGCCAGATGTTGAAGAAGGGTGTCCTTGTACTCTGCTTGAATGAGACAATCGTCCAGATAAGGATAAATTTGAATGTTTCTTTGTCTGCAGAATGCAGTTACTGGTGCCAGGCACTTTGTAAAGACCCTGGGCGCAGTAGATAAGCCAAAGGGCAGTGCAGAGAATTGGTAATACAAAAAACCTGCTTTGAAGCGGAGGTATCTTCTGCAGGATTCCCTTATTGGGATATGCAGGTATGCCTCTTTTAAGTCTAGAGTTAATAACCACGCATTCTTGCCTAGCATAGGCAGTAGCTGTTGTAAAGTCAGCATTTTGAATTTTGTAATGTCCAGGAACGTGTTCAGAATCGATAAGTCCAGTATTGGATGCCATGAATAGTCTTTTCTGGGTACCAGGAAAAGTCTTGAATAAAATCCTTGTCCTTTTTCCTTTTCTGGTACCGGTTGAATAGCCCTGATATCCATGAGGGACATGACTTGTTTCTGGGCCTCTGCCCACTGGTTTTGTGGCAGATCCGGCCATCCATTTGGAATTGGCAAAGTAGGGAAATGAAATCTGTACCCCTGGGATACTATGTTTAATACCCACTTGTCCTGGGTAATTAATTGCCAATTTTGAGCATGAAGTGCTAGTTTCCCCCCCAAGGGGGCTGCCAAAAGATAAGTGCTTGGAGATGGTACAGGAAAGTCATTGAGACTGCTTACTGTAGGGTTGTGCTTTGTTTCCTCCAGATTTGGAGGTGGAGGCACCCCATTGCTTTGACCTGTATGAACTCTGTGATTGATATCTGGAGCATTTTGAGCACCTGGGTTTGCCCTGAGTGGCTCTGTTGGACACAGGAAAGGACCAATTTTTAGTAGGCCAGTGCCTATTGAATCTGATTGGCTGCACTTGCAAGAAATTTTTTACAGTTTGCATAGATTTAGCTTTCTCTTCCATTTTCTTTAAAACCTCTTCTGCCTTATTACCAAACAGAGTATCATGCTGCAAAGGGGCATCCAACAATTTAGCTTTAACATGATCAGGCAAATTTTGCTCCTTGAGCCAGGCATGCATTCTAATCACAGATCCAGTAACGGTGACCCTACAAGAGGTCTCCAAGGAATTAAGTCCACACTGCAAAGTATGCTTTCCAACCTGTTCTGCTAAATGCAATAAATCCCGTAACTCTATTTTCTACACAATCAGAAATCAACATCATTTTCTGTTTCAGTAAGCCCATATCATGCTGTTGATATTTAAGCATATGAAACTGGCAGTTTAAAGCCCTGATTGCCAAGGTTGCAGACGTATAAACCTTCTTAACACATCTATCCAGCGCCCTGGAATCTCTATCAGAAGGGGTAGGATGTTTGGCCGTAGAAGCCTAAACACCCTTAGGACCCTGAGAAATAGTCTCAGGATCAGCAGCAAGATTTTTGAAAAGAAATTTGTGGGAGTCAGGAACCCTATAACATCTGTCTGGCTTACTAGGAGCCAAAGGCAGGGAATCAGGAGCCATGCTTGATTCCGAGAACACATCATCAACAATGTCTAATACAGGGGGTATTGCCAAAGGCCTATGTTGAGGAAGAAGAAGGAAATCCCTAAGCCTCTTTTTTAATTCAGAGAAGTCCTGATTCTCCCAATGAAAATGTTCCCTTAAAGTATGCAAAGTCTCTCCAAAAGAGTAATCCTCAAGAGGAGATGCAGACGGCATGGATTCCTCTGCATTAGAATCCTCATAGGGTGGAATAGAAAATTCCTAATCACAAGAGGAATCAGAAGAAATGGAAACCTGATCTGAAGATTCATAATCAGTGCCTTGCCTAGGCCTCTTAGCAAGGGGGGGGGTGGGGTGGGATCCCCTGATCAAGGTAATTAAATCCTCAGCCATTTTGATCATCTGTTTTTTAGGTATAGGGGCCTGAGCACGTGGCTCATGCGAAGGTTTTTTAGACATAGAAGTTGTTTTTGACCTTGTTTTTGTTGCTGGCGTCAGTTTAAGGTAGAAATGTTGAGGCCTGAAAACACCCTCAGAAGCCGGTGCCTGCTCAGTGGCTCCGGACCCATCCAAGGGAGAGACATCCGCAGGTTCAATACTTTGCGAATCTCGTGGCATACCGGACTCTGAATGGGTCTCTTTAGAAGCCTGCGACTCAAAAGTAGCGGGTATCAGGGGCTGCGAAAGTGTCTCACTGAGTCGGTTACCGGTGAACAGGCAACTGAAGTAGGAGAAGCTTAGTCGGTTTTGGACCTCGATCGTCTGTCTCTGTCTTTTTCATTGCGTTTTTTGTGAACTCCGGTAGTCGAATTGATAACCAACGACATTTCAGGGTAGTTAAATCCTGAACCAAAATATTTAGAAGCAAAAATATACCAACGGTTAATAGTGCGTTGGTTAAATTTAGCACAAAACCGACAGCAAGGCACGTTGTGATCAGGGCCTAGGCAAGGAGTACAGTACAAATGAAAATCCTTATGAGGTATTTGCTTCCCACAGGTAATGCAATTATTAACTTTTATTGACATCAGTAAGGAGCAAGAAAAAGTTTCCCCAACTGGGTACTTAGCTTTAGTTGAAGACTTCGGTTCTGAAACTCGAATACGAAAATTTCAGGAGTCGGACGACCGGCACTTGCGAACTGCTTCTGCTTCGGGCACCGTGCAGCAAGAAAGACAGATTAAAATGGCATCGGCTGCATGTTTTATACCCCTGACGTCATGGAAGAGGAGAAAGCAACCGATGCAGGACCCAAGACTTTGTTATTCAGGCCAACTGAGGGCAACCTGCCAGCAGATTACCCAAATGTAATGACTGCAACAGTGAAACATGAAGAACATCAGCTCCTGCCAAGGTTTCAGAGCGCCGGTTGACAAGATCCCTCTGGAGCCTTATAAAGTGTGCCAAATAGTTCAAGGACCTTACGGCAAAGGTTGATGAAGCAAACACAAGCTTCCCGAGTCTATCTATTGCCCAGGACTCCTTGTTGGGTGGATGGACAGTCTGGCTCTCTTCTGCCAAGTCTTTCTTGGTTGCAGCCGCCACCACCATGGCATCTACTGGAAGACCTTCTGACCAATGGGGATAGTCGGCTGGGAGAGATGAGATCTTGTCAGGCCTCCATGGTATAGCTTCCAAGGTGTCAGGACACTTCCATGTATGCTGAACGATGAGATGGACAAGCTTATCGGCCGGCGGGGTAACCCAAGAGGTAGGGGGCTGGGCACGAAAGGCCTGCAGGAATACAGATTCCTCTTTGGAAGGATTGGAGGACTTCCAGTCATCCCTCTGTCTTAGGATCTCGAGGATGTCACCAAAGGACACCTCATCAGAGGGTGACCCTTCCCCGTCATCAAAGTATCTTCGGTCAAAGACTCCTCAGTGGAGCTCATGTGCTTCCTCTTGAACGAAACCTTGTGAGGTACTTCCTCAGTGGGGAGTTCTGGGGAAGACTGCAAAGAGGGGGTCTCCTGAGGGGGAGAAACCTGAGGTCTTTCTGCTCGGTGTCAGGTGGTTGTGGTTTGTGACAGTTGCAGCACAGAGGGGGGAGAGGACTCCAGTGGAGGCAAGCACCCTCTCCATGGCCTGGAAGGCCAGACCACCCAAAGAGGAATGGGAACCCGGAACAGAGCATGACAACCTCAGAACTGGGGTCACACCCCGCTCTGACAAGCCAACCCCCAGACCAGGAGACTCAAGAGGGCTGTAGAGTGTGAGGGAGGGAAGATTCCTGGAGGGTGCCATAGAAAAAAGTGGCGTGGAACCAAGAATGCCTTCCCCCACGACACAGCCACTAGCCTGAGAACAGCCTGATGCCCAGTGCACCGAGGGCCACAAGGATGACTCCTGCTCCAAAGTGAGGTCCACTACTGGGGTTGGAGGGAGGGAAGCTGCTGTCGGAGGAAGGGGCTTTGATGCTTGCATGGAAGTCGAAGGAGGAGTGTACGCTGAAGTCTCAGGAGAAATATGTTCACCTGAAAGAGGGAATGTAGCTTTAGACAGTTGACAGAGACCCTTGGCCACAAGCAACTGGTCAACAAACCGCAACACATCTTGTTCAGGGAGGCTCCTGGTCAACCTCATAAAGAAACCTGAAGGTGATTCTGGCCTTTCTAGAAAACGGCTATATTGGCTACCAACAAATGGATCCAAAGAAGTTGAGTACTTGGTCCTTGCTAGTTCGAGTGGGGCAGGGCCCGGAACCGAGGGTGTCTGCACCGAGGAGAATGGTGTCAAGGTAGTCTGTGCCAACAAAGGCAGCGCCATAGAAGTCAAAGGTGTCTGTACCGTAAAGGCAAGTGTCTGCACCAATGAGTATGGTGCCGTCGAGGAAGGTGTCTGCATCGGTAATAATGACAGTGCCGGAAAGCACTGCACTGAAGAGCATGTCGGTGCCGAAGGTGTCTGCACCATAGAGGACAGTATCGTCAAACTCGGGGCACAAAGAGATTGCACCAACTGTGCCGAAGGAAACTGTACCTGCAGACACAGTGGCAGTAAAGGCTGCGACTAAACTGTTGGAGCCGTAAGTGTCTCCATCGGGAACACCGGTGCCGGTGGGGATAAACAGGACATAGCTGGAACAAGAATCAATGGGGGCAGTGCCGAGCCTGCAGCCGAAAGGGTCACAAGTGGCAGCACCAAATTAGAAATGTTTAACTTCTTATGAGTTGACTCCCTGCAATCTCCAGAGGGAGATGAAGTGAGGGACCTCAAGGAGGAAGAAGAAGAATGCCTCTTAAGGGTTTAGCAGGAGGGAGGGAGCCCTCCGACCCAGAGATAGCCTCACAGAAAAGAGTTTTGAGGAAAGCTTTCTGGATTAACTTGTTCTTTCTTTGAGAGTCCTGGTCGAAAAATTTCTACAAATCCCACATGGGGGATCCACTGTAAGGTGGGAGACATTCAACCAACAGACACATAAATCAAGGCCATCAGAAAGAGTTAACTTACGGCCGCAATCCTCACACTGTTTGAAACCAACACTACTTTTCTTGTCCGACATAATGATGTGGAGAAGAACGACAGTACCAAAGAGTTAAGAAGGCTACCCAGAAGGGTAAGAAGAGCAAAAGGAAGGATTACCAACGATGGTAATGAAGAATTACCTCAAAAGTAAGAAAAAGGGTAATAAAGGGAAAGAAAAGTACAGTTGTGTACACTTACCATAAATGTAGATGTTCAAGTGTATTCACTGTTGCAGTCATTACATTTGGGTTATCTGCTTGCAAGTAGCCCTCTGTTGGCCTGATTATCAAAGTCTTGGGTCCTGCATCGGATACTGTCTCATATTCCGTGACGTCAGCTGCCCCAGATGTCAGGTGCACCCCTAATGGGAAGCAATTAAACATTATATATATATATATATATATATATATATATATGGGTCTACGACTAATGACCGAAACGACGATTCCCCGACAGAATATTCACCGACGCGAGATGACCGACAGGTAAGTTTACCGACAGGGTTATTTGCCGACAGCGGAAAGACCGACAAGGGAATGTGCGATCGCGACCCGGTAAGTGTGCGATGGTGACGGAGTTAGGAGCGGTCAGGTAAGTGCTTGAGATTGTGGGATGTCGGCTTAGGCTGTGGGAAAGGTGAGTGTGTGTTTGTGTCGGAGGTATGGTTCGGGTAAGGTAAGTGTGTGTTAGTGAGGGACTGTAGTTTAGGGACGGGTTAAGTGAGTTAGGCTAGGGCTGCAGGTAGGTGATGTGTGCGTTAGTGTCGGAGCTTGGGCTAGGGGTGGGTTAAGTGAGTTAGGGTGCAGGTAGGTGATGTGTGCTAGTGTTGGAGCTTGGGCTAGGGGTGGGTTAAGTGAGTTAGGGTTAGGGTGCAGGTAGGTGAAGTGTGCGATAGTGTCGGACCTTAGGGTTAGGGTTTGGGTCAGGGCTAGTGTGTATGCTATGTAGTGTAGTGTGTTGTTTACTTTCTGTGTGTCGGTGTAATGATGTTCGGTGTTTTGCGTTGTCGGGTTTGTGTGATGTCGGTTATTTGGCGTCGGTGAGTTTTGTGTCGGGGAATCGTCGTGTCGGTGTTTAGTAGTAGACCTATATATATATATATATATATATATATATATATATATATATATATATACACATCACCAAACTAGGTTCAGCACCCGCTCTTATGCCGGACTGGCATGAATAAACAGAAAAACAATGAAACCAAGTGGATTTTTTAAGGCTTTATTTCGCCTCCTGGTCTGCCCCACAGACCGGTTTCGCTTGTCTAAGCGTCATCAGTGTGTCATATGACGGCACCACGTACAATTTATATTTTACTTTGCTTCCTCCTTAGTTAAAGGAGCCATCCTCATTTCATACATACTCATACTAGTATATCACTCAAAAACCACCAAAATACATACAAACATGGAAATGAAACGCTAATTCACTATTTATAACTAAATACAAAATTATTTTCAAACTCCCTACAAATATATTGATGTCTATTATGTACAATTGGGTTAAAAAACCCCTTAAACCCAACATGTGCCTCATATTAAATATATGCCTACAACTACTATTTATTGGTTAAACATTTATATTACCAGTGTTCATTTAATCCTGGCTTAAACAATGCCCCTAAATTGACTATCCATCTGCGTTCCTTCTCTGTTAATATTTTATGTTTCAGTGATTCACTATCTATATTGTCAGCCACCTTGTCAATTCCAACAAAGACAAAATGAGCCTGGGGATGCTGTATAATATGCTTATACAGCGCACTTCTATTCCTTTTGCATTTAATATCACTGATATGGACTGCCATCCTTGATTTTAACTTACAGGATGTCTGTCCTATGTAGAAGGCACCACACTGACAAATAGCCATATATACTACCCAAGGGGTATTGCATGTCACTAGACCTCCTATATCATAGACTTTACTAGTATTAGTGGACGTAAAAGATACAGTCTTAGACATTAATTTACAGAATTTACAGTGACCACAATATGTACTCCCCTTTATCTGTAGGCCTACCTCTTTAGTTTTAATGCCTTTTTTGTAAGCAGTAAAATACTGTCCTATAGATTTACCCTTTCTATAGCTATATAGGCATTTAGGTCCTAGTATACTAGCCAGGTACGGATCATTCAATAATATATCCCAGTATCTATCTACTACTTGTTGTATTCTATTAGTGTTGTTTGCATACGTTGTAACAAATCTAATCACTTCAGGTGCTTCCATATTACCTCTATCTTTTTCGATTAACAATTTATTTCTATCCATTTGATGTATTTCGGTCTTGGCCTGCTCAATATTTCTAACCAAATAGCCCCTAGCTTTAAACCTATCACTTAAATCATTTTCCTGTCTAGAGTATTCAGTAGTTGTAGAACATATTCTTTTTATGCGTTGAAACTGTGCTTTGGGTATGTTTTTAATTACATGTGGCGGGTGACAACTAT
Source organism: Protopterus annectens (assembly GCF_019279795.1). Taxonomy (NCBI): domain Eukaryota; kingdom Metazoa; phylum Chordata; order Ceratodontiformes; family Protopteridae; genus Protopterus; species Protopterus annectens. The sequence goes on from NC_056726.1 coordinate 184,040,923, forward strand.
TGGCATGTAGAATGGAGTTTTTTGAAAAAGGTTTACGGTGCAAGGTGGTAGTTATTGTTCCATCTACCAACTTGGTTACATTTACATCCAAAAAATCCACCGTACCTACCTGATGTGGGATGCTAGTATAAAGTGATTGAACATCTAGTGTTCCCATTAAACTATGATTGGATATTTGTAAATCGTCCATCAATACAAGGAATTCAGTAGTGTTTTTTATTCTAGATCTCACTAAATTCAACACTGGTTTAAATTTTCTTTCTAGATACTCTGATAAAGGTTCTGTTAAGGAGCCCCTACCTGCCACTATGGGTCTACCTGGAGGAGGATATATTGTTTTATGTATTTTAGGGACTAAATAAAAGTATTGAAATGTAGGGCTATCTACCGTCAGTTGTTCTGCTAATTCTTGGGTAATTAGTTGTTCTTGCACTGCCTTATTTAAATAGGTTAATATGATAGATTTGAACCCACTAGTTGGATCTATAGGCAAGGGGCTATAAAAGATAGGGTCAGCTAATTGCTTGCCTGCTTTAGCTTCATAATCTTCCCTATCCCAAATAACTGTAGCACCCCCCTTGTCTGCTTTGGTTATAACCTTGGTGGTATCACTAGCCATCCTAGTCATAGCTAATCTAGATGTTCAATCACTTTATACTAGCATCCCACATCAGGTAGGGATAGCAGCTGTTAAGTATTGGATGAATAAATCAGGCAATTACAAGCCATCAGAAATGGAGTTCTTACTAGAGATCCTAGGACTGGTATTAAAACATAATGCCTTTAAATACAATGATAAATGGTATTTACAGGTAAAGGGGACAGCTATGGGAGCAACATTTGCTCCCATATATGCGGACCTCTTCATGGGCTACCTGGAGGAATGTTATATCTATCATGAAGGATTTCCATATAAGGGGGAGTTAATAATGTGGCGTCGGTACCTAGACGATTGTTGGGTAATATGGGATGGGAGTATGACGAAATGGCATTGTTTCAAAAAATATTTAAATTCCAATGAGTTCGGAATTATTTTTACAGGTAAATTAGAATTATTTACGGTGGATTTTTTGGATGTAAATGTAACCAAGTTGGTAGATGGAACAATAACTACCACCTTGCACCGTAAACCTTTTTCAATAAACTCCATTCTACATGCCAATAGTTGTCACCCGCCACATGTAATTAAAAACATACCCAAAGCACAGTTTCAACGCATAAAAAGAATATGTTCTACAACTACTGAATACTCTAGACAGGAAAATGACTTAAGTGATAGGTTTAAAGCTAGGGGCTATTTGGTTAGAAATATTGAGCAGGCCAAGACCGAAATACATCAAATGGATAGAAATAAATTGTTAATCGAAAAAGATAGAGGTAATATGGAAGCACCTGAAGTGATTAGATTTGTTACAATGTATGCAAACAACACTAGTAGAATACAACAAGTAGTAGATAGATACTGGGATATATTATTGAATGATCCGTACCTGGCTAGTATACTAGGACCTAAATGCCTATATAGCTATAGAAAGGGTAAATCTATAGGACAGTATTTTACTGCTTACAAAAAAGGCATTAAAACTAAAGAGGTAGGCCTACAGATAAAGGGGAGTACATATTGTGGTCACTGTAAATTCTGTAAATTAATGTCTAAGACTGTATCTTTACGCCCACTAATACTAGTAAAGTCTATGATATAGGAGGTCTAGTGACATGCAATACCCCTTGGGTAGTATATATGGCTATTTGTCAGTGTGGCGCCTTCTACATAGGACAGACATCCTGTAAGTTAAAATCAAGGATGGCAGTCCATATCAGTGATATTAAATGCAAAAGGAATAGAAGTGCGCTGTATAAGCATATTATACAGCATCCCCAGGCTCATTTTGTCTTTGTTGGAATTGACAAGGTGGCTGACAATATAGATAGTGAATCACTGAAACATAAAATATTAACAGAGAAGGAACGCAGATGGATAGTCAATTTAGGGGCATTGTTTAAGCCAGGATTAAATGAACACTGGTAATATAAATGTTTAACCAATAAATAGTAGTTGTAGGCATATATTTAATATGAGGCACATGTAGGGTTTAAGGGTTTTTTTAACCCAATTGTACATAATAGACATCAATATATTTGTAGGGAGTCTGAAAATAATTTTGTATTTAGTTATAAATAGTGAATTAGCGTTTCATTTCCATGTTTGTATGTATTTTGGTGGTTTTTGAGTGATATACTAGTATGAGTATGTATGAAATGAGGATGGCTCCTTTAACTAAGGAGGAAGCAAAGTAAAATATAAATTGTACGTGGTGCCGTCATATGACACACTGATGACGCTTAGACAAGCGAAACCGGTCTGTGGGGCAGACCAGGAGGCGAAATAAAGCCTTAAAAAATCCACTTGGTTTCATTGTTTTTCTGTTTATTCATGCCAGTCCGGCATAAGAGCGGGTGCTGAACCTAGTTTGGTGATGTGTAACTTGGCTGCATAGCTGTTTTGGTTCGTGCACGGCAACCATACGTGCACCGACAAGTTTTGGAGTTGTATATATATATATATATATATATATATATATATATATATATATATAAAAAACACACACACACACACACACAAGGTTATGCCTCCAACAAAAAAGCAAATACACCAAAAAGCTTTCAAGCATAGTAAAGGAGAGTAGAGGTATAGCCAAAAGAAGTCAGGGGGCTGGAAGGAGGGTAAAGTACAGTTTTGTACCTACCATAAATGTAGATGTTCGAGTGCTAATACAGCTGCAGTAATCATAGATGGGTTTTCAGCCGTCAGGCGGTCCCTCGGTCGGCCGAATTCCAAAGTCTTGGTCCGGCGTCGGTTGCCATCGCTTACTCTTCTGACGTCAGTAAGGCCAGAGTATATAAGACACAGCCGACGCCATGTTCTTCAGTCTTTCTTGCCCCAGATGTCAGGTGCCCCCAAAAGGAAGGCAATACATAAATAAGGCTTATCTACATATGCAGGCAATGCAATGTAATGCAAAATCAGTGTAAGCAAGCAAATAAAACATAGCAGGATAACCCAGTCAGGTGGTATGAAGAGGTTGTTAGGCCCCATGCCTTTACCAAGTGGGGAAGGAGGGAGGAAACCTGTACTGCAGCTGTATTAGCACTCGAACATCTACATTTATGGTAGGTACAAAACTGTACTATGTTCATCGTGCATACAGCTGCAGTAATCACAGATGGGTAGAGTCCCAAAGCTATGCATAGGGTGGTAGGTACTATGAGGAACTGGGTTGAGCCAGAATGCCCTGCAAAACAGCAGTGGCAAAGCCTGCTCTTGTTCTGGAATATAAGGGTAGGTGGTAGTGTTTTGTGAAGGTATGTACAGAACTCCAAGTGGCTGCCTCCAAAATATCCTTAGTAGGAACCTCTGAGGAAGGCTGTAGAGGTGGCTGTGGCCCTGGTGGAGTGAGATCGGATACCAGTAGGGACAGATTTCCCATGATAGGAATAACAAAACCGTATGCAGTGGCCAATCCACTTGGAAATGGTCTGTTTGGTAACTGGTTTCCCTTGAGCCCCTCGGCATAGGACACCAAAAGTTGTTCTGATTTCCTGAAGGACTTTGTTCTGTCCAAATAATAACGTAGCTGCCTATGGATGTCTAAAGTGTGAAGCAGCCTCTCCCCTTTGTTTTGAGGGTTAGGATAAAAGGTAGGTAGGTGTATGGCTTGATTTAAGGCTACCCTGGATACCACTTTTGGCATAAAAGATGGGTTGGCGAAGGAAAACCCTGTCCTGATGGAAGATGAGGAAGGGCTGCACCGCCATGAGGGCCTGTAGTTCAGAAACCCTACGAGCTGAAGTGATGGCCAGAAGGAAAGCTGTTTTCCAGGACAAATGTTGCAGATCTGTTGAGGCAGCAGGTTCAAAGGGAGGCAATGTTAATTTTTCTAGTATGTAATTAAGGTTCCAGGCTGGTATTGGTTGCTTCCTTGGAGGTTTTATATTCTTAGCCCCTCTGAGGAACTGTCGTAAGAGTGGGTGAGAGAATAAAGGAGGATCCGTGTTGAATTCTGCAGAAATGGCTGAGGCATGTATTTTTATGGAAGAAAATGAAAGTCCACTGTTCAGCAGTTCAGCTAGGTACTGTAAAACCTGAGGCAAGTTCAATTTTCTAGGGTCCTGGCCTCTTTTCTCATTCCAACAGCAAAACCGCTTCCATTTTGCAGAGTAAGCTTTTCTAGTAGATGGTCTTCTGGCCTCCAAAATGACATCCTGCACCTCCTTGGAGAGTAGGGACTGTTGTGGTGTCAAGGAATTTTCCATGCAGCGAGGTTGAGTGTTTTCAGCTGACTGTGAAGAGTTTTGTAGCTGTTCTGAGTCAGTAGGAGAGGCATTAGAGGCAGGGACCAGGGAGGAGTATGTGTTAGGCTCCTCAGGAGTGGATACCAGTGTTGCCTTGGCCAATCTGGAGCAATCAGTATCATCCTCGGTTTGTCTGTTCTTGCTTTCAAAAGCACCTTGGGCAGAAGGGGCAGAGGTGGGAATGCATAAACTGTCCATGCTGTCCAACTGAATGAAAGGCCGTCCACTTTCCAGGCCTTTGGATGAAAGGTCCTTGAACAAAACTTTTCAGTTGATGGTTCCTGTGGGAGGCAAAAGATCTATGTCTGGCCTCCCCACGCTTGGATTATCTCTGTAAACACCTGAGGATGTAACTTCCATTCGTGTGGATCTGTCATATTTCTGCTTAGAGTGTCTGCCAGTGTGTTTTCCAGTCCTGGCAAGTACTGTGCTTGAAGTTCGATTTGTCTTTCCAAAGCCAAGTTCCAAAGAGTCATGGCTAGTCTGCACAAGGGGTATGAATGTGTTCCTCCTTGTTTGTTTATGTACCACATTACTGTGGTGTTGTCTGTTCTGATCAGTAATTGTCCTGGATGCAGGAAGACCTTGAAAGCTGTAATTGCATTTATCACTGCTAGCATTTCTTTTTGATTGATGTGAAGGTGCTTTTCCTTTTGGGACCATCTGCCCTGAATGAACCTGTCCTTCATGTGCGCCCCCCAGGCATAATCTGAAGCGTCTGTGGTTATGACTTGTTTTGCTTGAGGCTTGCAGAATGGAAGGCCTGTGTTTACTTGACATGCTTGGGCCCACCATAGAAATTCCTTTTGCAAACATGGAATTATTGGTATAATTGCTTCCAAACTGTGACTGTGTTGAGACCATAGATTTTTTAGGTACCATTGAAGTTTCCTCATATGCAGCTTTGCACATGGGATTAGAAGAATGCAAGATGCCATGAATCCCAGAGCCTGCAGGATTTTCTTTGCAGTAAGCCTGGTACTTTTTGCTAGTGTTTTGAAGTGCTGAGATAGTTGCCCTTGTTTTTCTGGCATAAGATATGCCATCTGGGTGTTTGTGTCCAAGTTGGCACCCAGGAAGGTTATTTTCTGAGATGGTGTTAGTCTTGATTTCTCCTTGTTGATGGTATATCCCAGAGAAAGCAGTAACCGTGTCACATAAGCCAGATGTTCCAGTAGTATCGTTTGCTGTCCGCTTGGATCAGGCAGTCGTCCAGATAAGGGTAAATTTGTATCCCTTGAAGTCTGCAGTAGGCAATCACTGATGCCAGGCACTTTGTGAATACTCTGGGCAGTAGATAAGCCAAAGGGCAGTGCAGAGAATTGATAGTGGATTGAACCTGCAAGAAATCTGAGGTATCTTCTGCAGCTTTGTCTGATTGGGACATGCAGGTATGCCTCCTTGAGGTCCAATGTTACCAGCCAAAACTCCTTGCCCAGCATGGGAAGAAGTTGCTGTAATGTGAGCATCTTGAATTTTGGCACGAGTAGGAATATGTTTAGGATGGATAAGTCCAAAATGGGTCTCCAGTCGGTTCCTTTTCTTGGTACCAGAAAAAGTCTTGAATAAAAACCTTGACCTTGTTGGAGTGTAGGTATATTTGTATAGCTCTCATGTTTAGGAGCTTTGAAATTTGCAGTTGTGCCTCTGCCCTTTGATTTTGTGGCAGGTTTGGCATGCCTCTCATGTTTGGAAGAGTGTGAAGTTGAAATTTGTAGGCTCTGTTTATAATGTCCAGTATCCATTTGTCTGTTGTGACAATATGCCAATTGCTTGCAAATAATGCTAGTTTCCTCCCAAAGGTGCTGTCAGCTGAGACTTGCTTGGCATGGAAATGAGGGAGTCATTGGGTTTGCTTCCTGTATTGTTGTGCACTGTCTTCACCACCTCTTGGTGCTGGAGATTGCCATTGTCTGCCTCTATATGATCCTTGTGATTGCCCTCTGCCCCTTGTCGTCTGTATCTACCTCTTTGGGGCTTGTCAGTGGCTGGAAAGGACCAGTTTTTGAAGGCCAATTTCTGCTAAAGCGTGGTGGTTGGACCTGTAAGAAAGCCTTGACAGTTTGCATAGATTTGGCTTTTTCTTCCATTTTCCGTAGTATGTCCTCAGCATTAGTACCAAATAATACATCCTTTTGTAAAGGAGCATCAAGAAGTTTAGCTTTCACATGATCAGGTAAATTTTGTTCCCTAAGCCAGGCATGCCTGCGAATGACTGATCCTGTGGCAGCCGCTCTACTGGAAGCCTCTAGTGCATCATAACCACATTGTAAGGTGTGTTTACCCACTTGCTCCGCACTATGCATCATATCCTGTAACTCTTTTAAATCTGGTTGTTCAGGTTGAGACATTTTGTTCCTTAATTGTGATAACAGGTACTGTTGATATTTAATCATATGAAACTGACAGTTTAAGGCCCTCATGGCTAGGGTGGCCGAGGTATATACCTTTTTACCCCACCTTTCTAGAGATCTGGATTCCCTTTCTGCAGTGAGTGGATTCTTGGCAGTGGAGGCCTTTAATCCCTTGGGGCCTTGTGAAATGGTTTCAGGGTCAGCATTATGGCCTTTGTAGAGAAATTGGTGAGAGCTGGGTACTCTGTAATACCTATCAGGTTTTACTGGTGCAGGAGGCAGAGAATCAGGGTTAAGGCAAGCCTCGAATAGACATCATCCAGTACATCCAAAACAGGGGGTATAGCCAGAGGTCTGTGCTGAGGTAACCAAAGAAATTCCCTAAGTCTTTTCTTGGAATCTGAAAAGTCCTGGCCTTCCCAATGGAAGTGTTCCCTCAAAGTGTGCAAGGTTTCCCCAAAAGAAAAATCCTCAGGAGGGGATACAGAAGGAATGGACTGTTCTGCATCCGAATCCTCAAAAGGGGAGTAAGAGTGTTCCTCTGCATCAGAATGTTCTGATAAAATGGATCCCTGATCAGAAGAGGGAGATTCTTTCTCCACTCTGGGTCTCTTGTCAGGAGGGGGCTGAGAACCTCTGATAAGAGTAATAAAATCCTCAGCCATTTTAAGCATCTGTTTCTTAGGCATGGGCCCTGTGCAACAGGCCTCGTGGGATGCCTGGCTGCTTTGGATTTAGTAAAAGCCTTTATTGAAAAAGAAGATGAGGGCCTAAATACACCATGGGTGGAGGTGGACCTGTCCACATTAGTAGGCTCGACATTAGCAGGGGCTTCGGTTGAAGTCTGGGAAAGGACCGAGGACCCAGCGGTCTCTGGTACAGAGAACACCGCCAAAGGAATGTCGTCGGTAGTCAGGGACTGCAAAGGCGTCTCGCTGAGAACCGGACCACGTGTAGCCTGTTTTGGCGTGGTGTCAGCGGGTACCGCGGGTCTCGCGTGTCGGTCCTTTTCCTTGCGTTTTTTGGACAAAACGGTAGTCGGAGTGTCCGACGACATCTTATAATCAAAAGCTTTACCAAAGTAGTGTTGGGCGAACTCCGCCCGACGCTTGATAGTGCGTTTATTGAAGGTAGCGCAAAAGCGACAGCCCGAGACGTCGTGGTCTGGGCCCGGGAATGGAAATCCTTATGCGGTATTTGCTTCCCACAAGAAATGCAATTATTAACTTTTTCTGACATCGGTCTGAGGCAAGAAAAGTTTCAACGGGTACTTAGCTTTAAAGAAGACTTCGGTTCCAAATTTTTTTGTAATTCAGGAGCTGGCCGACCGGCACTTGCGAACTGCTTCTGCTTCGGGCACCGCGCGGCAAAAAAGACTGAAGAACATGGCGTCGGCTGTGTCTTATATACTCTGGCCTTACTGACGTCAGAAGAGTAAGCGACGACAACCGACGCCGGACCAAGACTTTGGAATTCGGCCGACAGAGGGACCGCCTGACGGCTGAAAACCCATCTGTGATTACTGCAGCTGTATGCACGATGAACATCCAGGACTGCAAAAGAGAATACACTTGAACATCTACATTTATGGTAAGTGTACACAACTGTACTATGTTCTTTGTGTTTCACTGTTGCAGTCATCACATGTGGGTAGATTCCCAAAGCTAAGGATGGGAGGAGGAATTTAGATAGCATTAGGACCAGCTATAAGGTCCTGCAAGACTGCAGTGGCAAAGCCAGCTCTGGATTTAGAGAAAATTGGCAAATGGTAATGCTTGGTGAAAGTATGTACAGAACTCCAGGTAGCAGCTTCTAGGATGTCCCTGGTAGGGACACCTCAGAGAAAGGCTGTAGAGGTAGATGCAGCCTTGGTTGAATGGGGTCTAATCCCCTGTGGGATAGGTTTTCCATGGTGCGTATAGCAGAAATGAATGCAATGGCCTATCCATTTAGAAATGGTTTTTCCCTCTACCCCTGCAGCAAATGCCACCAGCAGCTGTTCAGATTTCCTTTGAGGTTTAGTCCTGTCCAAGTAAAATCTTAATTGCCTGTGCACATCTAAGGAGTGCAGTATCCACTCCCCTTTGTTCTGTGGATTAGAGAAGAAGGTTGGCAAATGAACGGACTGATTAAGAGCCACACTGGATACCACCTTGGGCATGAAGGAGGGATTGGTCCTGAGGGACACCCTGTCCGCATGAAAGATGATGAAAGGCTCCACTGCCATAAGGGCCTGTAATTCAGATACCCTTCTTGCTGAAGTGATTGCTAAAAGGAAGGCTGTTTTCCAAGAAAGGAATTTTAAATATGCACTTGTAGCTGGCTCAAAAGGAGGAAGAGTGAGTTTTTCCAATACAAAGTTAAGGTCCCAGGCTGGAGTTGGGGCTCTCCTTTTTTGGCCCCTCTGAGGAACTGCTTGAGCAGTGGATGAGAGAAGAGGGGTGGTTCTGTGTTGTAATGAGCAGACATGGCTAAGGCATGAATTTTGATGGAGGAAAAGGAAAGGCCCTTGTGAAGCATCTCAGTTAAATACTGAAGAATCTGTGCTAAATTGGGTGCTGCTGTGCCCATCCCTTGAGTTTGGTTCCAGGGACAGAATCTCTTCCATTTTTCAGCATAAGACTTTCTAGTACTAGGCCTCCTTGCCTCCAAAATTATATCCAACACTTGTTTACTGAGGGATGGTAACGGAGAGATTAGGTAATTAGTCAGGCTGCCAGGCTCAGGGTTTGAAGTTAAGGGTGCAGAATCTGGCTCTCCTGCTGTGACAGCAGGGTAGGGTCTGAGGCAGGTGCCATGGGGCCAGCAGTGACACACTGCGCAAGAGGGGGTACCAGTGTTAGCGTGGTCAGTCTGGTGCAATCAATATCATCCTTGGTTTGTCCTATTTGATCTTCAGTAGTACTTTAGAGAGGAGAGGCAGAGGAGGAAAGGCATAAACTGACAGATTTTTCCAGCTGAAGAACAGAGCATCCACTTTCCAAGCTCGTTTGTGGGGAGTCTTTGCACAGAATATGTCCAACTGGTAGTTCTGGAGGGTGGCAAACAGGTCTATATCTGGGCTCCCCCATTTATTTACCAACATGTTGAAAGTCTTTGGTTCCAGTTTACACTTGTGTGGGTTCATGAGATTTCTGCTTAGTTCGTTTGCCAGTGTATTTAGTATTCCTGGCAGGAATTGAGCCTGTAGATGCACTTTGTAGCTCAAGGCTGTGTTCCACAGAGCCATGGCTAGTCTGCAGAGGAGGTAAGAATGGGTACCCCCCCGCTTGTTTATGTACCACATAACAGTGGTGTTGTCCGTCTTTACCATTAATTGTCCTGGAAGAATGTGGTCCTTGAAGGCTGTCAGAGCATTCAGTACAGCTAACATTTATTTTTAATTGATATGCAGGTGCATCTGACTTGGGTTCCATTTGCCCTGAATGCACTTCCCTGCCAGGTGAGCCCCCCATGCATAGTCTGATGCGTCTATTGTTAGGGTTTGGGCGGCAGGGGGTAGAGTGAATGGTAGTCCCTTGTTTTGGTGGCAGGCCTCTGCTCACCAAAGGAACTCTAACAGTAGGCAAGGTATGATAGGAATCATTGCTTCTAGATCCTGAGAATGTTGACAACATAGGCTTTTTAGATACCATTGTAGTTTCCTCACATGTAGTCTTGCATATGGAATTAGTAGAATGCAGGAGGCGATGAACCCCAAGGCTTGCAGTATTTGCCTTGCAGATAGCAGGGTTTTGTGGCCATTAGTTTGAAGTAAGTTGTCAAATGAATGTGTTTGTCTGTCATGAGGAAAGCCATCTGGGAAGTTGTGTTCAAGCTTGCTCCCAGGAATATAATTTGACAGGGTATCAGATGTGATTTCTTTTCATTTATGGTGTACTCCAGACAAGTTAGCTCCTTTTGTACAAATGCCAGATGATTCAAAAGTATGCCCTGGCTTTCTGCCTGAATTAGACAATCATCCAGGTATGGGTATATTTGAATATTTCTTTGCCTCCAAAATGCAATGACAGGAGCTAGGCACTTTGTGAATACCCTGGGCGCAGTAGATAAGCCAAAGGACAGTGCAGAGAACTGACAGTGCATGTAGCCAGCTTTGAAGCGTAGGTATCTTCTGCAAGATTCCCTGATTGGGATGTGCAAGTAGGCTTCCTTTAAATCCAGTGTTGACAACCAGGCATCTTTGCCTAGCACAGGAAGCAACTGGTGAAGAGTTAGCACCTTGAATTTTGGAATCACCAAAAAGGTGTTTAAGATAGAAAAGTCCAGGACAGGACACCATGAGTTGCCTTTTCTGGGTACCAGGAAAAGTCTTGAGTAGAAACATTGTCCCTTTTCCTCTTCTGTTACAGTTTGAATAGCCTTTATGCTTAAGAGAGAGAGTACTTGCTTTTGAGCCTCTGCCCACTGACTTGGGGGTAGTTCTGGCCAACTGTTTGGGGTTGGTAACTTGTGGAAGTGAAATCTGTATCCTTGGGAAATTATATTTAGAACCCATTTGTCCTGGGTAATGAGTTCCCAGTTTTTTGCCTGCAGAGCAATCTTTCCCCCTAAAGGAGCAGTAAGTTGAGAAGTGCTTGGAAGTTTTAAAGTTAAGTCACTGAGACAGCTTATCATAGGGGGGAGTCTTACTACTCCCTGATTTGGAAGTGGGAGCCTCCCACTGCTTAGTCCTGTGCGCACCCTGGGACTGAAGCCTGGGTGTTCTGCTGGTTCTGGGCTTGGACTGAGAAGGCCTGGAAGAGGCAGGAAAGGACCAATTCTTAGAGGGCCAATGCCTACTAAATACTGGAGGGTGTACTTGTAGGAAATCTTTAACAGTTTGCATAGATTTAGGTTTTTCCTTCATCTTTTTAAGAACTTCTGCTTTGTTGCCAAACAGGCGGTCCTGATTTAAGGGAGCATCCAGCAATTTGGCAAACATTGCTCCTTAAGCCAAGCATGCCTTCTAAGTACAGACCCAGTGACAGCAACCCTGCAAGATGCCTCTAGTGAATCAAAACCACACTGCAAAGTACGTTTTCCAACCTGCTCAGCAGAATGCATTAAATCCTGTAAATCCTTATTTTCAGCACAGTCAGGAATCAACATCATTTTCTGTTTAAGAAATCCACTAATATGCTGCTGATACTTTAACATATGAAACTGGCGGTTTAAGGCCCTAATGGCCAAGGTTGCAGAAGTGTATACCTTCTTACCCCATCTATCCAGCGCCCTGGAGTCTCTATCAGAGGGGGTAGGATTTTTGGCAGTAGCAGCCTGAATGCCCTTGGTTCCCTGTGAAATGGTCTCAGGAGCCACAGTAGGATTTTTAAAAAGGAACTTGTGAGAGTCAGGAACCCTGTAATATCTATCAAGTTTTCTGGGAGCAGGAGGTAGAGAGTCAGGGGCCAAGCTAGATTCCGAAAAGGCATCATCAACAATCAATGTTCAGAACAGGAGGGATAGCTAAAGGCCTGTGTTGAGGCAGGAGTAAGAAGTCCCTAAGCCTCTTTTTAGAATCAGATTAATCCTGGCTTTCCCAGTGAAAATGACCCTAGGAGTACACAAGGTTTCACCAAAAGAGAAATCCTCTGGGGGGGAATCAGAGGGAATAGAGTCCTCTGCATCAGAATCCTCATAGGTAGATAAGGGTAAATCCTGGTCATTAGAGGAAACAGAAATTTCAGAATCCTGGTCAGAAGTATCATAAGCAAATTCAGTCCTAGGTCTCTTAGAGGGGGAAGGTTGGCTTCCCCTGATTAAAGTAATAAGGTCTTCAGTGATTCTTATCATTTGTTTTTAGGCACAGAGGCCTGACCATGGGGTCTGGGCGTCGATTTTCTAGCCATGGTTCGAGTTTTAGGCCTTGAAGAAGAAGATGGCGTCAGTTTAATATGCAAGTCAGTAGGCCTGAATACACCCTCAGAAGCCGGTGCCTACACAGCGGCTCCGGACCCATCAAAGGTAGAGACATCCGCAGGTTCCACAGTTGAAGCATCTCGCAGCATACCGGACTCCGAATGGGTCTCAGTAGAGGCCTACGAATCTGAAGTAGCGGGTATATTAGGGGCTGCAAAAGCACCTCACTGAGTACCGGAAAAATGGCGACTGGCTTAGGAGAAACGTCGTCGGCAGCTTTGGACTTAGGTGGCCTGTCTCTGCCTTTATCTTTGCGTTTTTTCTGAATGTCGGTAGCCAGATGGCTTACCGAAGAGATATATGGATAACTGAACAGAGTACTAAAATATTTAGAAGCGTAAATATACTGATGACGAATAGTTCGTTGCTTAAATAAGGCACAAGACCGACAGCGAGATAAGTCGTGGTCAGGGCCTAGGCAAGGTATACAGTACGAATGAAAATCTTTATGAGGTATTTGCTTTCCACAAGAAATACAAATTATTAACTTTTACTGACATCAGTTAAGAGCAAGAAAAAGTTTCCCCAACGGGATACTTAGGTTTAGTTGAAGACTTCGGTTCTGAAACTCAAAAATGAAAATTTCAGTAATCGGCCAACCGTCACTTGCAAACTGCTTCTGCTTTGGGTACCGCACGGCAAGAAAGAGTGATGTAATGGCATCAGCTACATACTTTACATCCCTGACTACCTTGACGTCACGGAAGGTGAGACAGCAACCGGAGCAGGACCAAAGACTGATAATCAGGGCGACTGAGGGCTACTGCAAGCAGATAACCCAAATGTGACGACTGCAACAGTGAAACACGAAGAACATCTATAGGGAGAGAGTCTTAAAGATATGATAGGGTAGGAGTATAGTAATATTAACTGATTGAAAACTTTTAAAGTTCTAACAATATAGAAACTTTCAAAAAATTATTCACTTAAGAGAAAGTAAAAACAAAGCAGTCCTGATCAAAGTGCCTCTCAAAAAACAATACGAAAATCTAGAGAATACAAAAGAGGCAACACCACAGCAGATGTCAATATGTATACGTAGATTTAATAAATCCAATAGTGCAAAACAGTGAGCGCTTTCACGTTATAAAAACGTTTCATCAGACTTTCATGCACATACATTCTCCATTTAATTTAAATAGAAGCCTCATCTCATCAACATCCAATCACTTAACTTCTCAATTCTATATAATTTAATTACATTTTATATAAGAAACTTTTATATAAAAACATACTTTATAGTAATTTAATTAAATTTTATACAAAAAATTATATAAAATTACATTTATATAAAATTACATTCTATAGCAAACAATAAATAAAAATAATCAAAGTGCTTAATGTGCATATGACCTAGCTGCTATGAATGGTTTTAGTGTTATCTTGTCATTCAAACCACTCATTTATGGGCTTGTAGGCATATAATCCACTTGTTTTCTTGTCCCTCTGTGAGGTTTTTAGTATTACCTATCCTACCAGTCTTTTTAATTAACTCCAAAAACTCTAAACCTAAACTTATGTCATGCCTTGGGTCAACACATGCCTAGCCAGTGCATTATTTTCATCTTTATTAATGGCATACATGTGCTCTCTCTCACTCTCTCCCTAAGGGTTCTGTTAGTCTTGCCTTCATAAAAAGATTTACATATCTGGGATTGTGCCAGGTATATTAAGTCCCTTGTTTTGCAATCGGCATAATGTTTAAAAATATATTCTTGTCCAGTAACTGGATGAACAAATTTATTATCACCTGCCATATATAGGCATTGATTTCAACAACAGTAGGAACAAGACCGAGGTGTACATATAGGAGCACTAAATCTTTTAAAGAGATTGCTATGCTATGAGGATGGCAGGATTTGTGGTGGTGCTGCGGTAGTATTGTCGCCTCATAGACGTTGCCCATTCGATTCTCAGTTAGAGCGTCTTCTGTGTGGCGACATGCGTGAATGGGCGTTCCTTCGTTGAAGGATGAAGGTTGTGCGTTAGGCCCGGCAAGCCAGTATGTAAAAATCTATTGCCAATCAATAGCGGACCGGAGTTCCGCTGTGGCGACCCCTAACCGGGAAAAGCCGAAAGACACAAACAAACAAACATTCTGAAATACAGGGGACGTTGCCTGCAGAAGTTGCAATCAATGCCTACTATGGCAGGTGATAATAAATGTGTTCATCCAGATACTGGACAAGAATATATTTTTAAACATTATGCCGATTGCAAAACAAGGGACTTAATATTCCTGGCACAATGCCAGGTATAGGCAAGACTAACAGAACCCTTAGGGAGAGAGTGAGAGAGCACATGTATGCCATTAATAAAGAAGATGAAAATAATGCACTGGCTAGGTATGTGTTGACCCAAGGCATGACACATAATTTTAGGTCTAGAGCTTTGGAGTTAATTAAAAAGACTGGTAGATAAGTAATACTAAAAACCACACAGAGGGACAAGAAAACAAGTGAATTACATGCCTACAAGCCCATAAAATGAGTGGTTTGAATGACAAGATAACACTAAAACCATTCCTAGCAGCTAGGTCATATGCAAATTAAGCACTTTGATTATTTTATTTACTGTTTGCTAAAAATTTTAATTTTATATAAATGCTTTTATATAAAATGTAATTAAATTACTACAAAGTATGTTTTTATATAAATGTTTCTTATATAAAATGTAACTGAATTATATAAAATTGAGTAGGTTTTTATGATTATACAGAGTTATTTGCGGAGTGTGATGTCATAATTAATCTTATTAAGTGATTGGATGTTGATGAAATGAGGCTACTATTTAAATGAAATGGATAATGTATGTGCATGAAAGTCTGATGAAACATTTTTATAACATGAAAGTGCTCATTGTTTTGCACTATTGGATTTATTAAATCTCCGTATACATACTGACATCTGCTGTGGTGTTGCCTCTTTTGTATTCTCTGGAAATTATTCACTTAGCTGAGAGAGAGTGGCTTGACACGGCTGTACAGCAATGCGGCAAAGGAGATCTCAGGTAACAATGAGCAGAGCATTATAGGTAGGATCTTGGCTTGAGAGTTTTTGGCTGACGCGAGCTTGATATAAGGCCGGCTCGGTTCCGTGGACAGAACCGGTAACCCATCAGTAAGGAATGAATGAAGATTAACAACTTCAGATGGTTAGTTTCTCTAACACAGAATTCAGGTGCCAGGATGGCATCAGAGGCCTTCTGGGAGGCCTAATATTAAAAGCCTCTCTGAATAATTGTTTAATCAAAGGATGAGAGAAGAGGAGTGGGTCAGAATCATAATGGGCAGTGATGGCCAAGGCATGGATTTTAATAGAGGAGAAAGAGAGCCCACTATTGAGCAACTCTGCTAGGTCATCCAGGATGAGAGGGATGGAAAGTTGGAAGGTACTGCCCCCTTTTGATTGTTTCCAGGAGCAGAATCTTTTCCATTTTTCTCCATATGATTTTATTGTGCTGGGCCTTCTGGCCTCTGTGGTGATGTACAGGACCGGTTTGCTTAAGAGGGACTCCTTGTTAGTTTTTAGTGTATAAGCCATGTTGAAATTTGAGAGTCTGTAGGTCTGGGTGCAGTACCTTCCCCCTCTCCTGGGTCAAGAGGTCTGACATCAGGGGAAGCAGCTTTGGGGGCTGTAAGGTCAGACTGCGTAATAAGGGGTACCAATGCTGTCTGGGCCAGTCTGGAGCAATGAGGATGGCCTTTGGTCTCTCCTCTCTTATTTTGAACAGAACCTTGTGAATACGGGGCAGAGGAGAGTATGCGTACACAAAGAAGGAGCTCCCTCAGGTGATGACTGCAACAGTGAAACACGAAGAAAATCTATACTAAAGCAAACTACATCCTATTACTTGACAGTTTGCCAAGATTCACAGCTCACCCAAACCAAGAGAAAGTACAGTTGTGTACCTACCATAAATGTAGATGTTCGAGTGTATTCACTGTTGCAGTCATTACACTTGGGTTTTCCTGCTGGCAGGTTACCCACAGTCGGCTTGAATTCCAAAGTCCAGGTCCGGCGTCGGTTGCTGTCGCCTCTTCCCTGACGTCAGTGCGCCAGGGGTATAAAAGATGCAGCCGACACCATTTTCTTCAGTTTTGCTTGCCCCAGATGTCAGGTGCCCCCCAAAGGGTAGGCTAACAATTCTGCTCATAAAAAAGCATGCACTAACATAAACATTACCTTCATCTACAAGCAAATGCACCACATAGGTTGTACAGAATAGAGAAGTACAGATAAGTCCCAGCAATGAAAGGGGGATGAAGGGAGGGTAACCTGGACTGCAACAGTGAATACACTCGAACATCTACATTTATGGTAGGTACACAACTGTACTATGTTCATCGTGTGTCACTGTTGCAGTCATTACACTTGGGTTGAATCCCAAAGCTGAGGTTGGGTGGCTGGGCCTAGATAGAATTAGGAGTGGCTATGAGGCCCTGCAGAACTGCAGTGGCGAAGCCTGCTCTGGATTTAGAGTAAAGAGGTAAGTAGTAGTGCTTTGTAAAAGTGTGCACTGAAGTCCAAGTTGCAGCCTCCAAAATGTCCTTGGTTGGTACTCCTCTGAGGAAGGCTGTTGAAGTGGCTGCTGCTCTGGTTGAATGTGGCCTAATGCCCTTAGGCACTGATTTGCCATGTTGTGAATAGCAGAAAAGAATGCAGTGGCCTATCCATTTTGAAATAGTCTGCTTTGAAATAGCTTTTCCTTGCGATCCTGCAGCATATCCCACTAAGAGCTGCTCAGTCTTTCTGAAGGCTTTAGTTTTGTCCAAGTCGAAGCGTAGCTGTCTGTGTATGTCCAAATAATGCAGAAGTCACTCCCCCTTATTCTGTGGGTTTGGATAAAAGGTAGGCAAATGAATGGTTTGGTTAAGAGCCACACTGGACACTACCTTAGACATAAATGTTGGGTTTGTCCTTAGAGAAACCCTGTCCGGATGGAAAATAATAAAAGGTTCCACAGCCATTAGTGTCTGTAACTCTGAGACTCTTCTTGCTGAGGTTATTGCTAGGAGCAGAGCTGTTTTCCATGATAAGTATTTCATGTCAGCTGTACTGGCCGGCTCAAAAAGAGGCAGTGTGAGCTTTTCCAAGACAAAATTGAGGTCCCATACAGGTGTTGGAGCTCTCTTTGGAGGTCTTATGTTTTTGGCCCCTCTGAGGTACTGCCTTAGCAGTGGATGTGAAAAAATAGGTGGATCCGTATTGCAATGAGCTGAAATGGCAGAGGCATGGATCTTAATTGATGAGAAGGATAGGCCTTTGTCCAGCATCTCAGTTAGGTATTGTAAAATCTGAGGAATATTTGGTACAAGTGTGTCCATTCCTTGTGCCTGGTTCCAAGTACAGAATCTCTTCCATTTTTCTGTATAAGATTTTCTGGTGCTGGGCCTCCTGGCCTCCAAAATAATATCCATAACTGCTTTAGAGAGAGGCGAGTTCTGAATGGTTACATTATCAGCCATGCAGCCAGATTTAGGGTTCTGAGTTGGCTGTGCAGGATCTGATTGTTTTGTTGGGTCAGCAAATGAGGAATTTGGGGTAATGTCCAGGCTGGGCCTTCAGACAAGCTCTTTAGGATTGGGTACCAGTGCTGGCGTGGCCAGTCTGGGGCAATCAGTATCATTTTTGGCTTCTCTTGTCTGACCTTTATGAGTACCTTGGGGAGGAGAGGCAGTGGAGGAAAGGCATATACTGTAAGGGTTTTCCAGCTGAATGATAGGGCATCTATTTTCCATGCTTGTTTGTGATAAGTCCTTGTGCAGAATCTCTGTAGTTGGCAGTTGTGCGGGGAGGCAAACAGATCTATATCTGGGCATCCCCATTTCCTTGTTATCATGCTGAAGATTTATGGACTTAGTTTCCACTCGTGAGGATCCTTGAGATTTCTGCTTAGTTCGTCTGCCACAGCATTTGTCTTTCCTGGCAGGAATTGTGCTTGCAGGTGTACTTGATAAGTCAATGCTGTGTTCCATAAAGTCATGGCTTGTCTGCAGAGGGGGTAGGAATGTGTGCCTCCCTGCTTGTTTATGTGCCACATGACTGTAGTATTGTCCGTCTTTACCAGCAGTTGTCCTAGATGAAGTAGATCCTTGAAGGCTATCAGGGCATTCTGAACAGCTAGCATCTCTTTTTGACTGATATGAAGATGCATTTGGCTTGCTGGCCATGCTCCCTGAATACATTTTCCTGCCATGTGGGCCCCCCCCCCAGGCATAATCTGATGCATCTGTTGTTAGTGTCTGCCTGGCCGTGGGTAGAGTGAATAGCTGTCCCTTGTTGTGGTGACAGGCCTGTGCCCACCATCAAAACTCCTGTTGCAGGCAGGGAATGAGGGTAATTAATGTTTCCAGGCTGTGGCAATGTTGAGTCCAAACACTTTTTAGATACCATTGTAGTTTTCTCATATGCAGTCTTGCATATGGAATTAGTAGAATGCAGGATGTCATGAAGCCCAAAGCCTGCAGAATTTTTCTTGCAGATAACTGGGTCGTTGTTGCCAACATTTCGAAGTAAGACGTCAGTTGTCTTTGTTTGTCTGGCTTGAGATAAGCCATCTGGGCAGTTGGATTTAAGCTTGCATCCAGAAATATTATCTCTTGAGAGGGTACTAGTTTTGATTTCTTTTCGCTGACTGTGTACCCTAGGCCTGTTACCGTGTACCCTAGGCAAATTAGCAATCTTTTTACAAATGCCAGATGCCTCAGTAGAATGTCCTTGTTCTCTGCTTGAATAAGGCAGTCGTCCAAGTAAGGGTTTATTTGAATTCCCCTTTGTCTGCAGAAAGCAATTACTGGTGCCAGGCATTTTGTGAAGACCCTGGGTGCAGTAGATAAGCCAAAGGGCAGTGCAGAGAATTGGTAGTGCATTGATCCAGCTATGAATCTGAGGTATCGTCTGCAAGATTGTCTGATTGGGGCATGCAGGTATGCCTCTTTTAGGTCCAAAGTTACAAGCCAAGCCTTCTTGCCCAGCATGGGCAGAAGCTGCTGCAGAGTCAACATTTTGAATTTTGGAACGTCCGGAAAAGTGTTTAGAATAGACAGGTCCAGTATTGATCTCCAGGCTTTGTCCTTTCTGGGTACCAGGAATAGTCTTGAGTAAAATCCTTGTCCCTACTCTTGCTGTGGTACTCGCTGATTGGCCCTCATGTCCATGAGGGATGTAACTTGCTTTTGTGCCTCTGCCCATTGATTTTGTGGCAGATCTGGCATACCTTTTGCCTTTGGCAGGGTGTGAAAATGGAACCTGTAGCCCTGGGACACTATATATTCAAGACCCATTTGTCCTGGGTGATTATATGCCAATTTTGTGAAAAAAGTGCTCGTTTTCTCCCTAAGGGGGCTGCCAAAAGATAAGTGCTTGGTATTGGCAGAGGAAAGTCATTGGGACTGTTTTCTGTATGGCTGTGATTTGTCTTCTCCGCTTTTGGAGGTAGAAGCACCCCATTGTTTAGGCCTGTATGAGCCTTGGGGCTGGGATCTGCCTCTAGGGCATCTGTATCTGCCTCTTTGTGGCCTGTCTGACACTGGAAAGGACCAATTCTTTGAAGGCCAGTTCCTGCTAAATCTGGGTGGTTGTACTTGTAAGAAATCCTTAACTGTCTGCATAGATTTCGCTTTATCCTCCATTTTCTTCAACACCTCTTCTGCCTTAACACCAAAGTATCATGCTGTAAAGGAGCATCCAATAATTTTGCTTTAACATGATCAGGCAGATTTTGTTCCTTTAACCAAGCATGCCTTCTAATGACAGTACCCGCAACAGCGGCCCTGCAAGAGGCCTCCAGTGAATCAAAACCACATTGCAAAGTATGCTTTCCCACTTGTTCATCTGCATGCAATAAATCCTGCATTTCCTTGTTATCTGGACATTCAGAATTTGTCAACATTTTCTGTTTTAGCAGTGACATTAAATATTGCTGATATTTAAGCATATGAAACTGACAATTTAAAGCCCTTACAGCCAAGGTAGCAGAAGTGTAAACTTTTTTCCCCCATCTGTCCAGTGCCCTAGAATCCCTATCAGAGGGGACAGGGTTTTTTGCAGTGGAAGCCTTGACCCCTTTGAGGCCCTGAGATATAGTTTCTGGGTCAGCAGCAGGGTTTTTATATAGAAATTTGTGGGAATCTGGAACCCTGTAGTATCTGTCTGGCTTAACCGGTGCAGGGGGTAAAGAGTCAGGAGACAGGCTGGACTCAGAAAATACATCATCTACTATATGTCTAGAACACGTGGAATAGCAAGAGGTCTGTGCTGAGGTAGTAAAAGAAAGTCTCTGAGCCTTTTCTTTGATTCTGAGTAATCTTGGCTCTCCCAGTGAAAGTGCTCCCTCATGGTGTGAAGGGTTTCCCCAAAAGAATAATCCTCAGGAGGAGAGGCTGAAGGAATAGACTCTTCAGCATCAGAATCCTCATAGGGAGGAAGGGAGTATCCCTGCTCGGAAGAGGAGTCAGAGGAAATGGAAACCTGATCTGAAGATTCATATTCTGTCTCTTGCCTAGGCCTCTTATCAGGAGGGGGATGTGAACCCCTGATCAAAGTAATTAGGTCTTCGGCCATTTTAAGCATCTGTTTTTTAGGCATGGAAGTCTGTGCAAGAGAATGCTGTACTTGCTTCTTTGTCTTTAGAGCTGCTTTAGTCTTTGCCTTTGAAGCTGAGGTTGGCTTAACATATAACTGTGTAGGTCTGTAAACACCCTCAGAAGCCGATGCCTGCTCAGCGGCTCCGGACCCATCTGAGGGAATAGTTTCCGAGTGTCCAATACCTTGAGTATCCACAGGCCTAGTCGGCTCCACGTGGGAGTCAGAAGCGGCCTGTGGCTCTGAGGTAGCTGGCGTCAGGGGCTGCGAAAGCGCTTCACTGAGAACCGGCGACTGGCCTAGCGGAGGCCTCGTCGGTTTCGGACCTTGGATGCCTGTCCTTTTCCTTGCGCTTTTTCTAAACTCCGGTCGTTGGCTGTTCCGACAGCATTATATAATTAAATCTTCGGCCAAAGTAATGAAAGGCAAAATCGTACAGACGCTTAATAGTGCATTGGTTAAATCTAGCACAAAACCGACAGCTAGCAACGTCATGGTCAGGGCCTAGGCAAGGAATACAGTAAGAATGAAAATCCTTATGAGGTATTTGCTTCCCACAAGAAATAAAACTGTTAACTTTTTCTGACATCAGTCTGGCGCAAGAAAAAAGTTTTCCCAACGGGGTACTTAGCTTTAAAGAAGACTTCGGATCTGAAATTCGGTTTTGAAAATCTCAGGAGTCGGCCGACCGGCACTTGCGAAATGCTTTTGCTTTGGGCACCGCGCGGCAAGAAAGACTGAAGAAAATGGCGTTGGCCATATCTTTTATACCCCTGGCACACTGACGTCAGGGAAGAGGCGACAGCAACCGACGCCGGACCAGGACTTTGGAATTCAGGCCGACTGCGGGTTAGCTGCCAGCAGGATAACCCAAGTGTAATGACTTGAACATCACAACTTCCTAGGCAGATTTATTTACAGAAACCCTGTGCAAACATGTAAATGGCTGCATTGAGGCTGCCATACCTACCAGAAGTAAGCCCAGATCTAATACTAAAAACAAACCACACTGGTAGAATCCTTACCTTAACAGGCTATATAACATAAGACAAAAAAGGTCATGACCAAATATAGAAAGAGTAACTCTCATAGAGACAACAGCTCTCTCCGACTAAACAAGAGGTCTAATAAAGTCCAAAAAGGACAATTATGAGGGTCAGGATAGCCTCCCAAGCTAAGGAAAGTCACAAGGCCTTCTTCAGCTATGTCAGGAACCTTAAAGGTTTGCATAACCGATGGTACATGGCATAACCTTCACTGACCAGAATGACATAGCAAACCTATTGGCTGATAAATCTAGGTACACACACATTGGCCCCAGGGAAATCTATTCTAGCATATATCCCCCAAATATAAGCAGAGAACAGGTCCTGGGGGTACAGGCTAGGACAAAAAAACACTGCTTTAATGAACTTTGACAATAATCCTGGTTGCCTCTTAAATAGCCTAAAACATGACCTAGCAGGACCATTTGAGGCACTCTTCAACTACTGCCTTAAAGCAGGTTATGTGCCAGCTGAATGGAGGACCACAACAGCCATCTTTCTTCATAAGGGCGGGCTATCAATTGACCCTGGAAACTACAGATGCATCTGATAAGTCTAATATGCAAAGCCATGGAATAAATTATCAAAGAAATAATCAACAAGGACACTGGCAACTTACAGACACTGGACCCATCCCAGTTTTGCTTTGTTAATGGAAGGTCTTGCCTACTTAACCTGGTAAACTTTTTTGAGGGTCACCATGGCTATGGATGAGGGGAAGATTGTGCATATAGCCTACCTTAACCTGGTCAAGATGCTTAATACAATATCCTATTTGGATATTGTCGACAAACTCTCAGAACTAGGCACAAATCCCTAAATAACTGGCTAGACTGCCAGCTGGGTCACAGACAGGACCAAAAAAGTCAGGATCAGTGAGACCACTTCCACCAAGACACTAGTCACCAGCAGAGTACCCCAGGGCTTTGTGCTAGGCTTGCTCCTGCTTGGCATCTACTTCTTGGAAGTAAAGGCTAATGTCCAAGTCCTCTGGCTCAAGTTTGGAGATGACTGAAACTATCACAAATTCCCCCTCTCAACACCAACATCCTACAGAGGACAGTCTAACAAAAAAATGACTGGTATGAAAGCCATGGATTAAAACTCAATGCAAATAAATAAATGCAATACAGTGCCCTTTGGGAAAGTGTCCACCCAAGCTAATTACTTCATTGATAAAACACTCATAAGAGTTGGCCCGATAGTTATGGATCTGGGAACATAGAATGGATATAAAAAGTTTACACATCCCTGTTAAAATGCCAGGTTATTGTTATATAAAAAAATGAGGCCACAATAAATCATTTCAAAACTTTTCCCACCATTAATGTGACCTATAACCTGTACAATTCAATTGAAAAAAAAAAACAAATCTGTTAAAGGAAAAAAATAAAAAATTACCATACGCTGGTTGCACACCCTTAAACTAATACTTCATTGTGTGTGCACACCCTTAAACTAATACTTTGTGAAACACCTTTTGATTTAATTACAGCATTCAGTCTTTTTGGGTACACACCTGCCATTAATTAAAGAGACTCTAATTAACTCCAAATAAAGTTCAGCTGTCCTAGTAGGATTTTCCTGACATTTACTCAGCTGCCTGCTACAACAAAAGCCATGGTAAGCAGAGAGCATACAAAGCATCAAAGGGATCTCATTGCTGAAAGTATCAGTCAGGAGAAGGGTATAAAAAATTTTCCACAGCATTGGATATACCATGGAACACAGTGAAGACAGTCATCAAAAAGTGGAAAAAATATGGGATAACAGTGACATTGCAAAGAGAGTACAGTTGTGTACACTTACCATAAATGTAGATGTTCGAGTGTATTCACTGTCTTTACATTTGGGTAACCTGCTGGCAGGTTGCCCTCAGTCAGCCTGATTAACAAAGTCTTGAGCACTGCGTCGGTTACTGTCCCTTCTTCCATGATGTCAGGGGTATAAAACAAGCAGCCAATGCCATTACATCAGTTTTTCTTGCCCCAGATGTCAGGTGCCCCCCAAATGGGGAGCAAATAAAATTATAAACCAAAAATATACCTCCTACCAAAAGCAAATACACCAAAAAGGCTTTTAAGCATAGTAAAAGAAAGTAAAGGTATAGTAAAAGAAAAACAGGGGGCTGCAGGGAGGGCAACCAGGACTGCAACAGTGAATACACTCGAACATCTACATTTATGGTAAGTGTACACAACTGTACTATGTTCGTGTTTCACTGTTGCAGTCATTACATTTAGGTAGATTCCCAAAGCTATGGTTGGGAGGATGGATTTATACAGCATTAGGACCAGCTATAACGCCCTGCAAGACGGCAGTGGAAAAGCCAGCTCTGGATTTAGAGAAAATTGGTAAATGGTAATGCTTGGTGAAAGTATGTACAGAACTCCAGGTAGCAGCTTCTAGGATGTCCCTGGTAGGGACATCTCTGAGAAAGGCTGCAGAAGTAGATGCAACCCTGGTAGAATGGGGTCTGATCCCCTGTGGGATAGGTTTTCCATGGTTCCAGGGGCCCAGAGAAGTAAATATTGTGGGAAGAAATATCCAGGGAATTGTTATGGCTAGGCTTGCATAGGCCCTAGGGCCGATAGCCTAGTACCAACCTATGAACCTTATAGCAGAAATGAATGCAATGGCCTATCCATTTAGAAATGGTTTGTTTTGAAATAGCCTTCCCCTCTGCCCCTGCAGCAAATGCCACCAGCAGTTGTTCAGATTTCCTTTGAGGTTTAGTCCTATCCAAGTAAAATCTAACTTGTGTGTGCACATCTAAGAAGTGCAGTATCCGTTCCCCTTTGCTCTGTGGATTAGGAAAGAAGGTTGGCATATGAATGGACTGATTAAGAGCCGCACTGGATACCACCTTGGGCATGAAGGAGGGATTGGTTCTGAGGGACACCCTGTCCGCATGAAAGATGATGAAAGGCTCCACTGTCATAAGGGCCTGTAATTCAGATACTCTTCTTGCTGAAGTGATTGCTAAAAGGAAGGCTATTTTCCAGGAAAGGAATTTTAAATTTGCACTAGAAGCTGGCTCGAAAGGAGGAAGAGTTGAGTTTCTCCAATACAAAGTTAAGGTCCCAGGCTGGAGTTGGGGCTCTTCTGGGTGGTCTTAAATTTTTGGTCCCTCTGAGGAACTGCTTGAGCAGTGGATGAGAGAAGAGGGGAGATTCTGTGTTATAATGAGCTGAAATGGCTGAAGCGTGAATTTTGATGGAAGAAAAAGAAAGGCCCTTGTGAAGCATCTCAGTTAAGTATTGTATAATCTGAGGTAAGTTGGGCGCTGCTGTGCTCATCCCTTGAGATAGGCTCCAGGCACAGAATCTTTCCCATTTTTCAACATAAGATTTTCTAGTACTAGGCCTTCTTCCTTTAAAATGATATCCATCACTGGTTTACTGAGGGATGGTAAAGGAGAGATTAGGTAATCAGCCAGGCTGCTATGTTCAGGGTTTAAAGCTGAGGATGCAAAATCTGGTTCTACTGCTGAGTCAACAGGGTAGGGGTCTGAGGCAGGTGCCATGGGGCCAACAGTGACATCCTGCGCAAGAGGGGGTACTAGTGTTGGCATGGCTAGTCTGGTGCAATCAATATCATCCTTGGTTTGTCCTGTTTGATCTTTAGTAGTACTTTGCAGATGAGTCGCAGAGGAGGAAATGCATAAACTGATAGGTTTTTCCAGCTGAAGGATAGAGCATCCACTTTCCAGGCTTGTTTGTGGGGAGTCCTTGTTCAAAACTTGTCCAACTGGTAGTTCTGGGGGGAGGCAAATAGATCTATATCTAGGCTCCCCCATTTGTTTGTCAACATGTTGAAAATCCTTGGTACCAGTTTCCACTTGTGTGGGTCCATGAGGTTTCTGCTTAGTACGTCTGCCAGTGTATTTAATTTTCCTGGCAGGAATTGAGCTTGTAGGTGCACTTGGTAGCTCAAGGTTGTGTTCCACAATGCTATGGCTAGTCTGCAGAGGGGGTAGGAATGTGTACCCCCCTGCTTGTTTATGTACCACATAACCGATGTGTAGTCCCATCTTTACCATTAGTTGTCCTGGAAGAATGTAATCCTTGAAGGCTGTCAGAGCATTCTGTGCAGCTAACATTTCTTTTTGATTGATATGTAGGTGCATTTGACTTGGGTTCCATTTGCCCTGAATGCACTTCACTGACAGGTTAGCCCACATGCATAGTCTGATGCATCTGTTGTGAGGGTTTGGGTGGCAGGGGGTGGTATGAATGGTAGTCCCTTGTTTTGGTGTCAGGCCTCTTCCCACCAGTGGAACTCTAGGCGTAGGCAAGGTATGATAGGAATCATTGTTTCCAGGCTGTGGGAATGTTGACTCCATAGGCTTTTTAGATACCACTGTAGTTTCCTCATATGCAGACTTGCATATGGAATTAGAAAAATGCAGGAGGCCATGAACCCCAAGGCTTGCAGTATTTGTTTTGCAGATAGCAGGGTTTTTGTGGCCACTTGTTTTATATTTAAATACTTCTTTGCCTGCAAAATGCAATAACTGGAGCCAGGCACTTTGTGAACACCCTGGGTGCAGTAGACAAGCCAAAGGGCAGTGCAGAGAACTGATAATGCATGCAGCCTGCTTTGAAGTGTAGGTATCTTCTGCAAGATTCCTTGATTGGGATGTGCAGGTATGCTTCTTTTAAATTTAGTGTTGCCAACCAGGTGTCTTTGCCTAGCATAGGAAGCAATTGGTGAAGAGTCAGCATCTTGAATTTTGGAATCTCCAGAAAGGTGTTTAGAGTAGACAGGTCCAGGATTGGACGCCATGATTTGTCTTTTCTGGAGTAGAAACCTTGTCCCTTTTCCTCTTCTGGTACCAGCTGAATAGACCCCATGCTTAAGAGGGAAAGTACTTGTTTTTGAGCCTCTGCCCACTGATTTGGGGGAAGGTCTGGCCACCCATTTGGTATTGGCAAAGTACAGTTTTGTACCTACCATAAATGTAGATGTCCGAACTGGATAGCATCTGCAGTCATAATAAAGGCTGTTTGTCCTGTCAGCAAGTCTTCTTCTTCAGTCGGCCGGATTCCAAAGTCCGCCGCTGCGCTTGCTGATGTCCACTCAACGCCACTGCTGCTGTGGTGGCATCGGTATAAAGGCATCAGCCATTTTCTCAGTTTTTCTTGCCCCAGATGCCAGTAGCCTCTGCAGGGCCAAATTTGAAAGATGCGCCAATGCTGATTCCAAGAGAGGTAAACACAACAAACAGCAGTAATGTATATACACATAAACAAATACAAAATAAAAGACACAACAGCTAGCTATTAGAAGGGTAAAAACCCCTAGAGTACCACAGAGGGGAGGAGGGAGGGAGGGGAGATCAGATGTTCAATCCAGTTCGAATCTACACGGTATAAAACACTACTGTACAAATGTCCTTCATGGATGCATGTGGCAGTAATAAGTCAGTAGAAGTGGGTAGAATACTAGGGGGGAGGATAAAAGTAGAGTGGATTGTGGTGTATCCCTCAGTGCAGCAGTACAGAACCCTGCTCGGGATCTGGAATATAGAGGGAATAATTATACTTGCAAATGGTAATCAAAGGCAAATGTATTAGCCAATAATGCCTTTGCCGGTTGCCACCCTCAAGAAGGCTGTAGTGCTGCTTGTTTTGTAGAATGAGCTATTCTTTGTAGAATGAGGTCTTCCTGTTCCATGGAGGAGAGAATCGTATGCAATATTACCAGAATCGTATGCTCCTGGAACAAATAGCTTTTTGTAATTTTTCCTCCTTCCCCTTTCAAAAGTTGTCATACAAAACAAAAAGTTTCTTTGTCTCTGTTGCTTTTTGTTCTGTCCAAGTAGTGAGCTGTTCACAGTATTCTATCCCGTTCTGTTTCTTGGATCTCCCTCTGGTTTGTGGGTGGGTTGGATTGTAGGTAACACCACTGGATTGCCTGGCATAAATAGTATATTAGTCCACATTTTAGGACAATGTTAAGAAATGGACGGAAGGACTCTGCTGCCAAAATGGGAAGGTTAAGGGCTGTAACAAGGCCTGTGTAGTAAGTGTCCTCCTTTGCTGAAGTAGTGCTAGGTTTGACAGGTAGGCTGCTGTTTTGTTTGGTGCTGCTGGTGGGGCTGGTGGTTGTGTTTGGTCTAAAAGGTTATTAAGGTTACTCTTAGGGTAATCAAAGTTTTTGATTCCTCTGAGGAATGGTTTCTTAGTGCCGTGTTTCAGGGGTTGAAAAAACAGGTGTGCCAGCAGACAGGACTGGAAAAAGCTGATGCAGGATGCATCCAGGCTGAGGAGCATATCTTGGATGGATGAAGTTACAGGTAGGCCAGATAATGTTGAAGATATATTTAGAATGTTAGACATCTTTTTCCTTTGTTACTCCTTTTCCCCTTTCCATTTTCCCATTTAAATTCTTTTTTTGCCAATAGTTTTCCGTGTTCCAAGAATTTTCTTCTACTTCTCAGTTTTCAATATGTTAGCTGCAGTTATGTGCAATGTTTTTTTAGGGATTGGGAAAGGTTGTTCTGTTCAGTTGTGGGCACTGCTTGTTGTTTTGGAGTAATGATGCTGTATCAGGGTTTGGACGCTTTTGTTCCAGGCTATCAGGATTGTCCTCAACCAGTGTTGTTGGAAGTAGTATGCTGGTGCTTGGGTTAGCAGTTTGGAGTTAGCAGTACTTCTTAGCTAGGTGGTGGATGTGATTCTCTGCCCCTTCCTATGCTGAGAGGTGTTTCGAGTTGAGAGGGAAGGCATTTTCCACTTTTGAGAGTGGAATGAAGAAGCCGCGAATTGAGCCTTGGGATTGAATGGAATGTTCCGCTTAATATGTTGTTAGGTAAGATGAGATGGGAAGCATGAGGGTGAAGATGTTGCATCATTTGCGAGTTTCCCCATGAGTTTTGTGATGTCATTTTCTTAGGTCCTATGAATATTCCCTTTCCAAATTTTGTATTGTCTCTGTATGACTGGTCCTTGTGCGTCTCTTCAACTGGCAATAATTGGATGTTGTGGTGTTTGGATTGAGTCCAGCTTGCCAGCATTTCTCAATAGGGGTATGCAATTGCTTCCTCCTTGTCATGAACTTTGGCTTGAATTTGTGGATTGACTGTTTGGTTTGTAGGTCTGACCAGCCTGTTTTGAGAAATGGACGAAGCGTTGAATGGGATCCTTACTGCCAGCATTTTGATCGTTGATGTCCAGTGTGCTTGCATAGGAACTCCTAAGTTTTCCACATCAGCTTAGTACTGTTTTGGTGCGCCCCCAGTGTTGGTGGTTTGGAATTTGAGTGAGCCCACCATAGAACTGACATAGTCTGTTCAATGAACCAAGATGGCTTCTATCCTGATGAAGTTTCTAGACCTGCAGTTGTTTAGTGGATGTAGTTCTGTTCTTTTCTTTTTACTGTCCAATCTGTGTTTGGGACCATGTTCTTTTTTTTTTTCCCCTGTAGTTTTCAGTATTTGTTTTACTGTCCACTGAGTTTAGATTGCATTCCTTGTTAGAGCCCAAGGCAGCCACTTTTTTTTCTTTGCTGTTAGCTTTCAGTTTTGTTGTGTTTTTAAAGTGTTTGTGAGTCTGTTTGTTTTTGTCTTGTGTTTTGACCTGTTTTTTTTTTGTGGTATCCCAATGTGTAAATCAAGTTGTTCCTTGCTTTGTGGATGTTGTCAGCTTGCTATATTGTCAGAATACTCCCCTTGTAGCAGGTTTGGGTACCCTTGTGGCCCCGTTGTCAGCCCTGGGCCTTGTAATGATGAAGCAGGCAGTCTGCAGAGATCATCAACTGGTGCTAGCCCTTGAGTCTGTGAGAATGCAAGTTACCATAGTGCTCTGCAAGAAGTGAGAATGTGGGCTGCAAGGATCCTGGAAAGGGTATCAAGGTATGTATGTATGAGATGTAGAGTTACCAGCCAGGACTCAGCTTAGCAGCCTTGTCCTAGCATGGGCCATCAGGTATGCCCTTGCCCAGCATTCTGTTGTGACAAATTTTGCATTGGACTCCTGTGGGGACCCAGATTTCAAGGAGAGCCTCTGAATTTTGATTTTGGAGGTTGCAACTTTTTTTCCCTTTGACTGACTGCCCCCAGTGTGAAACTGCCTCTTGATCTACTCACAGCCTCTTAATTTGTTTCTTGTTCTGGTTTCTCATGACTTTCTACTTTGGACTTCCGCCTAGTGTGGAAGTCCCCTTGATTGCTAGATTGGATTTTTTCTTGCTGTCTTTGTCTTGTATGTAGTGGCCTTGAAAATTTAATAGCTCTTAAACTGGAACCTTTGAAGGATGGCAACCCCTTTCCCTGGCAGGAGCAACCTAGGTTGTCCTTCCTTTTGCCATATTAGTGTGTTTGTGTTTGTGTGTGTTAACTTTTACGTTTTCAGTTCCCTGTGAACCTAGGTTTGAAACCTGTCTGTGGCTCTGTTGTTACCTTGCCACTGTTATTTCTCTCACCTTTGAACCATAATTTTGTCCTCTGCCACGCCAATTCTATTGCTCTTGTCCCTATTTGCACTTCCAGAAAGGACCAATTTTTTGCAGGCCAGTTCCTGCTAAAATTTTGGGTGCCTGCTGCTTATTTTTGTGCCTGCTGTTTGAAATGTTTTTGAAGCTTCTTCCATTTTTTCATAACCATTTGCTGGAAGATAGTGCCTTTAACATGGTCTTCTCTATATCTCTATGGCTACTTTTACATTTAAATCTTGTCCTGTGCCTTTTGTTCCACTAGCCATGCATGCCTTCTTACTGTTGTATCTGTTTTTATTGATCTGCCTTTGCTGCCTTATGCCATTCAGCCAGGTCATTACTTATTTTATCAAGCATCATTGCTGCATTTTTACATTTTATAAAACTGATTTTTAACTAACAGTTTAAAGTTTACCTTGGGGCTTTTTAACTAGTTAGCAAGAGACCCCAGCCTGTGTAATCGATTTACTTGCTTTCTGTAAAATCCCAGTCTTTGGTATGGGAATACTACTGCCTTTAGGCGTGAGCTCTAATCATTGAAACTGCAAGTCCAGCCTGTCTGCCGATAGACCTTGCTCTAAGGGCCTGTGCTATCTGGCCTGGTGGCAGGGGCTTTTGTGGATGCTGGGGGAGCCTTATATGGGCATGAGCATCTCGCACAGAGGTGTTGCATCATCGTGGCATTCCACTGCAGGGGTGTAAAGGTGGTCAAACTTTGGGCATCACCAAGTCTCAAAAGTCCTAAGGGTGAATGGCTGTCACTGTTATCATGATGCAGGGTAAGAGAATGGCCAGAGCTACTCTGGTGGGGAAGGGAGCTGCTGGCTTTCTCTAGTTGATTTTCAAGTCTGGATGAGATCCGTTCCCTATGGGAACTGATCTTTCTCAAGCAAGGTGTCAGCAGAACTAGAACAGAAGAGGATTCTGGGCTGGTGGGCTCGCAGTACTGTTCTTCTCTGGGGGCTGAGAGGCAGAGGTCTGATTCATCACGGACAATCCTGGAAATACACAGCATCTTCAATAAAGCTGGGAGAAACTGAAGCTGGGGGGCCTGATGGGGGGTGGCAACGTAGAAAGGTTAGTTGTCTTATTGCTCAATTTTTGCCGCAGCCTTAATGGACAAGGAACAGGTTTGCTGGTACTGAAGCGTAGCAGATGCTGTGTGTTAGTTTCTGTGGCTGCTTTTGGGGGGTGGTCATGGAGCTGGCAAGCACGCGAGTGTAAGGTTAGTGGTAGGGGGCTTCTGAGGGTAGGTCTAGGGATAAGTTGCCATCGTTTTCTTTTCAGAAATTTTGAGTTTTTTGTAGAGCGCAGTTGGGCCAAGCTGCTCGTCGGCGCTTTGAAAAGTGTTTTCGTCTAGTCTTCGGCAGCCATTCCTGGTTCTAAACTCGCGTGACAGTTTTAGGATCTACGGCAGAAACGTGTGCAACTCAGCGCCAACAATTGTTAACTTTTTTGTACATCGGTTGAGGCGCAAGAATAAGTCCGTAACCTGGGCCTAACAACAGTAGACTGCAGTACGCTAAAAGTTATGGACAAAACCCGACGGAAAAGTAAACAAATTGAATGTTTTTTTTCGCAGCACGAAAAGCCTGTTCAAGGCTTCCGCCGATGCTTGAGGTAAGATTAACAGAGAGCACGGGCTAGGTGGGGTAAGTGTTCACACCAAGCCGGACCCGTACTTGAACCGCCGATCAGAAACCGGCAAGAAAGACCTTAAAACCCCACTTGTGTTTCCTGCAGATGCATCCATGAAGGACATCAACTGGAAATGAAATCTGTATCCCTGGGACACTATATTTAAAACCAATTTGTCCTGGGTTATGAGTTCCCAGTTCTTTGCATGAAGAGCAATCTTTCCCCCCAAAGGGGTGGTCAAAAGATAAGTGCTTGGGAATTTTAAAAGGAAGTCATTGAGACTGTTTACCATAGGGGGTGTCTTGTTATTTCCAGATTTGGAAATGGAGGCCCCCCCCACTGCTTAGTTCTGAGAGTCCCCTGGGACTGAAACCTGGGTTTTTTGTTGTGTCTGGGTTTGGCTTGAGAAGACCTGGATGGGACTGGAAAGGACCAATTCTTAGTAGGCCAGTGCCTACTAAATCTAGGAGGTTGCACTTGTAAAAAAATCTTTAACAGTTTGCATAGATTTAGCTTTACCTTCCATCTTTTTAAGAACTTCTTCAGCCTTGTTGCCAACAGGCAGTCCTGATTTAAAGGAGCATCCAGCAATTTAGCTTTAACATGATCAGGCAAAGATTGCTCCTTAAACCAAGCATGCTTTCTAAGCACATACCCAGTAACAGCAGCCCTGCAAGAGGCCTCTAAAGAATCAAAACCACATTGCAAAGTAGGTTTTCCAACTTGTTCAGCAGAATGCATTAAGTCCTGTAAATCTTTATTTTC
Source organism: Protopterus annectens (assembly GCF_019279795.1). Taxonomy (NCBI): domain Eukaryota; kingdom Metazoa; phylum Chordata; order Ceratodontiformes; family Protopteridae; genus Protopterus; species Protopterus annectens. The sequence continues at coordinate 184,074,004 of NC_056726.1, forward strand.
CACACAGTCAGGAATCAACATCATTTTCTGTTTAAGCAGTCCAATAACATGTTGCTGATATTTTAACATGTGAGATTGGCAGTTTATAGCTACGATTGCCAAGGCTGCAGAAGTATAAGCCTTTTTACCCCATCTGTCCAGCTCCCTGGAGTCTCTATCAGAAGGGGTAGGATTTGTAGCAGTAGAAGCCTTAATGCCCTTGGCCCTTGAGAAATAGTCTCTGGATCTGCAACAGGATTTTTGAAAAGGAACTTGTGGGACTCAGGAACCCTGTAGTATCTGTCAGGTTTACTAGGAGCAGGAGGCAGGGAATCAGGGGCCAAAACTGGACTCCGAGAAAACATCATCAACAATGTCTAGTACAGGAGGTATAGCCAAAGGCCTATGCTGAGGTAGAAGAAGGAAATCCCTAAGCCTCTTTTTTTAAACAGAAAATTCCTGGCTTTCCCAGTGAAAATGCTCCCTTAAAGTAAGTAAAGTTTTCCCAAAAGAAAAATTCTCAGGAGGAGAAGCAGGGGGAACAGAATCCTCTGCATCAGAATCCTCATAAGTAGGTATGGACAAATCCAAGTCATCAGAAGAGTCAGAAGAAACAGAATTCTGATCAGAAGATTCATAATCAAGCTCAGCCCTACGCCTCTTGGGGGGGGAGGGGTTGACTACCCCTGATTAGAGTTATTAGACCTTCAGACATTTTTATCACTTGTTTTTTAGACATGGATCGAGATTTAGGCCTTAGTAATGATGGAGGTGTCAATTTAATATTCAAGTCTGTAGGCAGGAATACACCCTCAAAAGCCAGTGCCTGCACAGCGGCTCCGGACCCATCCAAGGTACAGACATCCGCGGGTTCCATAGTTGAAGTATCTCGCGGCATACAAGACTCCGAATGGGTCTCGCTAAAGGCCTCCGAAACAGAAGTAGCAGATCTCAAGGGCTGTGAAAGCACCTCACGGAGTACTGGTGAACTGGTGAATGGCTTAGGAGAAGCATCGTCGGCAGTTTTGGACCTCGGCGGACTGTCTCTGTCTTTATCTTTGCGTTTTTTCGGAATCCCGGTAGTCGGATGGCTAACCGATGACATTTTTGGATAATTAAACTGAGAACCGAAATATTTAGAGGCAAAAATATACCAACGATGGATAGTGCGCTGATTAAATAAGGCACAAAAACAACAGCAAGGTACGTCATGGTTAGGGCCTAGGCAAGGAATACAGTATGAATTTATGATGTATTTGCTTTCCACAAGTAATGCAATTATTAACTTTTACTGACATCAGTAAGGAGCAAGAAAAAGTTTCCCCAATGGGGTACTTAGCTTTAAGTTGAAGACTTTGGTTCTGAAACTCAAAAACGAAAATTTCAGGAGTTGGCCGACCGGCACTTGCGAACTGCTTCTGTTTCAGGCACCGCACGGCAAGAAAGACTGATGTAATGCGTCAGCTGCATGTTTTATACCCCTGATGACCTGACGTCATGGAAGAAAGGACAGCAACTGACGCAGGACCCAAGAATTTGTTAATCAGGCCGACTGAGGGAAACCTGCGAGCAGATTACCCAAATGTAATGACTGCAACAGTAAAACACGAAGAACATCCGTGTCTGTTTGCTGAGGCGGCAAATGAGATCTGAGGAAGCTGAAGAGGTAGAGGGAAGAGCTTGAGATTAGGATCCAGGTCTGTAAAATGCAACCAAGTTGGATTCGAGACCTAATACCGAGGAAGAATGAAAAGGACAGCATCAAATCCTGAAAGAGACTCAGGATTCTAACTGGTCTGGGGGGACCTGCTGGCTCTATTTTGTCTAGCAGCTTTGAAACTTCTGTTGCTGTGAATTCCAACTGATCGAGTGGAGTATCGGGAATCTTTACTCTTTTTTTGTGGGGATATGAAAAGGGAATGGTATAGCCTTTGGTGATTATCCTCAAAACTCATGAATCAGAAGTGATGGATGTTAGGTTAAACAAACCCAGACTGACTCCAGAAAGCACCAGATTGATAATCCTTCAGGGAAGCTATTAGGGTTTCTCAGTGAAGGGAGCATGCAATCCCCGATTCTGCGGTAAGCCTCTGCCTTTGGGGCAGCATCCATTTCAGTTGCCTGTCCTCTGCCTCAGGGAGGCTTATTCCCAGGAGAGTCATGGCGAAAACGCTGTGATTTTCTGAACCACAATTTCTTATCTCTCCTTTGATTCCTGGAAATGGATTCATATGGCAGACAAGGTCTTGCAGTACTGTTCACTCCTGGTAAGCGTATCTTTTACATTGGGATCAAAAAGTGTGGAACCATAAAAAAGGGATATTAATGAAGGATGCCAAGCTTTTCATGAAATTCTCAAAGCTACATACAGGCATGGCGAGACATGGTAATGCCTGTACCAGCTGCTCCTGATATGCCATCTGCTCCATTTAATAACAATCACATGGCAACAACAGAAGTAGACTGTATACAGATATTTGGGAGTCCATTGTCTTTTGGATGTTCAATGGTAAATTACTCGAGACAAACTTGGATAGCTCCTTGATCAAATCCCTTTGGAAATGAGTCAAACGAGCAAGGTAATTCAGTGCCTTACATGCAAAAGTCACTGAAGTGCAGGTCCATTTCCCTAGCCCGTCCAAAGCCCTTAACCCTCTGTTAGAGAGATGTACAGAAGAACTTTCTTCAGATCGTTCTTTCTTCTGGCTGCTGCTACCATCATGGCATCTATTGGAAGGCCCTTAGACCAGTAATTTCTGCCCTTTGGAGCTACTATGATTCCATCTGACTTTTAGGGGAATGGCTCTGTAATATCAGGGTCCTTCCAAGCCGTACGTACTATGAAGTCTATCAAAGAACCAGGAGGGGGGACCACCCAGGATGCAGATGAGCCAGCCCAAAAGTCTTCAAAGAACATGGACTCATGCAAAGGAATTTCACTGGACCATTCCCCAGTCTGCTTCATCAATTCTATAATGTCCACAAATGTGACATCTTCCAGTGGGGATCTGCAAGACCCTTCACTCTCATCCAAATCTGTATCTTCCGTGACAGAGGTAGGTGAGGAGTCTATGTGCTTCTGTTTGCACATCTGATTTCTCTGGACATGTCTTGGGGGTTCTGATGGAGACAAACTGTGAATGTCAAGCTGTCTCAGGGCCTTTGGGTTCCGATTGTCCCAGTCAATTCAAATAATAAGAATGAAGCACAGGATCCATTGGGTGTTGCAAAGGATCCAAACTCAGTGCACTCACCTGTCTTCTTGGACCAACCAATGTACTTTTCACAGCCTCGAAAGAACACTCTGCTACTGGGTCAAGGGAATTACTTCCTCTATCAACTGACTCAGGAAGTCTCCCCATTCCAATGGAGATTGCTCCAAAGAGGATCTTGGTACCAGAGCTATCAAGTGCAGAAGCACCAAGGAGAAGAAACAGCTCTGAGAACTTCGGGGTCACCTTCACCGTTGGCGCTCCGACGAGTTGTCTTGACCTTATAACATCAGAGCCTACAGAGTAAGGGACGTAGTCAAAGCTGAAATCTCTTGGACTGCTACATCTGGCTGAATTGCTCCAAAATAGTTGATCAGTACAGAAGTGAAGTGTGACTGGGTCAATGGGCCTGTTCCCAGACTTTCTCTGGGGGACGGTACTGGGAGGACTTCCAACAGGATCGGTTCTCCTCAAAAATGTTCTCATCATTCTGTTGACTTACATTTCTGAGAGACTTCTGGTAGATCTTGCTGACCTTGATGATGAAGCTACTGATGCAAACCTCGAAGGCAGTTTAAGCTGTATGATCAATGAATGCAACTGAGAGCTCAACATATCCAGGAAAGGGAAAATTTAGCTCTAAGAGAGGGAGTTTGGATCCATGTGGCAGGTACACCCCACTGTCTTGAAGTTTTAGTTATCAGACTCAAACTATACAGATTTGGAGGGTCTATGTTATATATTCAAACATTCAAAATGTCGAATACCATATGTTCAAGACCATATGGTCGATATTTAAATGTTCGAATATATAATAAAAAAAAAAAAGAAAAAAAAAACATACCTTAATGGTTCGGGCAGGGAGGCAAGCCACCCTTGCACCCCCCACACTCCCCTACTTAAATATACCAATTCCGAGACCGCACTTCAGTGCAGAAAAGGGAAATTCTCCCATTCTGCACCAGATGGCGCCGTTAAAGTCAGCCTTTGAACACTTGCAATGTCGATCATATGGTCGCGACAATATGACGTTCGACATTGCAAGCGTTCATTTATTTCACATAGACCCGATTTGGAAAAAGGCTTTCAATTATTATGATCGCAGGAATACTCTCAGAAATACATCTAGATGAACAGGTGTCAAATGGGATCTAAGGTAAATCATACAGAAGGGGTAAACTGTGGGTAACAGAGGATTCAAAAGCCTCAGATCCAAAGCTCTGACAGAAGGCTCTGAGACCAAATCCGAATGGATGAAAATAGACAACAACAATCCACTGCTTCTAGGAGATGAAGCTAGCTAGGACAAGAAAGCTCCAAACTGTTAGTATTTACTGTGCCATTAAGAATTTGCCCTCTAGTGGCAAACTAGAGTTTCTGGCAGATAAAGCTAGATCAAGAAATCGCCAAAGTGTGCACATTAATATGCCATTAGGAAGGTAGGTACCAGTTTCTTGTTAGTGTAGACAGAAGAAAAAGCATGTAGAGTGTATAATATTGTTGCTGAACAGGTAAAGACAGCACAACTGCAAGCTACATAAAAGCAAATGTATAACTAGACTGACATGTCTGAAATATAATGTTAGAGGGACTGAAATGAATTCTAGAAGGATATCTAAGTAGTTGTACTGATACTAGGGTCAAAAGAGAAGCAGGCATTACAGATGCTTTAAGGAATGATGGTCTCTTGCAGAGTCTGTACCTATCATGTCTAAGATAAATATGCTTCCAAAAAGGCTGTTAAAGCAACTCTTAGCCAATGAAAGCAGTTGTAAAAGTATGGTAAGAGTTTTGAAATACTTAAGAATACTTAAGAAATGAGCCACAGATGTGCCAGCATTAAAACAGTGTGATTTGATTACGTCAGTTGTGTTGCTGGTTGATGCCTCTAAGAAAGCTGTCAGATTAAAATATAGCTTGGGAATGGAACTGCAATCAGGATAAGTTAACAGTTTTGAGGCACTTAAACACATGTATCACTTGACTGTTTTTAAACAATGCATCACATGATCATTTTTAATTTGATACAAATGCAGTTATGTTTAAGTGTGTTCCTTCACCTGATGAAGCTTATGCAAAAGTTTTAACTAGCGTACTTTATACATTCTGAGTTATTTGAGATTAAATACATTATTTCTACGCCTTATTTGTAATAAGTTATTTGTTTGGACTTTGTTGTTGTGAGGAGCTGGATTCAATATTATGTTGTTCAAACTTTTGAACAAATTATTAACTATCAAATGTCTCATTGTCTTTCTCTAAGGAGTACCCTCAATCAGTCTTGGTAAAATATAGTCATTTTAATTTTCTACCATCAAGGCAACTGTAAAATAGACCATCACATTTTACACTTCGCAATCTCCTGCTTCAAAATGTGTAAGTCCAAAAAAATCTTAAACTCCATGAAAACAATACTAGGGCATGTCCTTGCAGCATGGAGCACTGAGATATTTTCCAGATATGAAAGATAACAGATGATGACTGACTAGGGAGTTAGACAAGCATGCTGATCAACTTTTCAATATCCAGTTTTTTACAATCAGCTTGAACATGGTGGCCAATAAGTCTTGCAGGAATGACACCACCTATTTCTATCCCATCCAGCCAGCAAACTGGAGATTCTCATGCTATTCCACTGTCCCTGATTCAGCTGACCACCAGCAAGTGTGAAATTTTTGTGTGAAATCAAGTAAAAATTTGGTGCAACTCATCCTCATCCAAATGAGAGTCAAGGTCCATAATGGCAATTTCTGAGGAGGGGGTACTGGACCTTTTTCTTATTACTGCTACCTTGATGTCAATCATTTCTGAATGGATAATTAACTGAAAAGTCTACAATAATGCAAGGTGCTGCACTGAAGTACCTGAAGTGGAGAAATCAGCATGAGACTGCTAGGGAATGACTTGAGCACTCCAGAAAAATACAAATTAACTTTCACCTTAGAAGGTGTACTTTTTCCTGTATGTCACCAGCTGACAGCAATTAGAATATTTTACAGAGATAAAAACAGCTTATTCTTTACTGCTTATTTAACTGATGCCCTAAAGGCACTGAAAACAGACAACCTTACATCCCTGAGGTAGAACAGGAAGCAATCTGTATTTATTTTTTAAACTTTGTTAACAATGTTTTTTATTTCTATATACACAATTCAAGTGTTTTAAACCAGCTTTTGTATGAGCTAATGAATCCTGTTTTCTACAGTGTTCATTTTTATCTGTTGATGCAATCAAGCAATGCTTCTCTGGGAATAACAAATATAATGGTGTGGGGCTTGCGATGTTCTGTGCAGTGGTGCTGTATATGTACTGTGCAAACATTACAACTAAACCACGTTAAAATCTGTTCGTATAAATTGTTTTATTTCTACTACCAGAATTATTTTGTCAGTTTATAATTAGTTCCTGGCTGAAAATGGACCCCTACTATCCATTTCCTGTATCTGTCGAAAGAAAGATTCCTTCCACTACAAAAGACCATGGGAACCCCCCCCCCCCAACAAACTGTATGATAAACAATCGAGCAACAACAAAAGTGAACACAATGTTTTCTACATCAGCTTCTGCAAGCCCCACTGCACCTTTCATGTAGGGGTATTTCATCCCCAACACTCATTTCTTTAAATGAAAAAACACTGTCACATTAACAGACTGAATAAATATACTCGCATCTCCCAGTTCCATTACATTAACTGCAAACACAGTAAAAACAAAAACTCAATGTAATGAGAAATGCGACTCAGTGACAGACGGATTAGAAGTGGATCACTTACATGAAACCCAACAAAAATATTTATTCACTGGTTAACCAGGTAAGATCCTAGAAGGCAGAAATGCTACTTTTCAGGGTCAATTCAGTGGCACTATCTGGTTAAAATAACTTAAATCACAGTCATAACATTTGCAACACCAAACTGTCAGACTCGAAGGATAACGCTCACTAGCCTGCCAACATAAACAACCAGACCAATAATTAGCTACTGGCTAATCTTCTTTCGGCTGCTCCCGTTAGGGGTCGCCACAGCAGATCAACTGTTTCCATTTCTTCCTGTCCTCTGCATCTTGCTCTGTCACACCAACCACCTGCATGTCCTCTCTCACCACATCCATAAACCTTCTTGGGCCTCCCTCTTTTCCTGTTACCTGGCAGCTTCAGCCTTAGCATCTTTTTCCTAAAATACTCTGCATCCCTCCTCAGCACATGTCCAAAGCAATGTAATCTTGCCTCTCTGGCTTTGTCTCCAAAATTCCAACATGGGCTGAGCCTCTAATATACTTATTCCTAATCCTGTCCATCCTCGTCACACCCAGTGCAAATCTTAACATCTTCACCTCTGCCACGTCAAGCTCTGACTCCTGCCTTTTTGACAATGCTACCGTCTCCAACCCATATAACATAGCTGGTCTCACTACCCTCTTGTAGACCTTCCCTTTCACTCTTACTGGTACTCGCCTGTCACAAATCACTCCTGACACTCTTCTCCACCCACTCCATCCTGCCTGTACTCTCTTCTTCACCTCTCTTCCACATTCACCATTACTCTGAACTGTTGAGTCCAAGTACTTAAACTCATCCACCTTCGCCACCTCTACTCCCTGCATCTTCACCATTCCTCTATCCTCCCTCTCATTCACACACATATATTCTGTCTTAGTCCAGCTGAGCTTCATTCCTCTTCTCTCCAGAGCATATCTCCACTTCTCCAGGGTCTCCTCCACCTGTTCCCTACTCTCACTACAGATCACAATGTCATCTGCAAACATCATAGTAGCTACTGGCTAATAATCACAATAAACAACAGTTAAAGATCCAACATCACTTCTGTTTTAAATTTACAACTGTTAAGAATGCTTTAATGAATTTAGCTAAACTATCTGGAACCTGGAATTCCTGCTGAGTCAGAGCAATGCATGTATCTAGATTACCTTACTACCGCAGTAAGGTATCAATTTTTTGTAATGTTTTCAGGCTAATGTCTTACACCACAACAGTGCTAGGCATCTTCCTAGACACTCTAAACTAATAAAAATACAACTACAGTCGCCAGAAGACCAAATATCATTTGAATCAGCACTTTTGTCTACTTCAATCCAAACATGAACTTCATCAGATTAAAAGGCAACATAATCTCTGCTGCTTAAACAGTAAAATCATATACTACCATCTAATGGCTATTAAGCCATACTGCATAAAAATAAAACTACTGTGAAACAGTAAGATCATAGGAAGTTACAAAGCTAACGGCCCTAGGGCCCTTACAAGCCTAGCCAAGTTCTACCCGTAATTACCTGTAAAAGTGGTATCCCTGCCTTGTAAAGGCTGCATACACTAAACTCAGACTCTGCTGTACCCACTCAGATATGTGCGGGCTTGGCGTTACATTGAGACCCCACAACCACTGCTTAACTTGGTAGCATCCTGCAAACACTTAGCAATCAAATGCTGAACATGTGCTACCTATTAGCCCCAAATTCAGTGTAACTGCAATTGATCCTTGTAGAAAGAAGTGGGCACCCCTTAAAAGTGTATCCAACATGTTTCCGAACAGCGGAAAGTACAGTTGTGTACACTTACCATAAATGCAGATGTTCGAGTGTATTCACTGTTGCAGTCACTACATTTGGGATATCTGCCTGCAGGTAGCCCTCAGCCAGCCTGAATATCGAAGTCTTGGGTCCTGCATCGGATGCTGTCTCATCTTCCATGACGTCAGGTAGTCAGGGGTATAAAGCATGCAGCCGACGCCATTACATCAGTTTTTCTTGCCCCAGATGTCAGATGCCCCCATAATGGGAAGCAATTATACATGTATAAAGGTTACACCTCCAACAAAAAGCAAATACACCAGAAAGCTGAAATACACTAAACAAGAAGAAAGGTATAGCCAAGACAAGTCAGGGGGCTGGAGGGAGGTTAAACAGGACTGCAACAGTGAATACACTCGAACATCTACATTTATGGTAAGTGTACATACTGTACTATGTTCTTCATGTTTCACTGTTGCAGTCATTACATTTGGGTAGATTCCCAAAGCTAAGTCAGGGAGGAGGAAGTTAGAGAGCATTAGGACCAACTATTAAGCCCTGCAAGACTTCAGTGGCAAAACCAGCTCTGGATTTAGAAAACAAAGGCAAGTGGTAATGCTTGGTGAAGGTATGTACAGAGCTTCAGGTAGCAGCTTCTAGGATGTCCCTGGTAGGGACACCTCTGAGAAAGGCTGTAGAGGTAGATGCAGCCCTGGTGGAATGTGATCTTATCCCCTGAGAGGTAGGTTTTCCATTTTGCTTATAGCAGAAAAGAATGCAATGGCATATCCACTTAGAAATGGTTTGCTTTGAAATGGCCTTCCCCTCTGCCCCTGCAGCAAAGGCAACTAGCAGCTGTTCAGTTTTTCTGAGAGGCTTAGTCCTGTCCAAATAAAATCTTAGTTGTCTCTGCATGTCCAAAGAGTGCAGTAGTCATTCTCCTTTGTTCTGTGGATTAGAAAAAAGGTAAGCAAATGAATGGACAGATTAAGGGCTACACTGGATACCACCTTGGCCATAAAGGAAGGATTAGTCCTGAGGGACACCCTGTCAGCATGGAAGATGAAGGGCTCCACTGCCATCAGGGCCTGAAGTTCAGACACTCTTCCTGCTGAAGTGATGGCTACAAGGAAAGCAGTTTTCCAAGAAAGGAATTACAACTCTGCAGTTGCAGCTGGCTCAAAAGGAGGAAGAGTGAGGTTTTCCAATACAAAGTTTAGATCCCAGTCTGGAGTAGGGGCTCTCCTGGGTGGTCTTAAATTTGTGGCCCCTCTGAGGAATTGTTTCAGCAGGGGGTGAGAGAAGAGGGGTGGCTCAGTATTATAATGTGCTGAAATAGCTGTGGCATGAATTTTAACTGATGAGAAGGAAAGGCCCTTGTGGAGCATATCTGCTAAGTATTGAAGAATATGCGGCAAGCTGGGCACTGTTGTGCCCATCCCTTGACTCTGGCTCCAGGCACAGTATCTTTTCCACTTTTCAGCATAGGATTTTCTAGTACTAGGTCTCCTGGCCACCAGAATGACATCTAGCACCTGCCTACTGAGTGATGCTACTGGAGAGCTGAGGGAATTAGCCAGGCTGCAAGGTTCAAGGTTTGGAGCTGGGGGGTGCAGAACCTGGCCATCCTGTTGGGAGAGCAGGGAAGGGGTCTGAGGCAGGTGCCAAGGATCCAGCAGTAACATACTGCATGCAAGAGGGGGTATCAGTGTTGGCGTGGCCAGTCTGGTGCAATCAGTATTGTCCTTGGTTGGTCTTGTTTGATCTTTAGCAGAACTTTTGGCAGGAGAGGCAGAGGGGGAAAAGCATAAACTGAGAGGCTTTTCCAGGTGAAGGACAGGGCATCCACTTTCCAAGCTTGGCTGTGGGGAGTCCTTGTGCAGAATTTGTCCAATTGGTAGTTCTGAGGGGAGGAAACCAGGTCCATCTCTGGACTCCCCCATTTGTTTCTCAAACTGTTGAATATCTTTGGTTCCAGTTTCCACTCGTGTGGGTCCATGAGATTTCTGCTTAGGTAGTCTGCCAGTGAATTTAGCTTGCCTGGCAGGAACTGAGCTTGTAGGTGCACTTGGTAGCTCAAGGCTGTGTTCCACAGAGCCATGGCTAGTCTGCAGAGAGGATACAAGTGGGTTCCCCCCTGCTTGTTTATGTACCACATAAAAGTGGTGTTGTCTGTCTTTACCAATAACTGTCCTGGAAGAATGTGGTCCTTGAAGGCTGCCAGTGAATTCTGTACAGCTAACATTTCTTTTTGATTGATATGCAGGTGCATCTGACTTGGGTTCCATTTGCCCTGAATGCACTGCCTGCCAAGTGAGCCCCCCATGCATAGTCTGATGCGTCTGTTGTTAGGGTTTGGGCGGCAGGGGGCAGAATGAATGGCAGTCCCTTGTTGTGGTAGCAGGCCTCTGCCCACCAAAGGAGCTCTGTCTTTTTACAAGGAATGATAGGAATCATTGATTCCAGATCCTGTGAATGCTGACACCATAGGCTTTTTAGATACCATTGTAATTTCCTCACATGCAGTCTTGCATATGGAATTAGTAGAATGCAAGAGGCCATGAACCCCAGGGCTTGCAGGATTTTCCTTGCAGATAGCTGGGACTTTGTGGCCAGTAGTTTGAATTAGGCTGTCAAATAAACTTGTTTTTCTGGCGTAAGGTAAGCCATCTGGGAAGTTCTGTTCAAGTTTGCTCCCAGGAATACAAGAAAAATGAGCTTCAGGCTGAGGAAACAGTCCAACGTAATCCAAAAGAGCTGGAAAAATACCAGTAGAATTGATGCAAAAGAGCTTTAATAAAATCAATAAGAACCATATATCATCTAGGTACCTCTTATAATGCACCAAGTACTGTGCCCAAGTGGTGGAAAAAATAAACCTTTGCTCCCATCTATGTAGAACAACGTTAGCATAGAAGGATGCACAGGGGGTACCTATAGCTACTCCTTTTTTCTGCTTGTATATTTCACCATTAAAATGTATAAAGTTGTTTTCTAAAATTGTTTCCATGTATTCGACCAGCAAGTTAATTACAGTGTTACCCAAATTGGTTTCAGTAATTAATACCTCGTTAAACCACTCCAAACCAACTGAGTGTGGAATACTTGGGAATAGATCAACTATGTCTATAGTGATCAAAAGAAGTTCTGGTTTGTAAAGAGAGGGTTGTATTCCTTTAAGAAAATCCCAGGAATCCTTACAAACATGCTTTAATGATGTACCAGACTGTTTAGTTACCTGGTCAATAAATTTCCCTAAAGGTTCAGTAATACCCCCTGCTCCAGATACAATAGGTCGAAACTTCAAGGGGTCAAGCCCTTTGTGTATCTTAGGGATTCCAAAAATAACCGGGATTTTTGGCTTGTTGACATATAAATAGTTGTACAACTTTTCATTGATAGCTCCTTGAAGTAAATGATCAGTTAACATAAAGCTGATTTTGGAATAGGCAATGTTGGCCTCATTTCTGGATGCTAACTCATACTGGTTGGAGTCCTGTAGCATACTGTAAATGTAATTGTCATAGTCGGAATTATACATCAACACCACCCCGCCCCCTTTGTCAGGTTTCATGACTCTAACATCCTCTTTCTTAAGATGGTTAATGAGTCTGGATGCTTGTTGATCAAGATTGATGGATGAATACAACTTGTTGGCAGGGTACTAGATGAGATTTCTTTTCGTTTATGATGTACCCCAGTGAGGTTAGACGTTTCTTTACAAATGCCAGATGTTTTAATAGCATGTCCTGGCTTTCTGCCTGAATTCGACAATCGTCCAGGTATATATATATTTGACTATTTCTTTGCCTGCAAAATGCAATGACTGGAGCTAGGCACTTTGTGAATACCTTGGGTGCAGTAGATAAGCCAAAGGGAAGTGCAGACAACTGAAAGTGCATGTAGCCTTCTCTGAAGCATAGGTATTTCCTGCAAGATTCCCTTATTGGAATGTGCAGGTAAGCTTCCTTTAAGTCTAAGGTTGCCAACCAGGCATCTTTGCCTAGCATAGGAAGCGTCTGATGAAGTGTTAGCATTTTGAATTCTGGGATTACCAAAAAGGTGTTTAGGATAGAGAAGTTCAGGTAGGACACCAGGAGCTGTCTTTTCTGGGTACCAGGAAAAGTCTTGAGTAAAAACCTTGTCCCCTTTCTTCTGCTGGTACAGGTTGAATAGCCCTGATACTTAGAAGAGAAAGAACCTGCTGTTGAGCCTCTGCCCACTGATTTGGGGGTAGGTCTGGCCAACCAATTAGGGTTTGGTTAGGTGTGAAAGTGGAATAGTACAGTTGTGTAACTACCATAAATGTAGATGTTCGAGTGTATTCACTGTTGCAGTCATTACTCTCGGGTTATCCTGCTGGCAGGCTACCCGCAGTCGGCCCAAATTCCAAAGTCCTGGTCCGGCGTCGGTTGCTGTTGCCTCTTCCCTGACGTCAGTGCGCCAGGGGTATAAAAGATGCAGCCGACAGCATTTTTTTCAGTTTTTCTTGCCCCATATGTCAGGTGCCCCCAAAAGGGTAGGCTAAATAGATTATGCCAATAAAAATGCATGCACTAAAGTAAATATTTCCGTCCTCTACAAGCAAATACACCACATAGGTTGTATAGAATAGAGAAGTACAGATAAGACCCAGCAAAAGAAAGGGGGAGGGTAACCTGGACTGCAACAGTGAATACACTCGAACATCTACATTTATGGTAGGTACACAACTGTACTTTGTTCATCATGTTTCACTGTTGCAGTCATTACTCTTGGGTTGAATCCCAAAGCTGAGGATGGGTGGCTGGGCTAAATAGGATTAGGAGAGGCTATGAGGCCCTGCAGAACTGCAGTGGCAAAGCCTGCTCTGGATTTAGAGTAGAGAGGTAAGTGGTAGTGCTTTGTAAAAGTGTGCACTGAACTCAAAGTTGCAGCCTCTAAGATGTCTTTGGTTGGTACTCCTCTGAGGAGGGCTGCTGAAGTGGCTGCTGCTCTGGTAGAATGTGGTCTAATGCCCTTAAGCACTGATTTGCCATGCTGTGAGTAGCAGAAACAAATGCAATGGCCTATCCATTCAGAAATAGTCTGTTTTGACATAGCCTTTCCTTGTGATCCTGCAACATATGCCACTAAAAGTTGCTCAGTCTTTCTGAAAGCTTTAGTTCTGTCCAAGTAGACGCGTAGCAGTCTGTGTTTGTCCAAAGAATGCAGAAGTCTCTCACCCTTGTTCTGTGGGTTTGTATAGAAGTTAGGCGAGTGAATGGTTTGGTTAAGGGCCACACTGGACACCACCTTAGGCATAAATGTAGGGTTCATCCTCAGAGAAACCCTGTCTGGATGGAAAATGATAAAAAGGTTCCACAGCCATGAGTGCCTATAACTCCGAGACTCGTCTTGTAGAGGTTACTGCTAGGAGCAGAGCTGTTTTCCAGGATAAGAATTTTATATCAGCTGTTGAGGCTGGCTCAAAAGGAGGCAGTGTGAGTTTTTCCAAGACATAATTGAGGTCCCATGCAGGTATTGGTGCTCTCCTTGGAGGTCTTATGTTTTTGGCCCCTCTGATGTACTGCTTTATTAATGGATGAGAAAAGATAGGTGGTTCTGTATTGTAATGGGCTGAAATGGCAGAGGCATGAATCTTAATTGATGAAAAAGATAGGCCTTTGTCCAGCATCTCAGTTAAGTATTGTAAAATCTGAGGAATATTTGGTACAAACGTGTCAATTCCTTGTTCCTGGTTCCAAGTACAGAATCTCTTCCATTTTTCTGCATAACATTTTCTGGTACTGGGTCTCCTGGCCTCCAAGATAACATCTATAACAGCTTTTGAAAGAGGAGTGTTCTGAATGGCTACATTATCCGCCATGCTGCCAGATTTAAAGTCCTGAGTTGGCTGTGCAGGATCTGATTGTTTTGTTGGGTCAGTAAGTGAGAAGTTTGAGGCAATGTGCAGGCTGGACCTTGAGACAAGTTCTTTAGGATTGGGTACCATTCCTGGCGTGGCCAGTCTGGGGCAATCAGTATCATTTTTGGCTTCTCTTGTCTGACCTTTAGGAGTACCTTGGGGAGGAGAGGCGGTGGAGGAAAGGCATATACTGTTAGGTTTTTTGAGCTGAAGGATAGGGCATCCACTTTCCATGCTTGCTTGTGATAAATCCTTGTGCAGAATCTCTGTAACTGGAAGTTGTGAGGGGAGGCAAATAGATCTATGTCTGGGCATCCCCATTTCCTTGTTATCATGCTGAAGACTTGTGGATCCAGTTTCCACTCGTGGGGATCCATGAGGTTTCTGCTTAGTTCGTCTGCCAGAGTATTTATTTTTCCTGGCAGGAATTGTGATTGCAGATGAACTTGATAAGTCAATGCTGTGTCCCACAAAGTCATGGCTTGTCTGCAGAGGGGGGTAGGAATGTGTGCCTCCCTGCTTGTTTATGTACCACATGACTGTAGTATTGTCCGTCTTTATCAGTAGTTGTCCTGGTTGAAGTAGGTCCTTGAAAGCTGTCAGGGCATTCTGAACAGCTAGTATTTCTTTTTGATTGATATGAAGATGCATCTGGCTTGCGGGCCATGTGCCCTGAATACATTTTCCTGCCATGTGGGCCCCCCAGGCATAATCTGACGCATCCGTTGTTAGTGTCTGCCTGGCTGTGGGTAAAGTGAATGGCTGTCCCTTGTTGTGGTGACAGGCCTGTGCCCACCATCTAAACTCCTGTTGCAGGCAGGGAATGAGGGTGATTAATGTTTCCAGGCTGTGGCAATGTTGAATCTAAACACTTTTTAGATACCATTGTAGTTTCCTCATATGCAGTCTGGCATATGGAATTAGCAGAATGCAGGATGCCATGAAGCCCAAAGCCTGCAGGAGTTTCCTTGCAGATAACTGGGTCTATGTTGCCAACTTTTTGAAGTAAGTAGTCAGTTGCCTTTGTCTGGCATGACATAAGCCATCTGTGCAGTTGTATTTAAGCTTGCACCCAGGAATATTATCTCTTTGAGAGGGTACTAGTTTTGATTTCTTTTCGTTTACTGTGTACCCTAGGTAAAATAGTAATCATTTTACAAACGCCAGATGCTTTAGTAGAATGTCTTAGTTCTCTGCTTGACTAAGGCAGTAGTCCAAGTAAGGATATATTTGAATTCCTCTTTATCTGCAAAATGCAATTACTGGTGTCAGGCATTTTGTGAAGACCCTGGGCACAGTAGATAAGCCAAAGGGCAGTGCAGAGATTTGGTAGTGCATTGAGCCAGCTATGAATCTGAGGTATCGTCTGCAAGATTGTCTGATTGGGACATGCAGGTATGCCTCTTTTAGGTCCAAAGTTACGAGACAAGCCTTCTTGCCCAGCACGGGCAGTAGCTGCTGCAGAGTCAACATTTTGAATTTTGGAACATCCAGGAATGTGTTTAGTATAGACAGGTCCAGTATTGGTCTCCAGGCTTTGTCCTTTCTGGGCACCAAGAAAAGTCTAGAGTAAAATCCTTGTCCCTGCTCTTGTTGTGGTACTCGTTGAATGGCCCTCATGTCCATGAGGGTTGAAACTTGCTTTTGTGCCTCTGCCCATTGATTCTGTGGCAGGTCTGGCATACCTTTTGCCCTTGGCAGAGTGTGAAAGTGGAACCTGTAGCCCTGATTCACTATGTTCAAGACCCATTTGTCCTGGGTAATAATGTGCCAATTTGGTGAAAAAAATGCTAGTTTTCCCCCTAAGGGGGCTGCCAAAAGATAAGTGCTTGGTTCTGGCAGAGGAAAGTCATTGGGACTGTTTCCTGTATGGTTGTGATTTGTCTTCTCCACTTTTGGAGGTAGAAGCACCCCACTGTTTAGGCCTGTATGAGCCTTGGGGCTGAGATCTGCCTCTTTGTGGCCTGTCTGACACTGGAAAGGACCAATTCTTTGTAGGTCAGTTCCTGCTAAATCTGGGTGGCTGTACCTGTAGGAAATCCTTAACTGTCTGCATGGATTTCGCTTTATCCTCCATTTTCTTCAACACCTCTTCTGCCTTAACACCAAAGTATCATGCTGTAATGGAGCATCCAATAATTTTGCCTTAACATGATCAGGCACATTCTGTTCTTTTAACCAAGCATGCTTTCTACTGACAGAACCCGTAACAGCGGCCCTGCAAGAGGCCTCCAGTGAAGCAAAACCACATTGCAAAGTATGCTTTCCCACTTGTTCAGCTGCATGCAATACATCCTGCATTTCCTTGTTATCAGAACATTCAGAATTTGTCAACATTTTTTATTTAAGCAGTGACATTAAGTATTGCTGATATTTAAGCATATGAAACTGACAATTTAAAGCCCTTACAGCCAAGGTAGCAGAAGTGTAAACTTTTTTCCCCCATCTGTCCAGTGCCCTAGAATCCCCATCAGAGGGGACAGGGTTTTTTGCAGTGGAAGCCTTGACCCCTTTGGGACCCTGAGATATAGTTTCTGGGTCAGCAGCAGGGTTTTTATATAGAAATTTATGAGAGTCTGCAACCCTGTAGTATCTGTCTGGCTTAGCAGGTTCAGGGGGTAAAGAGTCAGGAGACAGGCTGGAGTCTGAAAATACATCATCTACAATGTATAGAACAGGTGGAATAGCAAGAGGTCTGTGTTGAGGTAGTAAAAGAAAGACTCTGAGCCTTTTCTAAGATTATGAGTAATCTTGGCTCTCCCAGTGAAAATGCTCCCTCATGGTATGCAGGGTTTCCCCAAAAGAATAATCCTCAGGAGGAGAGGCTGAAGGAATAGATTCTTCAGCATCAGAATCCTCATAGGAAGGAAAGGAGTATCCCTGTTAAGAAGAGGAATCAAGAGGAAATTGAAACCTGATCAGAAGAGTCATATTCTGCCTCTTGCCTAGGCCTCTTATCAGGAGGGGGATGGGAACCCCTGATCAAAGTAATTAGGTCTTCGGCCATTTTAAGCACCTGTTTCTTAGGCATGGCAGTCTGTCCATGAGAATGCTGTACTTGTTTCTGTCTTTAGAGCTGTTTTAGTCTTTGAAGCTGAGGTTGGCTTGACATATAATTGTGTAGGTCTAAAAACACCCTCAGAAGCAGATGCCTGCTCAGCGGCTCCAGACCCATCTGAGGGAATAGTTTCCGAGAGTCCAATACCTTGAGTATCCAGAGGCCTAGTCGGCTCCACGTGGGAGTCGGAAGCGGCCTGTGGCTCTGAGGTAGCGGGTGTCAGGGGCTGCGAAAGCACCTCACTGAGAACTGGCGAACCAGCGACTGGCCTAGCGGGGGCCTAGTCGTCAGTTTTGGACCTCGGATGCCTGTCCTTTTCCTTTTCCTTGCGCTTTTTATAAACTCATCGGCTGTTCCGACAGCATTACATAATTAAACCTTCAGCCAAAGTAATGAAAGGCAAAATCGTACAGACACTTAATAGTGCGTTGGTCAAATCTAACACAAAACCGACAGCTAGCAATGTCGTGATCAGGGCCTAGGCAAGGAATACAGTAAGAATGAAAATCCTTATGAGGTATTTGCTTCCCACAAGAAATACAATTGTTAACTTTTTCTGACATCGGTCTGGAGCAAGAAAAAAGTTTCCCCAACGGGGTACTTGGCTTTAATGAAGACTTCGGATCTGAAATTCGATTCTGAAAATCTCAGGAGTCGGCCGACGGGCACTTGCGAACTGCTTTGCTTCGGGCACCGCACGGCAAGAAAGACTGAAGAAAATGGCTTCGGCTGCATCTTTTATACCCCTGGCACACTAACGTCAGGGAAGAGGCGACAGCAACCGACACCGGACCAGGACTTTGGAATTCGGGCTGACTGCGGGTAGCCTGCCAGCAGGATAACCCAAGAGTAATGACTGCAACAGTGAAACACTATGAACATCTGTATCCTTGGGGAGACTATATTTAAAAACCATTTGTCCTGGGCAATGAGTTCCCAGTTTTTTGCATGCAGTGCAATCTTTACCCCAAGTAAGCATGCAGTAGAGCAGGTCTGGGAAGGTTTAAGGTTAAGTCATTGTAACAGTTTTCCATAGGGGGGTGTCTTACTACTTCCAGCTTTGGAAGTGGAAGCCTCCCACTGCTTAGGCCTGTGAGTACCTTGAGACTGTACCCCAGGTGGTCTGCTGTTCCTGGGTTTGGACTGAGAAGGCCTGGAAGAGACAGGAAAGGACCATTTCTAGAAGGCCAATGCCTATTGAATATGGGAGGCTGTACTTGCAGGAAATCTTTAGCAGTTTGCACAGATTTAGCTTCTTCCTCCATCTTTTTAAGGACGACTTCTGCTTTGTTGCCAAACAGGCGATCTTGGTTTAAGGGAGCATCCAGTAATTTAGCTTTAACATGATCTGGCAATTTTTGCTCCTTAAGCCAAGCATGCCTAAGAACCGACCCAGTGACAGCAGCCCTGCAAGACGCTTCTAAAGAGTCAAAACCACATTGCAAAGTATGTTTACCAACTTGTTCAGCAGAATGCATTAAATCCTGTAATTCTTTATTTTCACCACAATCAGGAATCAACAACATATTCTGTTTAAGTAGTCCCATAATAGGTTGCTGATACTTTAACATATGAAACTGGCAGTTTAAGGCACTAATGGTCAAAGTAGCAGAAGTGTATACCTTCTTGCCCCATCTGTCCAAAGGGGGTAGGATTTTTGGCAGTAGTAGCCTTAATGCCTTTAGGTCCCTGGGAAATGGTCTCTGGGTCCGCAGAAGGATACTTGAAAAGGAATTTGTGAGAGTCAGATACTCTGTAATACCTGTCAGGTTTCCTGGGAGCTGGAGGTAAAGTGCCTGGGGTCAGGCTAGATTCCAAGAAGGTACCATCTACAATGACCAGGACAGGAGGAATAGCTAAAGGCCTGTGTTGAGGTAGGAGTAAGAATTCCCTAAGTGTCTTTTTGGAGTCAGAATAATCCTGGCTTTCCCAGTGGAAATGCTCCCCTAAGTGTGTGCAAGGTTTCACAAAAATAAAAATCTTCTGGGGGGAAGGAGAGGGAATGGAGTCTTCTGCATCAGAATCCTCATAAGTAGATAAGGGCAAATCCTGGTAATCAGAAGAAACCGAAATTTCAGAATCCTGATCAGAAGAATCAGAAGGAAAATCAATTGTAGATCTCTTAGAGGGAGAAGGCTGGCTTCCCCTAATTAAAGTAATAAGGTCTTCAGCCATTCATATCATTTGTTTTTTAGGCATATGGGCCTGAGCATGCGGTTTGAACGTCGGTTTTCTAGGCGTGGGTCGAGTTTTAGGCCTTGAAAAAGATGGCGTCTGTTTGAAATGCAAGTCCATAGGCCTGAATACACCCTCAGAAGCCAGTGCCTGCACAGCGGCTCCGGACCCATCCAAAGGAGAGACATCCCCAGGCTCCATAGTCGAAGAAGCATCTCGTGGCATACCAGACTCTGAATGGGTCTCAGTAGAAGCCTGCGAATTTGAAGTAGCAGGTATCAGGGGCTGCGAAAGCGTCTCACCGAGTACCGGCGAACTGGGGACTAGCTTCACGGAAGCATCAGCAGCAGCTTTGGACCTATGCGGTCTGTCTCTGCCTTTATCTTTATGTTTTTTCGGAATGTCGGTAGTCGGATGGCTTACTGAAGCCATTTCTGGATAATTAAACCGAGCACCGAAATAGTTTGCTGCAAAAATGGAACGATGACTAATAGCTCGAGGATTGAATAAGGCACAAAACTGACAGCGAGGGACGTCATGGTCTGGGCCTAAGCAAGGAATGCAGTATGAATGAAAATATGAGGTATTTTCTTTCCACAGGTAATAAAATTGTTAACTTTTACTGACATCGGTTTAGAGCAAGAAAAAGGATCCCCAACGGGGTACTTAGCTTTTTTGAAGACTTCGGTTCTGAAACTCGAAAATGAAAATTTCAGGAGTCAGCCGACCGGCACTTGCGAACTGCTTCTGCTTCGGGCACCGCATGGCAAGAAAGACTGATGTAATGGCGTCGGCTGTATGCTTTATACCCCTGACTACCTGACGTCATGGAAGATGAGATAGCATCCGAAGCAGGACCCAAGACTTTGATATTAAGACCGGCTGAGGGCCATCTGCAGGCAGATAACCCAAATGTAATGACTGCAACAGTTAAACACGAAGAATATGTTCCTAATGTAAAGAGAAGCCATTTGCCTAAATCTTAGCTGTGTTACACAATCGTTACCATTGATTTGTACACAGAAGTGTAGTGCTGCCACTCGCTTTCCAGACAGAAGAACCACCCTAGAGTAATGCAAAACCATTTGTTTAATTATCTGTACAGTTTCTACCTGATTTATTGCAAATTTACCCCATTTTTTATTTATAAGACCCAGTACCTGTTTGTTACAGCTCCTCAATTCATGGCGTGTAGCATACAATACTGTTAGCCTGCACAAAACGGTTTACCACTACAACGGTGTAAATATACTGTTACTCCTAATGGTGAAGCATATTATAACTGTTATAAAGTTACACATCCCTGTTTAGAATTGCACATTTGTAAATTGTTCTGTATGCTGCCTATACTGGAAAACTGGAATTTGTGACTGTCCTTTTTCTCATCGCCTCTCCTCTTCACATTCTCTCTAGCTTCCCTGTCCTCTGTCCTACGCAGAAAAAAATTCCACCCTGCTGGACATGGTAAAAAAGCCGGCGCCTCTGTTTAAACTGCCAAGGACCTGCTTAACCTACCCCCTGCAAGAATTACCTCTGCAGTTTTAAGGGAATTAAAACCAAAGTATGTCTGAATACTGTTGAATTTTGCTAAACTTAGAAGCTAGTCCCACACCCCTGCTAGGTGGTTAGAACTCGCTCTCTATCAGGTACTGCAGCAGCCACCCATCCCTTTCTCTGTACCCAATTATCTAGCCTTCTACGACCTTCTCCTAGCCATGATAAAGCTACATTTCATACGCTTCCCAGCACCGGGTTCTACAAGGAACTTTGCTGTACTTACAAGGTTTGGCCACTAGATGGCGGCCTGAATCCAGTTATTATCCCCTACCTTAAGAGCAGTTCCTGATCAACTATCCAGTGTAATTCCTCATTACTTCTAATTTCTACCCCTCTCCCCTATGACCAAATCTGCTTCCCCATCTCTAGTCCTTTCAGCATATACTCTCCCTCTGTGCACTCTGGCTACTTGACCAGCTATCTACTCATCTGATTGTTCCCAACCTGTCCTGAAGTCCACCTTCCTTTGGCTCTATAAGCTCGATTCGCCCTGCGGGCTCATGCCGCTCCCCTACCCTGACCCCCAATTCCCACTTGCCCCCAGTACTCCTACATTTATACTCACCTAACCACACCCCTCATTAACTACCACCACCACACAGCAGAAACAACCACCTATAACACATCCTGTCTTTACACCCAATCCCCTACTCCCAAACCCATCACTTTCCCACAATTCACTCAACTCCCCACCTACACTCTCTAACACAAATACTATTTACCACACAGTGCCTCCACAATCTCCCATCTTACCACCAAAACTTAAACCTCTTTACTACCTCATACCCCCACTTGTAATACTTTATCTTCTCAATGCCTATGAATACCACTACCTACCTAGCTCTCAGTACCCTACTTCCAGTACCACCACTATCACCCAACCACACTACCCCACTCCAATACTACCCCACCTCTTTTCTACTAATCCTAAACCTCTTCATCACATACAAGCCACCTATATAAACCCTAGGACTAAATACTACCACCAACTCTTACTAAAAATCCACAAACTTGAAAGGAGGTCACTACCTAACCTCACAGCCGATGGTGACATCCACCGTAACCCATGCCCAAACTCACCCGATACCACCAACTCCACAAACAGCATTCTCACTAACCTGTGCAGCTCATATAATGTCCCTAATTCATTACTGGTCTGTCACCTAAACATCAGAAGTATAAATAAGAAAGTTCACTAACTGCATGCCCTCCTGGACATGCACTCCCCTGACCTGCTATGCCTTACAGAAACCTGGCTCAAACCCATTATCCCTGACAATGAGATTATACCCCCCAACTACAAAGTACAGTTTTGTACCTACCATAAATGTAGATGTCCGAACAGGATTGCATCTGCAGTCCTTACAAATGGGTTGTCCTGTCGTCAGGCAGCCCTTCGGTCGGCCGGATTCCAAAGTCTGGGTCTGGCCTCGGCTGGTGTCGCACTTCACCCGACGTCATAGCTGCAGTTCTTCGGGTATAAAGGCATCAGCCGACGCCATTTTCCTCAGTGTTTCTTGCCCCAGATGCCAGTTGCCCTCTTGGATAGCTAAATTTTGGATAAATGCCAATGTTTCCAAATAGTAGAAGGCAAACACAAAAAATAATCATGTATGTACATATATACAAACAAATACACCATAAGAGATCCCCCCCCAGCTAGCTATTAGGTGGGCAAATACCCTAGGAATACCACAGCGGGAAGGAGGGTGGGTAATCCTGACTGCAGATGCAATCCTGTTCGGACATCTACATTTATGGTAGGTACAAAACTGTACTATGTCCTTCAAGGATGCATCTGCAGTCCTAAATGGGTAGAATACCATAGCCAAACTAGGGAGGAGGAAGAAGAAATTATGGTGTAGTTAGGATCCCTTGCAAAACAGCAGTGGCAAACCCTGCTCGGGATCTAGAGTATAAAGGTAAGTTATAATGCTTGGCAAATGTATGCACGGAGGTCCAAGTAGCAGCCTCTATAATGTCCTTGGTAGCCACTCCTCGTAAGAAAGCTGTGGTAGTGGCTGTAGCCCTTGTAGAATGAGGCCTTATGTTCTGTGGAATTTGCTTTCCATGGTAGGAGTAACAGAATCTAATGCAATTTCCTATCCACTTGGAGATTGTCTGTTTGGAAATTGCTTTTCCTTCCCTTCCTGTTGCATATGCTACCAGAAGCTGGTCAGGTTTTCTATTGCCCTTGGTTCTGTCCAGGTAGTAGCGCAACTGTCTATGTACATCCAAAGTATGCAGCAGTCTTTCCCCCCTGTTCTGTGGATTGGGGAAGAAGGTAGGTAGGTGGATTGCCTGGTTTAAAGACACTCTGGATACCACCTTAGGCATAAATGTAGGATTAGTTCTCATGGACACTCTATCTTGATGGAAGATTAGGAAGGGTTGTACTGCCATTAAAGCCTGTAGCTCAGAAACCCTTCTTGCTGAGGTAACTGCCAGCAGGAAAGCAGTTTTCCAGGATAGGTGTTGAAGATCTGCTGTTGCTGCTGGTTCAAAGGGGAGTGTCAATTTTTCTAGCACAAAGTTCAAGTCCCATGCTGGTAATGGTGGTTTCCTAGGAGGTTTTACATTCTTAATTCCTCTCAGAAACTGCCTGAGTAGAGGATGCGAAAAGACAGGGGGTTCGAAGCTGTATTCTGCAGAAATAGCTGATGCATGTATCTTGATGGAGGAATAGGACAGGCCTGTATGGTAAAGCTCTGCCAAATACTCCAGGATGTTGGCAATGTCTACCTTTGACACATCTTTGCCCCTCTCGGTACTCCAAATGAGAAACCTTTTCCATTTTCCTGCATAGTTCCTTCTTGTTGAGGGTCTGCGGGCCTCAAGGATAATGTCTTTAACCCTTTGGGATAAATCTGGGTTAGTTGCTCTTATGTAATGTTCCAGGCAGTCAGTTGCAGAGTTTTCAGGTTTGGATGCAGGATGTTGTAGTCGCTCTGAGTTAACATCAAAGGAATCAGGGTAGTGTCCACATTTTCCCCCGAGACATGCTCCTCAGTAATGGGTACCAATGTTGTCTTGGCCAATCTGGAGCTATCAGAATGATCCTTGGATGTTCCTCTTTGATTTTCAATAGCACCTTGTGCATCAAAGGAAGAGGTGGGAATGCATATGCTGTCAGGCCTTTCCAACTGAAGGATAGAGAGTCCACCTTCCAAGCAAGTGGGTGGTACGTCCTTGTGCAGAATTTCTTGAGCTGGTGATTGAGTGGGGATGCGAATAGGTCTATTTGTGGCAGTCCCCATTTCTTTGTGATGACCTTGAAGATGTCCGGGTGTAGCATCCATTCGTGAGCATCCGAGGTAGTTCTGCTTAATATGTCTGCTAGGATGTTTTCTTTTCCCGGTACAAAAATTGCTTGTAACTGAATGTTGTAACTCAGAGCCATATTCCATAGGTCCAGTGCCATCCGGCATAGAGGGTATGAATGAGTGCCTCCCTGTTTGTTGATGTACCACATGACTGTGGTGTTGTCTGTCCTTATCATCAACTGGCCTTCTTGGAGGAATGGTCTGAAATTCTGGATTGCTAGTTTTACTGCCAGCATTTCTTTTGATTTATGTGCAGGTGCAGCTGATCTGGAGTCCATAAGCCTTGTATGCACTTGTCCAGCATGTGGGCCGCCCAACCGAGGTCTGAGGCGTCCGTTGTGATGGTTTGGCTTGGTTGAATGCTGTGGAAGGGCAAACCTGGGTTTGACTGGCATGCCTGAGCCCACCATAGGAACTCTTGTTTCAGGCATGGAATTAGTGGTATTTCAGTTTCTAAGCTGTGCCTGTGTTGAGACCATAAATTCTTTAGGTACCACTGTAGCTTTCTCATATGCAGTCTGGCATAGGGGACCAGGATTATGCAGGATGCCATGAAGCCCAAGGCCTGCAGTACTTTCCTTGCTGTTAGTTTGTTCTGCTTTGTTAATGCCAAGAAGTAGAGAGGAAGTTGTTCTTGTTTTTCTGCAGTTAGGAATGCCATCTGTTTTACTGTGTACAATTCTGCACCTAAGAAGGTTATTCTTTGGGATGGTATCAGTCTTGACTTTTTTATATTGACTGTGTATCCCAGGGCTTGTAGTAAGCAAATGACTCTTTGTAAGTCTTCTGTTAGCTTGTTTTTGTTGTCCGCTTGAATCAGGCAGTCGTCCAGGTATGGATATATTTGGATTCCCTGAAGCCTGCAGTGAGCGATTACTGATGCCAGGCATTTCGTGAACACTCTGGGCGCAGTAGATAAGCCAAAGGGCAATGCTGAGAATTGATAATGCTCTGATCCTGCAAGAAATCTGAGGTATCTTCTGCAATTTGGTCGTATGGGGACGTGCAGGTATGCCTCCTTGTGATCTAGAGTTACCAGCCAATACTCCTTGCCCAGCATGGGAAGAAGTTGCTGTAGGGTCAGCATTTTGAATTTTGGAACAATGATGAATGTGTTTAAAGTGGACAGGTCGAGAATAGGCCTCCAAGTTTTCTCTTTTCTTGGTACCAGGAATAGTCTGGAGTAAAATCCCTTGCCTTGTTCCATAGATGGTACCCTTTCCACAGCTCTCATCTTTGCTAATTGAGCTATTTGTTTTAGAGCTTCTGTCTTTTGATTTGGTGGTAGGTTTGGCATTCCTCTTTTTCCTGGTAAAGTGTGGAAATGAAACCTGTAGCCTTGGTCTATAGTTTGCAAAATCCACTTGTCTCTTGTGATATAGTGCCAGTTTTTTGAAAATAAGGCTAACTTTCCGCCTAAGGGTGCTGCTATTTGTTCCCTGGTAGGCGGTGCCAGAGCCAAGTCACTGTGATTGTCCTGTTGCAGTGGTAGTAGTTGTGTGTCTGTGCCTCGTTGGTTGCTACCTTGCCACTGGCGTCCCCTGTAGGCACCTCCTCTGGATTGATTTCTGCCTCTTGAACGCCTATTCCTGCCTCTCTGAGTTTTAGAGGAGTCTGGAAAGGACCAATTTTTGGAAGGCCAGTTCCTGCTAAACCTTGGAGGCTGAACCTGTAAGAAATCTTTCACTGTTTGTACAGATTTTGCCTTCTCTTCCATTTTCTTCAGTACCTGTTGAGCAGGAGAACCAAATAAACTGACCTTATCCATAGGAGCATCTAATAGTTTTGCTTTAACATGATCCAGCAAGACCTGTTCTTTCAACCATGCATGCCTTCTTATAACTGTGCCAGTCATGGCTGATCTAAAGGAAGCCTCCAGTGCATCATAGCCACATTTTAAGGAATGGTTACTAACCTGCTGAATGTTATGCACCATTTCTAGAACATATTTCTTATCTAAAGAATCATCAGAGGACAGTTTCTTAGTTAACTGATCAAGCATAAACTCCTGGTATTGGATCATATGAAACTGACAGTTCAATGCCCTAGCTGACAGAGTAGCAGAGGTGTATACTTTTTTACCCCATCTCTCTAAGGACCTGGATTCCCTTTCAGAAGGGAGAGGGTTTTAACTGAGGTCGAAGCTACTGCCTTAGGCCCCTGGGAGATAGTCTCGGGATCTGCAAAAGGAGCCTTGTATAAATGGTGATGAGTGTCCGGGACCCTGTAGAACCTATCGGGCTTAGCAGGGGCTGGAGGTAAAGTATCAGGAGCAGTGCAAGCATCATTAAATGCATCATCCACAACAGGAAGAACTGGAGGTATAGCTAAGGCCTATGTTGTGGTAAATGCAAAAAGGTCCTAAGCCTTTTCCTTGAATCTGAGAAATCTTGTCCCTGCCATTGGAATTGCTCTCTCATGGCATGTAAAGTTTCCCCAAAGGAAAATTCCTCTGGTGGAGAGGCAGAAGGAATCGATTCCTCAGCATCAGAATCTTCATAAGTAGAAAAAGGAGCCTCTGGATGGTCTGTATTGTCTGTATCATCAGAAGAATCATCTGAGGACACTGGCTCAGGGGGCTCTGCTCTAGGTCTCTTTTCTGGAGGTTGAGAGGCCCTGTCTGGGTGAGATTAGGATCCCTTATTAAAGGGATGAGATCCTCTGCCAGAGTAAGCATTTGGGAACTGGAACTGGGCCTGTGAGAGGGGGGCTTAACAGGCACAGACTTAGAAGTTTTGGCTGCTTTAGCCCTGGCAAAGGCCTTTATAGACATGGCTGCAGGCGGCCTAGCAGCACCACGTGCAGGGGTAGAAACATCCAAAGGGATGGTGTCCGATAATTCTTGTGAAACCACAGTAGCAGGTAGAACTTCAGAGGCCGATTCAACCAGGGTAGAAGGGCCTCGGTAGTAGTCATGGATTCGCTGAAGATAGAACCGTTTGCTCGGTTTCGCCGAAACCGAGACACTCGCGGTTTGCTTAACCGTGGTTTCAGCGAAACCGCGGACCGCGAGTGTCGGTCCTTTTCTTTGCGTTTTTAACAACTTGAGAAGTCGGAGGATCCGACAGCATTATGTACGCAAAATCTGAGCTGAAAACTGTTCAGCAAACTCCGACCGGCGTCTAAGCGTCCGTCGGTTGAAAGAAGCACAGGCTAGACAAGCTGCTACGTCGTGGTCTGGGCCTAAACAAGGTAAGCAGTAAGAGTGGAAATCTTTATGAGGTATTTGTTTCCCACAAGTTAAACAGTTATTCACTTTTTCTGACATCGGCTGAGGCAAGAAAGAGTCCCCAACGGGTACTTAGCTTTTAGAAGTCTTGAGTAGTATTCGGTAGTAATCTCTGGATCTGACCGACCGGCACTTGCGAACAGCTTCTGCTTGGCGCCACGGCAAGAAAGACTGAGGAAAATGGCGTCGGCTGATGCCTTTATACCCGAAGAACTGCAGCTATGACGTCGGGTGAAGTGCGACACCAGCCGAGGCCAGACCCAGACTTTGGAATCCGGCCGACCGAAGGGCTGCCTGACGACAGGACAACCCATTTGTAAGGACTGCAGATGCATCCTTGAAGGACATCATAATAAGACTTGACCGCATCTCCAGGAAAGGTGGTGGAGTAGCCATCATGTATAAATCCACTCTAGAAGTATCCACAATTAGTACCCCACAAGGCCTTATAACTACCGACTCCGAAATACTCATCACAAAAGTCCAGCTTAACAAATACAAATCTATAAAAATAGCGTGTATCTATAATCCCCCAGGTGACAACACAGACACCTTAGAAGGTACCCTCCAATGGCTATCCACTAACCACCCCCGAGAAAAGTACAGTTGCGTACACTTACCATAAATCTAGATGTTCGAGTGTATTCACTATTGCAGTCATCACATTTGGGTTATCTGCTTGCAGTAGCCCTCAGTCGGCCTGATTATCAAAGTCTTGGGTCCTGCGTCGGTTGCTGTCTCATCTTCCATGACGTCAGGTAGCCAGGGGTATAAAGCATGCAGCCGATGCCATTTTATCAGTTCTTCTTGCCCCAGCTGTCAGGTGCCCCCATAATGGGAAGCAATTATATACAAGGTTACACCTCCAACAAAAAGCAAATACACCAGAAAGCTTTAAGCATAGTAAACAAGAATACAGGTATAGACAAAAGAAGTCAGGGGGCTTGGAGGGAGGGTAGCAAGGACTGCAACAGTGAATACACTCTAACATCTACATTTATGGTAAGTGTAGACAACTGTACTATGTTCTTCGTGTTTCACTGTTGCAGTCATCACATTTGGGTAGATTCCCAAAGCTAAGGATGGGAGGAGGTAATTAGATAGCATTAGGACCAGCTATAAGGCCCTGCACTGCAAGACTGCCGTGGCAAAGGCAGTTCTGGATTTAGAAAAAATTGGCAAGTAGTAATGCTTGGTGAAGGTATGTACAGAACGCCAGGTAGCAGCTTCTAGGATGTCCCTGGTAGGGACACCTGTGAGAAAGGCTGTAGAGGTAGATGCAGCCCTTGTTGAATGTGGTCTTATCCCCTGTGGAGTAGGTTTTCCATGGTGCTTATAGCAAAAATGAATGCAGTGGCCTATCCACTTAGAAATGGTTTGCTTTGAAATAGCTTTCCCCTCTGCCCCTGCAGCAAATGCACCAGCAGCTGTTCAGATCTCCTGAGAGGTTTAGTCCTGTCCATGTAAAATCTAAGCTGTCAGTGCACATCCAAGGAATGCAGTATTTATTCCTCTTTGTTCTGTGGATTAGAAAAGAAGGTTCATAGGTTCATACTAGGCTATCTGCCCTAGGAAATTTACAAGCCTAGCCAGAGTGTGTTTGGCTTTCGCCACCCATTTTAAATTACTTTTGCTATGCCCCTTTTTCGAGGTTAGTATACTGTGCCTCTGTCTAACAGTGACACAGAAGTGATACCCGGAGTAAATCTACGATCTCCCATCCACTCATCAAGATTCCTCTTGAAGAGAGTCAATGAGGGACTCTGCTTAACCTGGACTGGGATTTTATTCCAGAGTGAAGGGAGCCTCTGGGTTATGAATCTGTCCCTCCAGCATGTCCTATTTATTTCAGTGCTGAGGTTCAAGTCTCTCGAGCATGTAGTTCGATGGGATTTGGATTTTCTGAGGTGCAGCATGTCCATTAATTCCGGGTTGGACATGGCTTTATACGTCAGGCACAGATCGCCTCTGAGCAGGCGGTATGCCATTGAGTAGAGCTGGAGTTTCTTTAACTGGGCAGCATATGGCATCTGTTTGAGCCCTTTGATCCTCTTGGTGAGATACTTTTGGGGTCTTTCCAGTTGCTGTAGGTGTCTGGCAAGGTACATCCCAAAAGGGGCATTGTACTCAATTATGGGCCTGATGAGGGATGAGTAAAGAGGCACGATGACCTCCCCTGATCTAGATGTGAATCCCTTCATGATAAGGTGGGCTATATAAAATGTTTTTCTAACCACTTTGGCCACGTGGTTATCGAATGAGAGATTGGTATCAACTTGGGTCCCCAGGTCCCTAATTACTTCTTCCGTACTTAATGGATTACCATCTATGTGGTAATTTATGGGCACTTTGTTTTTGCTGAAGGGGATGACTATACACTTTTTGGCGTTTAGCTTGAGGCCATGGCTCTGGCACCAGTTGTCAGTTTCTATGAGGCCCTTTTGTAGGATGCTTGTGTCGGCTGGAGAGTCGATTATGGCGCCCAGTTTGCAGTCATCTGCGAACTTGGCCAGCCACAGTCCTTCCGTGTTGGCCTGTACCTCCGAGAAATATATACCGAACAAGAGAGGTCCCAGGACTGAGCCTTGTGGGACGCCACTTGTAACTGGTTTGGAGTCTGACATGGCTCCAGTAATTCTAACCATGTGGGTTCTGTCCTTGAGCCAGTTTGCAACCCATCTAGTGACATAGGGGTTTATATTTAAGCTGGTGAGCTTATCTATAATGCCAGAGTGGGATATTGTATCGAAGGCTTTTGTGAGGTCCAGGTAAGCTGTGTGGACCACCTTCCCCTTGTCAATGGCCTTGGTGACTGTTTCAAAGAAATCGACCAGGTTTAAGAGGCAGGATCTGCCCTTAACAAAGCCGAACTGGGTAGGATCCAGTGTCTGTAGGTCCCCAACATCTTTACTTATGAGGTCCATGATGATCCTTTCCATAGCTTTGCAGACCAGGCTAGTCAGGCTTATTTGGCGATAGTTTCCAGGATCCGTTGAGGCACCACCTTTGTGGAGAGGGACCACTGTTGCTGTACGCCACTCTTTGGGTACATATCCTGTAGTAAGGCTGAGATTGAACAGTAATTTTATGTTTGGGTTAAGTTCTTCTTGGAGTTCATGTAGGATGCAGCCCGGGACACCGTCTGGTCCCATTGATGCTGTGTTTTTTGCTTTGGAGAGGGTGGCTCTTATCTGAGCATCTGAGATGTCAGGGGGGCAGCACTCTGCTGGGATAGATATTTGCCCTTTTGGTGGGGAAGGGGGGGGAGAGGTTTGTGCTGAACCTGTCAGCTAGGATGTTGGCAATGTCTGTGGGTTCGGTGTATTTTTTGTCATTTTGGACTAATTCTGAGCATATCTGGGAATTCCCACCCAGGTTCCTAACATAACTAAAAAAAAGCCTTGTGTTATCCTTAGTGTCCTGTACAATTTTTCTCTCGAAGCTGGCCTTAGACGATTTTATGAGTGCCCGTAGTTTTTTGCGAATACTGATCAGAGATGCCTTCCCTTTTTGGGATTTTTCTCTATCGTGTAGTAGCTTCCTCCTTCTATTGTACAGTTTGCTTATGGCTGGGGTCCACCAGACAGGACGCCTGCATTTGGAGGATTGGTTCTTGGTTTTGTTTGGGATTGCATGATCCATGCATTCCTGAAGGTGTTCATAGAATGCGTTTATAAAGGATTCTGCGGTCTGGGCCGTATTTTCCACAGGTCTGGGGGCTTTGAAGGATTCCACCTCGGTTTTGAGGAGTGTGAAATTTGCTTTAGAGAAGTTTTTCACTGTGGTGCCAAATGAATGCTAATTTTAGCCAAAAGGTTGCCAAATGAATGGACTGATTAAGGACCACACTGGATACCACCTTGTGCATGAAGGAGGGATTGGTCCTGAGGGACACCCTGTCCGCATGAAAGATGACGAAAGGCTCCACAGCCATGAGGGCCTGTAATTCAGACACCATTCTTGCTGAAGTGATGGCTAGAAGGAAGGCTGTTTTCCAAGAAAGGAATTTCAACTCTGCACTTGCAGCTGGCTTGAAAGGAGGTAGAGTGAGCTTTTCCAATACAAAGTTAAGGTCACAGGCTGGAATAGGGGATCTCCTGGGTGGTCATAAATTTTTGGCCCCTCTGAGGAATTGCTTCAGCAGTGGATGAGAGAAGAGGGATGATTCTGTATTGTAATGAGCTGAAATGGCTGAAGCATGAATTTTGATGGAGGAATAGGAAAGGCCCTTGTGATGTCTCAGTTAAGTATTAAAGAATCTGAGGTAAATTGGGTGCTGCTGTGTCCAACCCATGAGTATGGCTCCAGGAACAAAATCATTTCCATTTTTCAGCATAGGATTTTCTAGTACTAGGCCTCCTTGCCTCCAGAATGACATCCATCACTTGCTTACTGAAGGATGGGAAAGGAGAGATCAGGTAATTAGCCAGGCTGCCAAGTTCAGGGTTTGAAGCCGTGGGTGCAGAATATGGCCCTCCTGCTGAGACAGCAGAGCAGGGGTCTGAGGCAGGTGCATGGTGTCCAGCAGTGAAACACTGCGCAAGAGGGGGTACCAGTGTTGGCGTGGCCAGTCTGGTGCAATCAGTATTGCCCTTGGTTTGTCCTGTTTGATCTTTAGTAGTACCTTGGAGAGAAGAGGCACAGGGGGAAAAGGCATAAACTGATAGTTTTTTCCAGGTGAAGGACAGGGCATCCACTTTCCAAGCTTGTTTGTGGAGAGTTCTTGTGCAGAATTTGTCCAATTGGTAGTTCTGGGGGGTGGCAAAAAGGTCTGTCTCTGGGCTCCCCCATTTGTTTCTCAACATGTTGCATATCCTTGGTTCCAGTTTCCACTCATGTGGGTCCATGAGATTTCTGCTTAGGTTGGCTGCCAGTGTATTTAGCTTTCCTGGCAGGAATTGAGCCTGTAGGTGCACTTGGTAGCTCAAGGCTGTATTCCACAGAGCCATAGCTAGTCTGCAGAAAGGGTATGAGTGGGTTCCCCCCTGCTTGTTTATGTACCACATAACAGTGGTGTTGTCCGTCTTTACCAATAATCGTCCTGGAAGAATGTGGTCCTTGAAGGCTGTCAGAGCATACTGTACAGCTAACATTTCTTTTTGATTGATATGCAGGTGCATTTGACTTGGGTTCCATTTTCCCTGAATGCACTGCCCTGCCAAGGGAGCCCCTCATGCATAGTCTGATGCATCTGTTGTTAGGGTTTGGGCAGCAGGGGGTAGAGTGAATGGCAGTCCCTTGTTTTGGTGGTAGGTCTCTGCCCACCAAAGGAACTCTATCTGTAGACCAGGTATGATAGGAATCACTGATTCTAGATCCTGAGAATGTTGACACCATAGCCTTTTAGATACCACTGTAGTTTCCTCATATGCAGTCTTGCATATGGAATTAGTAGAATGCAGGAGGCCATGAACCCCAGGGCTTGCAGAATTTTCCTTGTAGATAGGTGGGTCTTTGTGGCCAGTAGTTTGAAGTAGGCTGTCAAATGAACATTTTTCTCTGGCGTGAGGTAGGTCATCTGGGAAGGTGTATTCAAGCTTGCTCCCAGGAATACAATTTGTTGGCAGGGTACAAGATGTGATTTATTTTCGTTTTTGGTGTACCCCAGAGAAGTTAGCAATTTCTTTACAAATGCCAGATGATTTAACAGTATGTCCTGGCTTTCTGCCTGAATAAGCAATCGTCCAGATATGGGTATATTTGAATGTTTCTTTGCCTGCAAAATACAATGACTGGAGCTAGGCACTTTGTGAATACCCTGGGTGCAGTAGATAAGCCAAAGGGCAGTGCAGAGAAAGTACAGTTGTGTACACTTACCATAAATGTAGATGTTCGAGTGTATTTACTGTTGCAGTCATCACATTTGGGCTATCTGCTTGCAGTAGCCCTCAGTTGGCCTTATTAAGTCTTGGGTCCTGCATTGGTTGCTGTCTCTTCTTACGTGACGTCAGGTCATCATGGGTATAAAACATGCAGCCGACGGCATTACATCAGTTTTTCTTGCCCCAGATGTCAGGTGCCCCCCTAATGGGAAGCAATTAAATATATAAATGTACAAGGTTATACCTCCATCAAAAAAGCAAATACACCAAAAAGCTTTAAAACATAGTAAAGGAAAGTAGAGGTATAGCCAAAAGAAGTCAGGGGGCTGGAGGGAGGGTAACCAGGACTACAACAGTGAATACACTCGAACATCTACATTTATGGTAAGTGTGCACAACTGTACTATGTTCTTTGTGTTTCACTGTTGCAGTCATCACATTTGGGTAGATTCCCAAAGCTAAGGTTGGGAGGAGGTATTTAGATAGCATTAGGACCAGCTATAAGGCCCTGCAAGACTGCAGTGGCAAAACCAGCTCTGGATTTAGAGAAAATTGGCAAATGATAATGCTTGGCGAAAGTATGTACAGAACTCCAGGTAGCAGCTTCTAGGATGTCCCTGGTAGGGGACACCTCTGAGAAAGGCTGTAGAGGTAGATGCAGCCCTGGTTGAGTGGGGTCTGATCCCCTGTGGGATAGGTTTTCCATGGTGCTTATAGCAGAAATGAATGCAATGGCCTATCCATTTAGAAATGGTTTGCTTTGAAACAGCCTTCCCCTCTGTCCCTGCAGCAAATGCCACCAGCAGTTGTTCAGATTTCTTTTGAGGTTTAGTCCTGTCCAAGTAGAATCTAAGTTGCCTGTGCACATCTAAGGAGTGCAGTATCCATTCCCCTTTGTTCTGTGGATTAGGAAAGAAGGTTGGCAAATGAATAGACTGATTAAGAGTCACATGGGATACCAACTTGGGCATGAAGGAGGGACTGGTTCTGAGGGACACCCTGTCCGCATGAAAGATGATGAAAGGCTCCACTGCCATAAGGGCCTGTAATTCAGATACCCTTCTTGCTGAAGTGATTGCTAAAAGAAAAGCTGTTTTCCAAGAAAAAAAATTTAGATCTGCAGTAGCAGCTGGTTCAAAAGGAGGAAGAATAAGTTTCTCCAAGACAAAGTTAAGGTCCCATGCTGGAGTTGGAGCTCTCCTGGGAGGCCTTAAATTTTTGGACTCTCTGAGGAACTGCTTGAGCAGTGGGTGAGAGAAGAGGGGAGTATCTGAGTTATAATGAGCTTAAATGGCTGAGACGTGAATCTTGATGGAGGAAAAAAGACAAGCCCTTGTGAACCATCTCAGTTAACTATTGTAAAATCTGAGGTAAATTGGGCGCTGCTGTGCTCATCCCTTGAGACTGGTTCCAGGTAAAGAATCTTTTTTCAGCATAGGATTTTCTAGTACTAGGCCTCCTTGCCTCTAAAATGATATCCATCACTGGTTTACTGAGGGATGGTAAAGGAGAGATTAGGTATTCAGCTAGGCTGCTAGGTTCAGTGTTTGAAGCTGGGGGGGGGGAGAATCTGATTCTCCTGCTGAGACAATACGGAAGGCGTCTGAGGCAGGTGCCATGGGGCCAACCGTGACACACTGCGCAAGGGGGAGTTGCAGTGTTGGCGTGGCCAGTCTGGTGCAATCAAAATCGTCCTTGGTTTGTCCCGTTTGATCTTTAGAAGTACTATGGAGGGCAGAGGCAGAGGAGGAAAGACTTAAACTGATAGGTTTTTCCAGCTGAAGGACAGAGCATCCACTTTCCAAGCTTGTTTGTGGGGAGTCCTAGTGCAAAATTTGTTCAATTGATAGTTCTGGGGGGAGGCAAACAGGTCTATATCTGGGCTCCCCCATTTGCTTGTCAACATGCTGAAAATCCTTGGTTCCAGTTTCCACTTGTGTGGGTCCATGAGGTTTCTGCTTAGTCCGTCTGCGAGTGTATTTAGTTTTCCTGGCAGGAACTGAGCTTGTAGATGCACTTGGTAGCTCAAGGCTGTGTTCCACAATGCCATGGCTAGTCTGCAGAGGGGGTAAGAATGTGTACCCCCCTGCTTGTTTATGTACCACATAACAGTGGTGTTGTTCGTCTTTACCATTAGTTGCCCTGGAGGGATGTGGTTTTTGAAGGCTGTCAGAGCATTCTGTACAGCTAACATTTCTTTTTGATTGATATGCAGGTGCATTTGACTTGGGTTCCATTTGCCCTAAATGCACTTCCCTGTCAGGTGAGCCCTCCCATGCACAGTCTGATGCATCTATTGTTAGGGTTTGGGCGACAGGGGGTAGTGTGAATGGTAGTCCCTTGTTTTGGTGGCAGGCCTCTGCCCAACAAAGGAACTCTAGGCATAGGCAAGGTATGATAGGAATCAGTGCTTCTAGATCCTGAGAATGTTGACACCATAGGCTTTTTAGATACCATTGTATTTTCCTCATATGCAGTCTTGCATATGGAATTAGAAGAATGCAGGAGGCCATGAACCCCAAGGCTTTCAGTATTTGCCTTGCAGATAGCAGGGTTTTTGTGGCCACTTGTTTGAAGTAGGTTGTTAAATGAATTTGTTTCTCTGGCGTGAGGAAAGCCATCTGGGAAGTTGTATTCAAGCTTGCTCCCAGGAATATAATTTGTTGACAGGGTACCAAGTGTGATTTCTTTTTGTTTATGGTATACCCCAGACAAGTCAGCACCCTTTGTACAAAGGCCAGATGATTCAAAAGTATGTCCTGGCTTTCTGCCTGGATTAGACAATCAACCAGGTATGGGTATATTTGAATATTTCTTTGCCTGCAAAATGCAATGACTGGAGCTAGGCACTTTCTGAATACCCTGGGTGCAGTAGATAATCCAAAGGGCAGTGCAGAGAACTGATGGTGCGTGTAGCCTGCTTTGAAGCGTAGGTATCTTCTGCAAGATTCCCTGATTGGGATGTGCAGGTATGCTTCTTTTAAATCTAGTGTTGCCAACCAGGCATCTTTGCCTAGCATAGGCAGCAACAGGTGAAGAGTCAGCATCTTGAATTTTGGAATCCTCAAAAAGGTGTTCAGAGTAGACAGGTCCAGGATAGGACGCCATGAACTGTCTTTTCTGGATACCAGGAAAAGTCTCGAGTAAAAACCTTGTCCCTTTTCCTCTTCTGGTACCAACTGAATAGCCCCCATGTTTAAGAGAGAAAGTACTTGTTTGGGGGTAGATCTGGCTACCCGCTTGGTGTTGGTAACATGTGGAAGTGAAATCTGTATCCCTGGGACACTATATTTAAAACCCATTTGTCCTAGGTAATGAGTTCCTAGTTCTTTGCATGAAGAGCAATCTTTCCCTCCAAAGGGGCAGTCAGTTGAGAAGTGTTTGGAAGTTTTAAAAAGAAGTCATTGAGACAGTTTTATTACTCCCAGATTTAGAAGTGGGGACCCCCCCCCCCCACTGCTTAGTCCTGTGCATACCCTGGGACTACTGCCTGGGAGCTCTGCTGGATCTAGGTTTGGAATGAGAAGGTCTGGAAGAGGCAGGAAAGGACTAATTCTTGGAAGGCCAATGCCTACTAAATTTGGAGACTGTACTTGTAAGAAATCTTTAACAGTTTGCATTGATTTAGCTTTTTCCTCCATCTTTTTAGGAAATTCTTCTGCCTTGTTGCCAAACAGGGGGTCCTGGTTTAAGGGAGCATCCAGTAGTTTCACTTTAACATGATCTGGCAAAGATTGCTCCTTAAGCCAAGCATGCCTTCTAAGTACAGACCCAGTTACAGCAGCCCTGCAAGATGCCTCTAGAGAATCAAAACCACATTGCAAAGTATGTTTTCCAACTTGTTCAGCTAATGCAGTAAATCCTATAAATCCTTATTTTCAGCACAATCAGGAATCAACAATTTTCTGTTTAAGCAATCCAATAATATGCTGCTGATACTAACATATGAAACTGGCAGTTTAAGGCCCTAATGGCCAAAGTTGCAGAAGTTTATACCTTCTTACCCAATCTATCCAGCGCCCTGGAGTCTCTATCAGAGGGGGTAGGATTTTTAGCAGTAGTAGCTCTAATGCCCTTGGGTCCCTGTGAAATGGTCTCAAGATCCGCAGTAGGATTTTTAAAAAGGAACTTGTGAGAGTAAGGGACCCTGTAATATCTATCAGGTTTTCTGGGAGCAGGAGGTAAAGATTCA
Source organism: Protopterus annectens (assembly GCF_019279795.1). Taxonomy (NCBI): domain Eukaryota; kingdom Metazoa; phylum Chordata; order Ceratodontiformes; family Protopteridae; genus Protopterus; species Protopterus annectens. Next base: position 184,111,964 of record NC_056726.1, read on the forward strand.
GGGGCCAAGCTAGCTTCCGTAAAGGCATCATCAACAATGTCTTTACAGGAGGTATGGCTATAGGCCTGTGCTGCGGCAGGAGTAAGAAATCCATAAGCCTCTTTTTAGAATCAAAGAAATTCTGACTTTCACAACGAAAACGCTCTCTGAGAGTATGCAAGGTTTCACCAAAACAGAAATCCTCGGGCGGTGGGGCGGGGGTGGGTACAGAGTCCTCAGCATCAGAATCTTCATAGGTAGACAGGAAACAGAAAATTCTGAATCCTTATAATTTGTTTTTTAGGCATGGAGACCTGACCATGCGTTCTGGGTGTCAGTTTTCTAAGCATGGTTCAAGATTTAGGCCTTGAAGAAGAAGATGGCATCGGCTTAATACGTTAAGTCAGTAGGCCTGAATACACCCTCAGAAGCCGGTGCCTGCACAGCAGCTACAGACCCATCCAAGGTAGAGACATCCGCAAGTTCCACATTTGAAGCATCTTGCTGCATACCGGACATCAAATGGGTCTCAGTAGAGGCCTGAGAATCAGAAATAGCGGGTATCAGGGGCTGCGAAAGTGCCTCACTGATTACCGGCGAACTGGTGACTGGCTTAGGAGAAGCGTTGTGGGCAGCTTTGGACCTAGGCGGCCTGTCTCTGTCTTTATCTTTGCGTTTTTTCAGAATGTCGGTAGTCGGATGGCTGACCTTGGCCAAAATAATGGAAAAAAGTATACATAAGCAAAATCTAACTCACCTTATTCAGAATGATCTCCTAGCCCCATCCCAGCATGGATTTAGACCTCCCCATAGTACAACTACAGCCCTTCTCTCCTTTTCTCACACAATAAATCAAAACCATAATCATAACAAGCTCTCTTCAGCCCTCTTTCTCGACCTATCCAAAGCATTCTATATGGTGAATTACCACCTACTCCTAGACACGCTAAAATCACTTTGTGTAGACAACCTAGTTATCAACTGATTCCACTCTTACCTGCATGGCAGACAACAAGCTGTACTATGGAAAGACAATCTATCTCCCCTTCTACCAGTCACCCTTGGTGTCCCCCGACGATCTATATTAGCCCCCCCCCTTTTCTCCATATTCATTAACGACCTACCCAAAGTTATCCCAGATGCAACGTGTATTCAGTATGCAGATGACTCCACTCATCTGCTCTGCCACCACCCCCACAGAACTACAATCCCTATCCCAAATCACCTTCAACAAATTAGAGGACTGGCTCAATAGTTGCCGTCTCATATTGAACCCAAATAAAACCAAACAACTACTTTTCTCCCCTACCCATAACATCACATCACCACTTATTACAATCTCATCTAACAATGGCACCATAATTTCTCCAGAACCTTGCATAAAACTACTTGGTGTAATCATCGATAATAATCTGAAGTATGATGTTCATATAGACAAAACCATCAAAACAGTTAACAGAAAACTAGGCTCCTTGTATATGATTAAACAATTCCTAACCCCATCAGCCAGAAAGTACAGTTTTGTACCTACCATAAATGTAGATGTTCGAGTGTTCACACTGCTGCAGTCATCACACTTGGGTTATCCTGCCATCAGGCGGTCCCACAGTTGGCCAGAGTTCCAAAGTCTTGGTCTGGCATCGGCTGCTGTCGCTTCTTCTCTGACGTCAGTGCGCCAGGGGTATATAAGGTGCATCCGACGCCATTTTCTTCAGTTTTTCTTGCCCCAGATGTCAGGTGCCCCCAAGTAGGTAGGCAATACAAATTGCTAATAAAACATATATAAGAAATAAAAACAATACCTTCAGTTACAAGCAAATACACCACAAAGGTTGTACAGGATAGAAAGGTATAGATAAGTCCAGCTAGGACAGAGGGGATGGAGGGAGGGTAACCTGGACTGCAGCAGTGTGAACACTCGAACATGTACATCTATGGTGTGTACAAAACTGTACTATGTTCATCGTGTTACACTGCTGCAGTCATCACACTTGGGTTGAATCCCAAAGCTAAGTCTGGGCGGTTGGTACTAAACGGGGTTTGGAGAAGCTAGTAGGCCCTGCAGAACTGCAGTGGCAAAGCCAGCTCTGTTTTTTGAGTATAGAGGTAAGTGGTAGTGCTTGGTGAAGGTGTGCACTACACTCCAAGTTGCAGCCTCCAAAATATCCTTGGTTGGTACCCCTCTGAGGAAGGCTGCTGATGTTGCTGTAGCCCTGGTGGAATGGGGCCTAATGTTACCAGGTACAGGTTTCCTATGGTGTGTGTAGCAGAAACGGATACAATGTCCTATCCATTTTGAAATGGTCTCTTTTGAGATAGCCTTTCCTTGTGATCCTGCAGCATAGGATACAAAGAGCTGGTCAGATTTTCTGAAAGCCTTAGTTTTATCCAAGTAGAAACGTAGTTGCCTGTGAATGTCCAAAGAGTGTAGGAGCCTTTCCCCTTTATTCTGGGGGTTTGGATAAAAGGTGAGCAAATGAATGGTTTGGTTTCGAGCCACACTGGATACCAGCTTTCCCATAAAGGAAGGGTTAGTTCATAAAGAAACACTTGTCTTGATGAAAAATGATGAAAGGCTCCACTGCCATTAGGGCCTGTAGCTCTGAGACTCTTCGTGCTGACGTTATTGCTAGCAGCAGGGCAGTTTTCCATGATAGAAATTGTAAGTCAGCTGTAAAAGCTGGTTCAAAGGGCGGTAGTGTAAGATTTTCCAAAACAAAATTGAGATCCCAACTTGGTGTTGGTGCTCTCCGGGGCGGTCTTATGTTCTTAGCCCCTCTGAGGTACTGTCTTAGTAATGGATGTGAAAACATAGGAGGATCTGTGTTGTAATGAGCTGGAATAGCTGAAGCGTGGATCTTAATAGATGAAAAGGAAAGGCCTTTGTGCAACATCTCAGTTAAATATTGCAGAATCTGAAGAATATTTGGGACAAGAGGATTTTGGCCTTTAGCCTGGTTCCAGGCGCAGAATCTTTTCCATTTGTCTGAATAGGTTTTCCTGGTGCTGGGCCTCCTGGCCTCCAGAATGACATCCATAACAGCTTTAGAGAGAAGTGTTGACTGGTTGTTTAGGTAATCTGCCATGCAGCCAGATTTAAAGTCTTGATCTGGCTGTGTAGAATCTGATTGTGTTGCTGAGTCAGCAGGTGAGGAATTTGAGGTAAAATCCATGGTGGGCCTTGAGCCATGTTCCTTAGTATTGGATACCAGTGTTGGCGTGGCCAGTCTGGAGCAATGAGTATCATTTGTGGCCTCTCTAATCTGGCTTTCAGCAGCACCTTTGCCAGAAGAGGCAGTGGAGGAAAGGCATACACTGTTAATGTTTTCCAACTGAATGAGAGGGCATCCACTTTCCAAGCTAGTGTGTGCTATGTCCTTGTGCAAAATTTCCATAGTTGGTAGTTTTGGGGGGGGAGGCAAACAGATCTATGCCTGGGCTCCCCCATTTTTGAGTTATCATTGTGAATACTTGTGGATCTAGTTTCCACTCGTGAGGATCCATGACATTTCTGCTTAGTTCGTCTTCCAATGTGTTTTGTTTTCCTGGCAGGAATTGTGCTTGTAGTTAAACTTGGTAGGTCAGTGCTGTGTTCCACAGGGTCATTGCTTGCCTGCATAGGGGGTAGGAATGTGTGCCCCCTTGTTTGTTTATGTACCACATTCACTGTGGTGTTGTCCGTCTTTATTAGGAGTTGTCCTGGATGTAGGAGGTCCTTGAAAGCTGTTAGGGCATTTTGAACAGCTAGCATCTCTTTTTGATTGATGTGGAGATGCATTTGATCTGCAGACCATTTGCCCTGAATACACTGTCCTGCCATGTGTGCTCCCCAGGCATAGTCCGATGCATCTGTTGTTATTGTTTGCCTGGCTGTGGGTAAGGTAAAAGGCTGACCCTTGTTGAGGTGACATGCCTGAGCCCACCACAGAAACTCCTGTTGAAGGCAGGGAATGAGTGGTATTATTGTTTCCAAGCTGTGGCTGTGTTGAGTCCATACGCTTTTCAGATACCATTGTAATTTCCTCGTATGCAGTTTGGCATATGGTGGTAGTAGTATGCAAGATGCCATGAATCCCAAGGCCTGCAGAATTTTTCTTGCAGGGAGTTGGGTCTTTGTTGCCATCATTTTGAAATATTGAGTCAGTTGTCTTTGCTTGTCTGGCATGAGATAAGCCATCTGGGCCGTTGTATTTAAGCTGGCACCCAGGAATATTATGTCTTGTGAGGGCACTAGTTTTGACTTTTTTTTCATTTACTGTGTACCCTAGGCAACTTAGTAGGTTTTTTACAAATGCCAGATGTTTTAAAAGAATGTCCTTGATTTCTGCTTGAATAAGGCAGTCGTCCAGGTATGGCTATATTTGAATTCCTCTTTGTCTGCAGTATGCAATTACTGGTGCCAGGCATTTTGTGAAGATCCTGGGGGCAGTAGATAAGCCAAAGGGCAGTGCAGAGAATTGGTAATGAGTTGAACCTGCTATAAATCAGAGGTATCTTCTGCAATTTTGTCTGATTGGGACATGCAGGTATGCCTCCTTGAGGTCCAACGTTACTAGCCAAGCCTTCTTGGCCAGCATGGGAAGAAGTTGCTGTAGTGTTAGCATCTTGAATTTGGGTACTTCCAGGTATGTGTTTAGAATTGAAAGGTCCAGAATGGGTCTCCAGGCTTTGTCCTTTCGGGGAACCAGAAAGAGTCTTGAGTAAAATCCTTGTCCTTGCTCCTGTGCAGGAACCTGTTGAATGGCTTTCATGTCCATGAGTGCTGTAATTTGTCTTTGAGCCTCTGCCCATTGATTTGATGGCAGGTTTGGCATTCCTTTTATCCTTGGTAAAGTGTGAAAGTGGAACCTGTATCCTTGAGATACAATATTTAGGACCCATTTGTCTTTTGTGATGATGTGCCAGTTGCCTTCAAAAAGTGCAAGTTTTCCTCCCAAGGGAGCTGCCAAGAGGGATTTGCTTGGCAGTCTGAGGGATAAGTCACTGTGTTTGTCTTCTGATAGTTTGAGACCTGTCTTCTCCTCCTTTCTGGGTTGTGGCACCCCATTGTCGAGGCTTGTAAGAGCCTTGTGGCTGACCTCTGCCCCTTGGACGTCTGTATTTGCCCCTCTGTGGTCTGTCCGAAGTTGGAAAGGACCAGTTTTTGGTTGGCCAATTTCTGCTGAAACGTGGGGGTTGAACCTGTAAAAAATTCTTGACCGTCTGCATAGATTTTGCCTTATCCTCCATTTTCTTTAAAACCTCTTCTGCTTTTACACCAAATAAAACATCCTGCTGTAAAGGTGCATCCAATAACTTTGCTTTAACATGATCAGGTAGTTTGTTCTTTTAACCAATCATGCCTACGAACGACAGACCCTGTTACTGCTGCTCTACAAGAAGCTTCCAATGCATCAAATCCACATTGCAAAGTATGTTTTCCCACTTGTTCAGCTGCATGCAACAAATCTTGCATTTCCTTGTAATCAGGCTGCTCTGTATGTGTGATCATTTTTTGTTTTAATTGAGACATCAAATATTGTTGATATTTCAGCATGTGAAACTGGCAATTTAAGGCCCTCATAGCTAGAGTAGCTGAGGTATATACTTTCTTTCCCCATCTGTCTAGTGCCCTAGAATCCCTTTCAGAGGGTACAGGATTTTTAGCAATAGAGGCCTTAACCCTTTTGGGACCCTGGGAAATGGTTTCTGGGTCAGCAACAGGGCTTTTATATAGGAATTTGTGTGAGTCAGGAACTCTGTATTATCTGTCTGGTTTGGCTGGTGCAGGAGGTAATGAATCTGGGTTAAGGCTAGATTCTGAATAAACATCATCCACAATGTCTAACACGGGTGGAATAGCAAGGGGTCTGTGCTGGGGTAGTAAAAGGAACTCTCGGAGCCTTTTCTTAGAATCAGAGTAATCCTGGCCTTCCCAGTGGAAATGTTCCCTCATGGTATGTAAAGTTTCCCCAAAAGAGTAGTCTTCTGGGGGAGATGCTGAAGGAATAGACTCTTCAGCATCAGAGTCTTCATAAGGGGAAAAAAGAGTATTCCTGTCCCTCAAAAGAATCTGAGGAAATGGAAACCTGGTCAGATGAAGCGTAGTCCTCCTTCTGTCTAGGCCTTTTGTCAGGAGGGGGATGGGAACCCCTGATTAGGGTAATTAGGTCTTCAGCCATTTTAAGCATCTGTTTCTTAGGCATGGGGCCTTGTACTGGAGACTGCTGTACAGGCTTACTTACTTTTAAAGAAGTTTTCAGCTTTGCATAGGATTTAATAGTAAGTGTAGTCAGTCTGAAGACACCTTCAGCAACTGAAGGCGTTTCAACTGCATCGGAATCCCCTTCAGCCATGGAGTCGGAGGGGCCTAAAGATAAAGGCTCTGGAGGCCCAGCAATCTCCGCTTGTGAGTCGGATGCAGCCTGGGGTTCTAAATCAGCGGTCGTCAGGGGCTGCGTAGGTCACTCACTGAAAACCGGAGACCTGGCGACTGGCCTAGCAGAGGCCTCGGTGTCTGGTTTGGGTCTCGGCTGCCTGTCCTTATCTTTGCGTTTTTTATGCATCCCGGTCATCGGTTGCTCTGACGGCATGGTGTAATTAAATTTTCTACCAAAATAATGTCGGGTGAAATCAAATCGACGTTTAATAGTTCGTTTGTTAAACCTAGCACAAAACCGACAACCTGTGACGTCGTGGTCTGGGCCTAGGCAAGGAATACAATAAGAATGAAAATCCTTATGAGGTATATGCTTCCCACAAGAAATGCAATTATTAACTTTTTCTGACATCGGTCTGAGGCAAGAAAAGGTTCCCCAATGGGGTACTTGGCTTTATTGAAGACTTCAGTCTGAAATTCGATTTGAAAATCTCAGGAGTCAGCCAACCGGCACTTGCGAACTGCTTCTGCTTCGGGCACCGCGCGGCAAGAAAGACTTAAGAAAATGGCATCGGATGCACCTTATATACCCCTGGCGCACTGACGTCAGGGAAGAAGCGACAGCAACCGACACCGGACCAAGACTTTGGAACTCTGGCCGACTGTGGGACTGCCTGACGGCAGGATAACCCAAGTGTGATGACTGCAGCAGTATAACACGATGAACATCTGCTATAGCTCGAACACATCTCCTATCGACCCTCCTCCAGGCCTCAGCCATTGTTGTAAACCTAAGCAAGTTGAACCTCAACAAATTTACTAGCTGCTATAACAATACAGCTAGATTCGCCACAGGCTCAGCCTACAGAACCCATCACTGTCAAAATCTTCAAACACTACACTGGCTAGAACTACCCTACCAACTCCAGTATAAGCAGCTCACAGTTATTCATAAAATCCTCTACCAACCTAACCCATATTTACAAATATTATCACCCCCTACAGTAACTTAGCATCCCTCCGCTCATCCAACAGAATGCTAATACAATCTGCCAAAGACAACAACTCAGCTGGAGAATCATTATTCTCCAACTCTGCTGGTAAAAAATGGAACTCACTCCCCACAGATCTTACTACTACATCCTCCTTAGCCCAATTCAAAATATCCATCAAGAAACACCTAAAAATGCATTGGCTACGTCCATGTCTAAACCCAGACTAACCCATTAAAACCACAGCTCACACAGGAGAAACACCCAATAATAACAACTTCCTGAACCTATAACTAGAACTTTCTAAACCTCTCTCTACCCAGACAACATACACTTCTCAACAACCATTAAAGATACAATTATAAGGATGGGGTCTTGTTATCCTGGCCATTCTAAGGCTATGTTTTAACCCTTTTACATGTAATTTCTAACAATTTCCCTTCTTAACTAACCACCTTTACTCTTGTTTGTCATCCTTAAAATCGATCTGTGTAAACATTTCATTCTATAAACTTACAATGATATTAAATTTCAATGCAACCATGACTATATATAGTCACTTATTTTTTAATTTTTAAACTTCAATGTAACCATGACTATATATTGTCACTTTTTTTTTTGCACATGTGAAGCTTTTCTACCTGTGCCTCCGCTGAAAATGGGCATGTATCCAGTTTGGACTCTCCCGGTTAACAAATGTAAAATAAAATAAATATAAATAAATTATTTCCACGATCAGCACCTAATGCCCGTGTCCAAGAGAGACACAGATGGAACCCCCGGGGTGAATTTACGGTTACCCATCCAATCATCCAGACTGCGTTTGAAGAGGGCCAATGAGATGCTCTGTTTGACACCAAGTGGCAGTCTGTTCCAAAGATGTGACAACCTCTGGGAGACAAATCTGTCCCTCCATCAGGTTCTATTAATATCACATACCAGGTTTAAGGTCTTTAGAGCAAGCAAACCGTGTACCATTTGATTGCGGATATGCAGCATTTCTAATAAGGTAGCATCAGAGATTGCATTATATGCAAGGCAGAGATCACCTCTCAGTAGTCTGTATAAAACAAAATAAAGTGACAGTGATTTCAGACAATCCACATAAGGACAGATGCTGAAAACCTTGAATTTTCTTTGAGAGAAACATTTGTAGTTTCTCACATTACTGCAGGTGCTTGGAAAGGTGCATACCAAAAGGGACATTTTACTCAATTATTGGCTGGATGAGGGAAGAGTACAGGAAGGTTATAACCTCTTTTTCTGGAGGCAATGCCCTTACTTATGAGATGAGCAATACAAAATGCCATTCTTACCACTGTGGAGATGTGGTGATCAAAGGTAAGATTGCTGTCAACCTGCGTGCCCAGGTCTCTCACCACTGAATGCATACTTACGGTGTTACTATTGGTGGTAGTTAGCAGGAAAATCTCTGTTACTGAAAGGGAGACAATACAGTTTTTGCATTGAGTTTAAGGCCATGACTTTGGCACCAATCATTTGTTTGTGTAAGACCCCCTTGTAGGATGTTGACATCATTTGGAGATTCTATGACTGCTCCCAGTTTGCAATCATCAGCAAACTTTGTCAGCCACAGACCTTTAGTTTTTGCTGGTACTTCAGAGAAGTAGATTTCAAACAGAAGAGGTCCCAGGACTGATCCCTGTGGAACACCACTGGTTACAGGTCTGCTGTTGGAGGTGGATTCTCCCGACTTTGACTATATATGTCTATCACTGAGCCAGTTAGTGAACCATCCAATGATATACGGGTTGATACCTAGCTGGGTGAGTTTGTCAATGACACCTGAGTGGGGGATAGTGTCCAAAGCCTTGGCTAAGTCTATGTAGGCTGTATGCACAGATTTCCACTCCTCCAGGCCCTTGGTGACAGTCTCAAAGAAGTCTACCAGGTTTAACAGGCATGATCTCCCTTTGACAAATCCAAATTGAATAGGGTCAGGTATTTGGAGATTTACCTGTATCTTTGTTGATAAGGTCCATGATGATTTGCTCCATGGCCTTGCAGATAAGCCTAGTCATGCTAATAGGTCTATAGTTCCCAGGGTCAGTGGAAGCCCCACCTTTGTGCAAGGGAATAACAGTGGTCATTTTCCGTTCAGCTGGGACGAAGACGGTGCTGAGACTATGAATGAAAACAGTACCCAATGGTGTTGCTAATTCTTGTTGGAGCCCATGTAGGATGCAGCCTAGGATGTTATCAGGTCCCAGAATTGCTGTTTTTGGCCTTAGAGGGGGCATTTACAACCTTCTCTTTAGAGATACAAAGTAGGGTACAGGTGGTAGGGATGTCATGGGCTACATGTGGTGGGGACAGGGGAGTCAAGTTTTCACAGAATCTGTCGGTTAACAGGTTAGCCATGTCCACAGGCTCAGTATATGCGCTACCATTTACTACCAGTTTGGCACAAATCTGGGCCTTTCCTTTTAGGTTAAAAATGTAACTAAAGAATGCCTTAAGGTTGTCCGTAGTTGAGGAAGCTAATTTGGATTCATAGTTTGCTTTGGAGGACTTCACAAGAAGTCTAATTTGCTTGTTTAAGCTGAGGAGGGACTGATTCCAGTTTAGGGTTTGCTTCCTCTTACTCTTAGGCAGCAATTTCTTCCTATTACTGTAAACCCTGTTAATGGCAGTTGTCCACAAGGCAGGTTTGCTCTTCCTTGAGGAGCCTGTTTTGGTCCTCTCAGGTACGGCTTAGTCAATGCAGATATACAGGTGTTTGTATAAAGCACTGGTGTAGAACTCAGCATAGTTGCCAATTCCATCTGAGGCAGGAGATGCCGTGAAGCTATTTATATCATCCCATAAGAGGTTAAAATCTGCTTTAGAGACATTTTTTAGTTTAGTTGGTGCTGGGAGTGGGAGTCAGATGTGATAGTTAATTCGAATGAGATTGATCTGTGGTCAGATCTCATCAGGGAAGCCCTTACAGTGGGGGTAATACAGTGGTCCCCCATGCTGGTAAGCACCAGATCTAGGATGTTGGCTCCGCTTGTGGAGGTGTCAACCAGCTGGTCCAGGCCACAGGAGTTAAAGTCAAGGAACCTTTGAGCATGAGTAATTTACCCAGTCAATGGATGGGTACTTAAAGTCGCCCAAAACCATGGTGTTCAGATGTATCTTGATAGACTCAAGTAGATCCAAATAGGCAGAGTGGGTGTCCTGATTCATGGAGGGGGTCCTGTAGCTGGCAATGACCTGAATAGGTGCCCTACCAACAGTTAATTGCATTTGAAGTATTTCCAGGTAATCGTACCATTTAACCAGTATGGAGGTGTATTTATCTTTACTGTATACGGACACACATCCCTCCTTTAGTTTTCATGCCTTCAGTTTGTGGTCTGAACGTGTGGAAGGAGGTGTAACCCAGTATGTCTGGGGTACTCTCCACAGCCTTGAACCAGGTCTCTGCGACTGCACAAATGTCTGCGTCTTTGAAGGTGAGGACTGCTTCCAGTGAGTGCAGTTTCATGTTACTACTCCTAGCATTTAGCAGTATAACCTTGAGGCTGTTTTTAGATGGAGTTTTTCGTGAGGGAACTTTGTCCTCGAGACACTGCCTAAAAAAGGCACTATGGGGGGGTGGAAAGAGACGTAGCCAGTAGCTGAAATCCCAAGGATGACAGACGACCATCTCTGGCAAAGCATCGAGGTCTATCGATCATGTCATCCAAGGCTGACAGACACTGGATCCCCTTAGAATGACACCGGAAAGTAAGCCAATTATTGAAGTCATGCAGAGATTAAATGGATTTTTAGATTAGAGGCACATTATTCCCCTGGCCTTAATGAACATGTTTCGATACAACCCGCACTGAGAGCAAGACCCCTAAAAAAGAGGCTGACAAAGAGGAGATAGGGTAGATGGAATGTACATACTACCCTATCGGCCCTGGGACCTATACAAGCCCAGCCAAAAAGGTACCCTGGCTTTTGCCACCCAAGAAAACTATTTTCCTGTGCCACTGTCGAACAAAGCCACAGAGGTGATCCTCGGGGTGAATTTCCTATTTTCCATCCAATCATCAAGATTTTTCTTGAAGAGTGCTAATGAGGAACTTTGTTTGATATAGATAGGTAGTTTATTCCAGAGTATGGGAAGTCTCTGGGACAGGAATCTATCCCTCCGGCATGTTCTGTTTATTGTGGTAACAAGGTTTAGGTCCCTAGAGCATGTAGCTCAAAGGGATTGGAATTTGCCCACCTGTGTCCCAAGGTCTCTTATCACACTTTCGGTGTTAAGTATACTACCCGTGTTAAGTATACTACCCCCTATGTTGTAGTTCATGGGTACAGAGTTTTTACCAAAGGGGATGACAATGCACTTTTTGGCATTGAGCTTGAGGCCATGGCTTTGACACCAGGCATCTGTCTCAGTGAGGCCCTTTTGTAGGATGTCCACATCGTTAGGAGTTTCGATTATGGCTCCTAGTTTGCAGTCATCTGTGAACTTCGTTAGCCAAAGACCTTCTGTGTTAGCCTGTACTTCAGAGAAGTAGATACCAAACGGGAGAGAACCCAGGACTGAACCCTGTGGTACTCCACTTGTCACTGGTCTGAATTCGGATTTGGAGTCCGCTTCTTTCGCAGTGTGGGTTCTGTCAGTGAGCCAGTTGGCAACCCATCTTGTGACATAGGGATTTATACCTAGTTGAGTGAGTTTATCTATAATTCCAGAGTGGGGGATGGTGTCGAAAGCCTTGGCAAGATCTAGATAGGCTGTGTGAACCACCTTACCCTTGTCTATTGCTTTGGTGACTGCTTCAAAGAAGTCTATCAGGTTTAGGAGACATGATCTGCCTTTTACAAACCCGAACTGGGTGGGGTCCAGAGTTTGGAGATTACCAATGTCTATGTTTATAAGTTCCATGATGATACGTTCCATGGCCTTGCAGACCAGGCTCGTCAGGCTAATGGGGCGGTAGTTCCCGGGGTCCGTGGTGGCTCCCCCCTTGTGGAGTGGGATAACCGTTGCTGTGCGCCATTCAGCAGGCACAAAGCCTGAGGTGAGGCTATGATTGAACATGGTACTTAGGTCGGGTGCCAGTTCATACTGTAGTTCATGTAGAACGCAGCCTGGGATGTTGTCTGGTCCCATTGATGCTGTGTTCTTGGCTTTGGAGAGTGTGATTTTTACCTGTCTGCCAGGATGTTGGCAATATCAGTTGGGTCTGTATATTTAGTGCCATTGTGCTGTAACTCAGGGCAGATCTGAGTGTTTTCATTGAGATTCTTGGCATAGCTATAGAATGCTTTGTGGTTGTCTTTAGAATCAGTGGCGATTTTGTTTTCGTAACTAGCTTTGGAGGATTTTATCAGGGATCGCAGCTTGTTACTGAGGCTGACCAGGGAGCTCCTCCACTCGTGGGATTTTACTCTCTTTTGCAACAGTTTCTTCCTTCTGTTGTACAGTTTGTTTATGGCAGGGAACCACCAGATTGGCTTCTTTTTTTTGGAGGATAGCGTCTTGGTTCTGTTTGGGATAGCACGATCCATGCACTCATGTAAGTGCTTATAAAGTGCAATTGTGTAGGATTCAGTAGTCGTAACTGTATTGTCCATCTGCATGGGTGTGTTTTTAAATCAACACGCACTAGTTGAGCAGTTATGCAATTTTAACATGTACATTTTCTTATTTATTGAGTTTATGAAATAGATTAAAAGTTTTTAGGTAATAGGTGATATGAGCATTTAATTTAATTGCATATGCACTTTTATAGTTATTATAACATTTAGTTGTTTTTAGGAATATGAATGTAAGCAGACAATTGGTTTATTTAATTGGCATATTCAATGCAATCATGTTGCTTAGCAACCTTTAATGCTTTTTCAGTTGATTGGATGAAACTGTTACAAGGTGTTTAAAAGCTGGTTAGAGTTTTTACTTTGATAATAGGTCTGAAGAAGCTACATGCAAAAGCGTGTACCTGTTTTTTATTTTTACTATTTTATTAAAGTTTTGGAACCACCTCTACTGTGAACAACTGGTGTGTTTTTGACTTTTCTACATTTTCTGTTTCTAGTGAGGCATCATCCTAGGTGAAGGTAAAATGCTTCTTAAGGCTAGGGAAATACCCGGCTAAGACACACAATCCGAGAGCTCAGTCATGTCTCTCTTCATATAAGTCCAGAGAGGTACGTCTCAAGTTGTTCACACCAATATGGATTATGACGGCGTCATAACAGTACCTGTTGCTGAGAAACTTGAGTGCATGTATAATACGGCGGATCCCAGCCCCTGACAAACAGCTGACCATGACCTTTTCCTTATCCAACCTGGTGAGGGGTACATCTGTGCATCTCACAATGGAATCACCTACGACTAATATGTTTGGTTTTGTGTTTTGCCTTAAGTGCCTGACAGGTGAAAGACTCGTATGTGAGCTATTATGTGTAATGTTTTCTGCAGAGGAAGTATTATGTGCAACACGCTTGTGTTTGGGAGGTCTCCGGTGTTTCGGTACGTTTCTGGTGAGGACCTCCGCATATGTAGGTATGTGTGATATGTGTTTGGGTGGAGTAGGAAGTGAGGTGTGCATGCTGACAACCTGCTCATTGTCATATGTACTGTCTGGTGTGCGAGACATGTGAGCATGGATTCAAGACTCTTAATACAGTTGCAACTCTCACATGTTGAGTTTGTGTGGTCTAGGAGTAGAGGGTTGTCAGTGAACATGACGCAGTTGCTACACTGCCTCTGGATGCCCATGTCAGTCAAGCTGGCTGGAGAAACTGTGGGAAATTGTTCATCCATAGTGTTAGCTAAATTTATATGCTCAGGAAAAGAGACCACACTTAGGAATGGCTAATGGGTGAAAGGTGTGTTGGTACCTCTGAGGCTAGGCTTAGTGTTTCACCTGACAGTAGAGCAGGGCCATGAAAATCCTCTGGAGGACTACGGGCAAACTGCTACGGTAAAATTTAACAAGCAAACATTTGTGCCTATAACCATCAATGGTAACCACCGCTAAGTGGCACTGCATGATGGTGCAACTACATGCAAACAAGAGTAAATGTGAGGCTTAAATAAAACAAGAAATATCCCTTTTAACTCAAACTAGCCAGTAAGGATAGTCTCTCTGCGCCCTAGTCCAATCACCCCTAACTAGATGCCACCCACACAGCACTCTCATCCCACAAGGGTGCAGAAGAGCCTTCACTAACAAAGATGGCTTGAATTCGATGCACAGAAATTACAAAACACACCCAGAAACAGCAAACCTGAAAGTGGGTATGCTACAGCTGAACTAGTACAGTATACAGTAAAATGTGGCAAAAAAACAGTTCAGACAATTCTTACTCAATAATCAGTCAGTCATATTTCACTCTGAAAAAATACATTAAACACACTCATGAATATTATTCACTCGCTATAAACAATCTAAACTAATCACCATTTTTTTTTACAATGTTGTAATAAGATCTGTACCCTTTTAATTAATAATAACTGCGGTGGTGGTGCTGCAGTAGCGTTGTCGCCTCACAGTAAGACTTTGTCCTGTTCGATTCTCAGCGAAAGTGTCTTCTGTGTGGAGACATGTATGAATGGGCGTACCTTTGTTGAAGGTTGTGCGTCAGAGCTGGCAACTCGGTATGTAAAAATCTACTGCCAATCATTAGTGGACCGGAGTTCCGCTGTGGCGACCCCTAACAGAGAAAAGCCGAAAGATACAACAACAACCCTTTTAATTAATAATAAACTACTGACAGATATTCTATCATTGATACCAGGGGTTCGACGAAGATGTTACATTTTTGGTTACTGATGTGAAGAATTTGTTTTTAATAATTCCACATCAGGAGGGTCTGCAATGGTTTCATAAACCTTTGAAAAATGGCACTAAGATGTCATCCAGCTCTGTCAATTGCTTGGTGGAAGCCATGAACACTGTTTTGTCAAACTTTGTATTTTTTTCAGTCTGAATACTTCAAAAAGGTTACTGGGGGATAACTATGGGGGCATCAGCAGCTCAAGTTTTTGCAAACGTTTTTTTTTTATGGATATGGGACAAAATGTTTGTTTTTTTCCCTCCATTTTTGCTAATAACATCAAGGTTTACCTGAGATCTTTGGATGATGTATTTACTTTACAGGTAGGTAATTCTCACCACATCACTGAATTTTTGAGTTACATCAACAGCACTGCTTCATTTCTGACTTTTAAAGGGCATTTTAATACAATGGAAATTGACTTCTCGGATGTTAGAATTACTAAAGATGTTGACAGTGGGTGTTTTCTTTTGACAATTTACAGGAAAGAGACATATTCTATTTACTGTATTTTAACAGTTACCACCTCTTAAGGCAGAAAAGAAATGTGGTTAAAACTCCGTTCATTAGACTGTTGCATCTAATGTCTGACGATACTAAATTTGAGATGAACACTAACGCAGATGATTCAAGACAGACACTACCCATTAGACTTCATACAACATCTGAAAAAGGAGATTACAGTGAAGAGGTTCCACCAATATAAACCTGCTTTGAGGTATGATTTTGCTATCTCAGCAGTAAAAACAAACGTACGAGTTAGAGGTATTGAAGGAAGTGCAAATCATGACAATACTGATGCATTTCTCAGGACACTGGTATGTGTTTACAATAAAGATACCAAGGATGTTAAAGACATTTTATCAATAAATTGGTTTAGCTTTATTACTGCCCAGGGTTTGGATAAGTTTTTGGGCAACATCCCTACTTCAGTATTTAGAAATTTAAATGATGTACTTACCATAACTATGCATGTTTTCTTAATTTTCATTCTTCAACAAATGGGTTCAGATACCATCCTCGGATCTGATTTGGCTACTTTTTGCAGTCTAGGATCTGACTCTCTAGCTCCTCCCTTTACCCACAATGCCCCTGACCACTGCTTTACCTAAGAGCGTGTTTACTGCTTCTAAGCTATGTTTGAAAAAAAAAAAAAAAACAACCATAATACTGATAGAAAAAGATGTAGTAGAACAGAAGAGGGGTTCAAACAGGAACAGTGGTTCCTTACAAACTACATGAGGTCATTCCCAAAGAGAAGGAAGGGGGGAGGTGGAAGGGAAGTTGAGGAAGAATTAAAATGGATAATACAGATGCATAGTTAAATACATAATGTAAATATCAGATGATGTCCTTTTCATTCATTCCTAAATGAATGGGACAGAGTCCCCAGCCACAGTAACCTTGGGTGGCTCTCATGGAAGGATGTTCCGGTGTACCATAGAGCCAAACACAGCTCTATTCCTTGAAATGATATCCAATTTATAATGAGCCACAAATGTATGACTTTTAGATCAAGTGGCAGCTGCACAATCATCATCAATGGAAGCTCTGGCCCAAAAAACAGATGAAGTAGCTACCGAACTAGTTGAATGAGCCTTTGGTGGTCTTGGCAAGGTCAATCCTCTTAAGGAGTACACATGAAAAATACAATTAGTTATCCATTTGGCTACTGTAGTTTTTAAGACAGGACTAGCCAATTTGTTTTTGGCAAAGTAAATGAATAATTGATCAGTCTTCCTAATTTCCTTTGCTCTACGAAGATAGAAATTAAGTTGCCTATGTTCATCTAAAGAATGGGGCATGTATTCTCCTTTAGTCTCAAATTTAAGGAAGAAAACTGGCAAATTGATGACTTGCCTGATGTTTGGTTCTGACACAACTCTGGGTAAGAAGGATGGATTTATACGTAAGGTAACTCGGTCCTTATGGAAGCTCAAGTAAGGCAGCTTTGAAGAGAGAGCTTGGAGTTCAGAGACTCGCCTTGCCAAAGCTTTGGCAACAAGAAAAACTGTTTTTCAAGAAAGAAATTTAAGGTCTACTTTTGTGGAGGGTTCAAAGGTAACTGCATCAGACTCTGTAAAACTAAAGTTAAGATTCCACAGTGGTATAGGATTCTTTAACAGGTAGCCTAAGTAAAAAAGCACCCTTAAGAAATGCCTTACACAGATGATGCCAAAGGAAAAGTATTATCTCCGACGTGAAAATCTGAAATGACAGTCAGCTGAACTTTAACAGTAGAGAAACTGGTCCCCACCTTGAAAAAGAGATGTTGGAAATTCTAAGACACCAGGGATCACAGCAGAGAAGTGATCCAAAGCTCACTCCTGAGCCCATAAGGAAAATCTCTTCCATTTACTTTTATAAATCTTTTTTGTAGAGGGTTTCTGAGATGAAAACAAAGTTCTCTGAACGGGGGAGGAAAGCGTGGAATATCTAGTCATGACTGGAATTAGAAAAAACATGCAGTCAATTTGAGGCCTGGTATGTCTTGATGAGTCAGGCCTGACAGGTTTAAGAGGAGATCTGGACTTGGGTCCAGTGTCCATGGAGAACATATTAGATGAGATCAGAGGAATGAAAACCAAATCTGGCGAAGCCAAAAGGAGGTAATGAGAATTACTTTGCTCTTCAACCTGAAATCTTTCTGAAGAAAGTGGAGAATTAGGGGAAGGAAAGGATAAGCACGTGAAGAAGACAGGAAAGCCAAATGTGGACTAGAGAATCTTTCAGTGACTGTCCCTGAGGGGAAATTAGGGAAAATAATCTGCTGCACTTGTAGTTGAGGGGAGAGGTGAATAGGTTTGCAGCATGGTTGATCCCACTGGTGGAAGATCATGTTTGCCACAGACTGATTGAAAGATCACTCCTGAGGCATCAGAATAGATCTGCTGAGCCTATCCACTAGAGCATTTGACTTCCCCAGAATGTGCGTCACTATAAGAAAGAAGTTGGATGAGATCACCCATTGACAAACTCTCACTGCTTTTCAGCAAAGAGGGTAAGATCTGGTTCCTCCTGTTTAATGATGTACCAAACCATAGACATATTGTCCATTTGAATAGTAATTGTCACCAGAGAAAGAGTTCTGGAAGGCCTGCAACGCTAACAGGACCACTCATCTCCAAGACATTTATATGCTATTAGGTCTCTACTAGGGTCCACATGCCTTGAACAGTCCATCCCAAGTAAAGACCCCCCCCATCCAAACTGGGGGGAGTCTGTGATCAGCATGGCTATGGATGGAGCAAAGATAAAGGGCAACCTTGGGAAATCTCATTGTATTGAAATCCACCATACTAATGAGTCCTTGCATACCCTGGACAGTTTTATTGGAAATTGTAAGGGTTGGTGTAGAATGGACCACTGTACTTGTTAAGTCCAGTGAAAGATCCTCATGTGAAAACAAGCTAATGGTACTAATGTGATTGCAGCAGGCATTTATCCCAGAGCTCTTAAAACCAGTTTGGCAGGAGGAAAAAGATGAGGCAGAACATGACTGACATGTAACCTTTGGGTAAGAATACTGCTCTGTGGTAAGAACGGTTGAAGATTCACTGTGTCTAGGTGAGCCTCTATAAACTCCAAGACTTGTAATGGTTAAAGTTTGGATTTTGCAATATTTACTGTGATACCTAGACAGTGACTCAACTGAAGAAGACTGTCTCTGGCTGCTATCAATAGATGCTTGGTGGATGAGGTGAGAAGCCAGTCTAAATAAGGAAACACCCTGAATCCATGCAGTCTGAAATGAGCTGCAACCACTACCATACATGTGGCAAACACTCTAATGGGCTGTGGTGGGACCAAAGAGCAGGGTCCTGAACTAACTGACTGACTCCCAGCCAGAAGCGAAGGAATCTTCGGGATCATCTGTTCATTTTTATGTGATAGCACACATCCTTCAGATCTACACATAGGTTCATAGGTTGGTACTAGGCTATCGGCCCTAGGGCCTATACAAGCCTAGCCATAACAATTCCCTGGCTATTTCTTCCCACACTGTTTACTTCCCTGGACCCCTGTCTAGCAGGGCAACCTTTATGGACCAATGGCAGAATGGACTGAAGCATGACGATCTGGAATTTGGAGTTCTTTATGAAGTTGTTTAGATAACGGAGATCCAGGATGGGTCACAGGTCCTGTTGATTGGGTGGAACCACGGGAAGACTTTTTTTTATGCTTGGTAGGTTTTGTGAAAAGGGAATAAAACATCTTCTGGATATGATTTGTTGCACCCATGTGTTTAGACACGCGTCCCCCGACTGCCTCCAGGGAAGAACAGTCAGGAAACCTTTCACAAACGCTGGATCTGTCTGAGAAAGAATCTTAATACCCCTGATTTTGTGGACCCCCTCTACCAAGTGGGAGGTGTCTTCTATTATTACAATTATTTCCCCCTCTGACTCTTGCAGAAGAATCTCCATGTGAACCTTGAAAAGGCCCTTGGGATTTCCAAAACCACATTTTTTTTTTACCGCCGCGCTGATTTCCTGAGAAAGATCTCTGAGGAGAAAAAAACGGATTCCTACAGCAGACTGTGACTTTCCATCTTGTTCACTATGTGAAAGTGTCTCCAACCATTTGCCCAAAAAGGGAGGATCCATCAAAATGAACACTGATTAGTGATGCTTTAAAGGGCTCCACAAAGTCACATAAGCTCATCCAGGCATGCCCCCTAATGGATATGCCTGTACCCACAGCCTGTGAGAAACCTTCAGCCACGTGCAAAATTAACCTCATGGATGCATTTAATATACAGCGGGATGGCCAGTCAAAGAATAAGCTTTTACTTCTTCTGCCAACATGGACCCAGGAGTAGAGTTACAGAGTCCCCATATTAATACCCTCTGTAACCTAGTAAAATGTGCCAGGTAATTCAGTGATCATATAGCGAAGGTCACTGATGCATATACTCATTTTCCATATCTATACAAAGCCCTGGATTCTCTATAAGGGAGATGGACGGAGGATTTCTTTTCAGCTAGCTCCTTTTTTGTAGCTGCCGCAACAACTATGGTATCTACAGAAATCCCCTTGGACCAATGTTGTCTGTCTCGTGGGTCACTTTGGATCTTGTCTGGGCATTTGAGGATGAGCTCTACACAGTCTGTCTCCTTCCATGCCCAGCGGGAGAGACAGTTGACAAGCTCATCCACAGGGGGTTGGGGTATGGGGTGGGGCAACCCAAGATGTAGACATGTCAGTCCCGAAGGCTTCCAGGAACACAGATTCCTTCTGAGAAGGGTTCTGGAAAGATCATCCACCTTTTTATCTGGTGGAGATCTGGGTGGCACATCCCCTTCATCAAAATCAGTGTCCTCTGTCAATGATTCCTGAGGGGAATAAGTGCCTTCTTTTACACAGCTTCTTCCAAGGAACCTCTAAAGTGGGATACTCTGGAGAAGTGTTGGAAGAAAAGGGAAGTCCCTGTGCAGCGAGTGACTGAAAGCTCTTACGGGTTTGGCTGTCTCTGTGGAATAAGATAAGACTTAGCACTCTAATCTGGAGGAGGAATGGGTATAGGATCCAAGGAGGCGATAGCCGAAGAATTCCATGGATGGGAAAAAACCCTTTCCACTAACATAAAGGCAGAAGGTCCAGGAGAAGTGGAAATCAGCCTCCCCAGAGCCAAAGCTTTCAGATCAGCTAATGTGCTACTTCCTCTGGGCTCCAAACCTGAGAAGGGAGTCAGACCCAAGCTGTCCAGCCCCTAGGGAAAGTGGCGGATCTGAAACCCTCACAGTCCAAGTCATCCCCCAGGACCAGATGCTGACACTTTGTCTCCAAAACTCATTCTGCTCTAAGATACTCAGAGCCAAATGAATCAGGCAAAGAGTTGGAGTCAAGGAAGGTAACATTCTTGGATCCAATGCCTCGACTCTTGAAATCTTCTAATCAGACAGCTCCAAAACCACAGGTCAGATGAGGAGGAGGAGTCACTAAGGGTATGAAGGTTGAGGACTCACGGCACCGATGGGGGATGGAACCTTATGGACCTCCATCTGGATTTGAGCTCTAAATAACTTTCTCATCATCCTATCTACATCATGCTCAGTAAGACTCCAAGAGACTATAAGTCTATTTTGGAGTCTCCTACAGAAAAGCAGACCTAATCTTGGAGAAAAAGGCTCTGGAGAGAAGTGCAGAGATCAGATATGAGGAGACTTACCTGGACATGCGATAGGATGTGACGAAGTAAGATCCAAAACCTTTTTAACCTTAGGGGTAAGTAGGATCTGATCAGATTGGATCCGGGGCCTTTGTTATTTTTGATGGTGGCTCCGAACTTGGAGCAGAAGGAGGTGATCACACAAGGGAGCACTTTCTAGACTCGCTGGTGTCCAAAGTCTTGTGACTTCTCAAGATGTTTGAACCCCATGATGAAGAAGGCATTGCAGAAGAAGAAGCAGCAGCAGCAGCAGGCAACAAACCTTTCAAAATTAGTTTACTACACCTACAACCTACTGCCCTGGTGTTAAAACCCACACAGATTTCACATGAAATCTGAAGGTGAGCAGGGTCTAAACAATACACACAATCCCTGTGGGCATCAGAATTGGGTATCTTATGCCCACAGGAAGTGCATTTCTTGAAACCAGTAGATTTTTGTCTGCCATATTGGAATACTATACCACAAACAAAAAAACAATTTAGAAGAGCAAACAAGTTTTTTTTTTTTTTTTTTTTTGGAAAGGAAAAATACACCAGCAATAGTATAGAGATTAAAGGAGATGTCTACCAAAGATGGTAAGACAGAGTCTACACTAAGCAGAAGAAAAAGTCTAAACCAACTCTGAAAAGGGTAAAGAGAGGAAGGCACTGAAGAAAAAGAAAAATTAGTTGTAATAAAATGTATATCATCACTCACAATTAATGAATAAACTGCCTAGAGCTCAAGAGCGTGAAATCGCGACTGATCGCTAGAGTGGCAAATAAGATCTGAGGTAAAGCAGTGATCAGGGGCTTTATTGATAAAGGGAGGAGTTCGATAGTTGGATCCTAGACTGCAGAAAGTGGCTGAGTCAAGTATGAGGATTGAAGCCAAACCCATTAGTTCAGGAACAAATGGAAATTACATCAGATCGGGGGTTAAGCTCAAAAAAAGATTTGAGAATTGTGGTATGAGAAAGTGGGAAGACCATATGGCTGTGAAGGGTATGCAGAAATGTGGTGCTTGCAGCCAGTGTAGAGGGTGCCAATTTTACTACAGGCACATTTCCAGGACTGGTCTATCCTAACGGAAAATTTAACTGCAATCGCTCGGAGCCACACGCTCCAGGGATCTAAACCTTATCATCACAATGGACAAAACATGCTGGAGGGATAGGTTCCTGACCCAGAGACTCCCCATACTCTGGAATAGACTGCCCATACATGTCAAGCAGAGCGCCTCATTGGCCCTCTTCAAATGCAACCTTGATGATTGGATGGGAGATAGGAAATTCACCCCGGGGATCATGTCAGTCGCCCTGCTAGACAGGTGTCCAGAGAGGTAAATATTGTGGGAAAAAATTTCCAGGGAATTGTTATGGCTAGGCTTGCATAGGCCTTAGGGCCGACAGCCTAGTACCAACCTATGAACCTATAAGGGCATGATTTATTTAGCACAATGCAGTTCATACCCTGCATTTTATGTTGGTAAAGCATTAAAGGCTTTGAAGGTTAGAATTTACCAACATAATTATGCCATTAAGAAGAAAGATGGTAATAATGCATTATATAAACATTCAGTAACTTGTGCACATTTTAAGAATTTTTTTTTATATAGGAAAAAATGCCTTTTTTAAGAGGGTAACTGGGAAGTGCATGTCGAGAAGTGTAAATTATATTGGCAAGTGTTGCTAAATGCCACCAGTCCCCGGGATATCAACAACAAAATATCTATCAGTACTTTATTATTAATTAAAATGGCACAATTCTAATTATAACACTGTAAAAATTTAATGGTGGTTCACCATTTCACATGGTGATTACTTTATATGATGTTAATAGCGAGTTAATAATGTTCAGGATTCTGTTTAATGTATTTTTTCAGAGTGAAGTACGACTGATGGTTATTGAATAAGATCTTAATGTTTCAAAGTAGTTAATTTTTAAGCAGTAAGCCTTGACAGCCACTAGGCGGCAGTGTATGATTTTACTATTTAAGCAACAGAAATGAGCGAGCCTTTTAATCTAAGTTCATGTTTGGAATGAAGTGGAAGAAAGAACCAATTAGGACAATACTGGGTTTTACTTCTGGCAACTGCAAATTGGCTTTTTTTTAGTTTTAAAAATATCTTGTGTATGGATTTTCTTGATTACAGACTCTCTAAACACTAACAATTTTTTAAAGCTGTACATTGTACATGTCAACTACCTGAAAATAAATATTAATAAGAAATTCTCTCAAATAACAGTCAGCAATGGCTTATTTTACTCTCTTCTATGTATCTACAACCAGCATGTCAAATACTGATCAATTGGTACTGCTTTAAATTAAATGCAGATTAAATCTCAATGTCCCACCTGGCATTTTCATCCCACCGGAATTTCTTTCTTGGACCCACAATTCTCTTGCCCGGTTTTTCATCATCCTCCTCTTCAGACCCATTTTTTTCTTTATCTTCACCAGCCTGCATCCTGAGAGCAACAGAAGTCAGATTATATGCAAGACAATTCTACAACATTCACTCTTTTTCACGAGTTAACTGATAACATATTTAGGTCAATGAAGCATGCTATAAACCATGCAACACAGCAAATATATCCAACAGGTCTAATTTACAGAAACTTTCAGCAGCCTGCACTTTGACCCTAACCAAAGTCAGGTTAAAAAAATATATGCACACAGCCTTACAGTCTTACTATTTACTAAAATTTCAGTGTAAAATATGAAATCATTTAAGGAGACACCTTAAGCACTCACTGAGAGACCACAATGTAACTATTGCAGCAAGGAGGCAAATCAACATGTTACTAACACACATCATCAGGATCATATTTCAATGATTCAGAAGTGCAAATACATCATCAGCAAAGTTACAGTAGAGAGTCTGTATCAAAAACGTCAAATATCCAAAACATCATTTATCCGAACCAGCATTCCAAAGCTTTTGGGTAGGAAGAATCATTAAGTCTGAATATGTAAACATTATACATATTCACTTGAGCATGTTTTTTTTGAGCTGTAGTCAGCTCGTGTGAAAAATATTCTTTATTGTCCACTGAAATCACTGACTGGCTGAAAGGTGTATTCCTCCATGCAGATTTTTATCCGGTTTAATTACATGTATGATTGTCCAGAAAGCTTTGATTAGCCAAACTACCTAGGTCCCAATTAGTCCAGACTCTCTACTGTACAATTATAAAATTGTGTTAGCACAATTTTAATCCTACTGCATAAAAAGGAAGTTACAAAAGTTGGCCACAGCAGAAGTAGGGATAGATAACTCAAGCAACATACAAAATAACTTCCTTCCAAATCAAGTGTCTGATACATAAAATAATCAGCACTTCCAGTACTAAGAATTAATGGTGAATGTTATTTTAAGCACTTCAGACACAATCAGTAAAGGTTACTCTAACAATGTCTATTCCACTTGCAAACTCTCAAATGTACAGCTTCAGATTTCTCATTATTTCTCCAATAAGGAAATAAACAAATCAACATAAAAACAAAAGAAGGTGCACTTGTTTAGGTACACTCCCTATAACATTCCACTTAAGAATAAAGAGCAATACTGAAAAAATTCACAACTATGAAATAAAGCCAGTTGCAGATATCAGTAATTTATTTGCCTTATTTTCCAGGAAAATCTGACTGGGCAAAGCTCCATTTCAGTGGAGGCCAATGGAGAAAAGCTCCAACAAATTTTCAAAAATATTGAAAACAACTGCACATATAAGAAAATAAAACAATTGTGGATTACAGTATTGTGGACTTCCACAAGATAGATGCACACTGTTCAACAGGTCAATTACAGCTCTCCCAGCATGAAAATGGAAACTTTGGAAAACAGCCTGAAAAAAATGTTTGGGTAAAATTTAGTTACTGGTTACCTACTACACTGGATGCCAGCAACTAAGAAATCTTGTGAAAGTTAAGAAACTCAATTGGAAAGGAGGAAGAAAACTCAAAAGAGCCTTGTAGCTGTTCAGCAATTAAAAAAAGATCAAATTTCAGCCTCACTATGGGAAATGATTTCCAGAAATTTAGAGGGAAAAAATCTAATTCATTCAGAGGTGTTTAAAATACGTGACTCATTGGAGAAAAACATACAAATGACAAAAGCCTGGCTAGAATAGAAGCTTTAAATGCTACTCAGACGAAAAGATAAAACTGAAGAAATCAGGTTGAAATGAAGGAAAGCTGAACACAAGGCTACTCAAGAACTGTTCCAAAAATAGTAGAAAGGAGGATGAAGAGAAAACCTGAAGTTTTCTGCCGTAACAGAGACGCTGGAAGAAACAGACTGCATTAATTTTATAAAGGACAAAAAAGCAAATGGACTGGTATTCTACAACAAGATCTGTTAACAGAAAATCTACACCCCAAATTCAACCATGAGACAAAAGGGCAAGACATACACTAGTAAAGATGCAGTCATACCAGCAGAAGGAGCTGCCGCTGACAAAAATGTGGCATAAGGGTACAGTGCTATCAATTGGGAGCACGGGTGTTCATGGAAAATGATTATTCATTGCATACCTGGCAGAAAAGAAACAAGTTTATCCCAGCAGTCACCAGGGTGTTGAGAGGCAAGACTGAGATTCCAGTTGCGATACCCTACATACCAATTTCTTCAGAAAGGATAGGTAAGGAGTAGGATAAAATGAAAAAGACATTTAAAATATTGTAGGAATGTGACTTGAAAGAGATATGATTAAGTAATAAATTATTTAGTAATTATCAAAGAAATAAAGTACTGCAGATCAAGGTGAATCTTAAGAAACAAGAAGTGAAACAATTGAGTATTTTATGGGCTTCTTTTAGTTGAGAGAGTTTAAAGGATAGCAGGAAATCTGAGCCACACAGCCTTGCAATGATTGGTGTATGGGGTTGAGCTGAATGCAAAATTGGAAAATTTACTACAGGCACATTTCAGTGTACAGAGCTGAAAGGACCACATGGTGAAAGCAGAAGGAGCACAGTGCAGGGTGGGGGAGAAGTAAAGTGCATGCAATATGTTTTCTGGTGGACACAATGAGTCAGGTTTTGATTTGATACAGCAAGCCCACTTTTAAAAAAAAAAAAACTTTATTAAATTATCACTTAAGACATGGGCAAACATATATTAACAGAAAAGAAAACAAACCATTTTAACATTTTCTATTTAAATACAATAAATATCATATATATTTTCTTTGCTACCATCATCAACATTACAAAAAAACTGCTGAATTCCTGTCTTTCCTTAAACTTTACTTCTCATCCTCTTGGACATTATTATGCATGCACTGTTCCAGTTTCCATTTACTTCTATGGAATTTACTAATTCCCTTTTCTAAAGTTCCCTCTTCCAGTTCTTTTAACTCTTTTACAATATTCAATACCTCAAATATGGTTGGTGTTGACTCTGATTTCCATTTTCTAGTAATTGCCTTTTTTTGGCACCCAACAGAATTAAACTTGATAAGGCCTTAACTATGTCTA
This sequence comes from Protopterus annectens, assembly GCF_019279795.1. NCBI lineage: Eukaryota > Metazoa > Chordata > Ceratodontiformes > Protopteridae > Protopterus > Protopterus annectens. Next base: position 184,138,722 of record NC_056726.1, read on the forward strand.
GGCAATTCAGATCCTGTTGCCCAGCTCTAAAGAATCAGTTCCTTACTTACAGCCATTTGCTCACCCAATATTTCTGACAGTCTATAGAGAATTTTTAAATGTCATCTCACTGCACTCCCAAAACATGTTTCCAGTTATCTTTTCCATCATACATCCAACATTTGCTATCTACCTCAGGAAGCATTCTTTGAAATCTGCTTGAGGTATAAAAATACCTATATAAACACTTTCAAAATCCTAAATCTTCTGGACTTGACTGCATACTTAGGAGCCATACATATGCCTTCCCATTGTTTTCTTGTAAATTGCTTTTCTAGTCTTTCTTCCCAATCTTTTCTAACCTCCTCGGATTGATTCTTACATTTTTCATTCAATACTGTATATGCCCTACTAATAACTTTTTAACAGCTAGCTGCTTCTGTTCTAGATTCAACTAAAACTCTACCATAGCAGGTCATTCACTTAAAATCCCCATATCCCTTTCTCTTTGCCTGTACTCTGAGATCAAGCCCTGGTAGGGAAGGCAGTCTATAACCTGTAATCCAAATGTCTTCTTGGCCTCATCCCACTCTATTATCTTTCCTGCTTGAGTTATTTTGCTCCCAGCATCTTGGTTCCTTTGTACCAGGTTTATCCACTAAACTCCAGCCCCTTCTTGCCTATTTTTTTCTGTACCCCTCCCTGCAGTCATCCCTATTGGCAAAATTAGTTTTTTTCATTCTCATATTGGCTTACTTCTTAGAATACTATCTGCTACTTTATGAATATAATATCCCGTATGGTTATTATTCTCCTTAAGGATATGCATCCAAAATCCTGCTCTCTCTCTTGAACTTATAACTTGTTTCATCATCACCACTTTCAACTTTGAAATACAACCTTCTGACTGTGTTATGTATACGAGCCAAACTGCATACCTCTAAAATATCCCTTCAAATCAGGTAAACCTTAACCACACCTTGTTCTGCTGGAAGGATCAACTTATACCACTTAACACTCGCCCTCTTAACTCTCACTCTTTTTCCCTCCCAGATACACTCCTTCAATTCTTTATTACTTTTTGTCCACAACTTCTCCTCAGGTTGAACAGTATACAAGACTAAAGACAGTAAAAACATTTTCACTGCTTGTATCTTACCATCCATAAATAAGAACTTCCAGCTTCTCAATTCTTATATCACCTTTTGTTTAGACTCTTCACACATATCCTTAGCTGCAATAACAGAAGCTTTTTTAATCCATGTTCCTAAATACTTCATCTTATCAAGTCCTCATAAACATGGGTATTGCTCAACCTGTGTGTGTGGGGCGGGGAGTATATAATTTACAGCTACAGCCTTTGTTTTATCTTCATTAATTGCATACCCTGAAAAGACTTGAACTATCTCAAAATGTTCAACAACACTGAGATGTCCTTTTCTGGATTTATCGGGTACAAAATATCATCTGCAAATAAAGCCAACTTTTCTTGATTACCGTACGAATTATACCCTTGTAGTTCTGAGTCCTCTATTTTCTTTGCAAATAGCTCTAAATAAAAAACAAATAAAGGAGAAAGAGGACACCCATGTCTGGTTCCTCTGTTCAAACACAGCTTATCTGTGGGGAACCCTCCCACTTTAATTCTTGCCTCTGATCCTTCATATATTCTTCTAATTGGCATTCTTTTTGTATCACGGAATACAAATGTTTCCAATGCCTTACTCACAAAATCCCAGCTTATACTGTCAAATGCGTTCTCTACATCAAGATCCACCAACAACAGAAGTATTGTCTTACATTCTGCTTTCCTGTGTTTCACTATTGTTTTATTAACGATGTCAAATGTTTCTTTCCTCTCCACAAAACCAAACTGATCCATATCTATCAATTTTGGCAACACCTTTGCCATATTTTTAGCCAGTATAGACAAACACTGTATAATTATGGTTTAAAATTGAAATGGGTCTGTGTGAAGCTCAGTCTCAAGAGTCTGTCATTTTTAGGTAACACAGCCACCACGGCTTTCTTTCAAGATGTTGGTGCTTCCCTCCTTTTAAAATGCTGTTAAACAAAATCTTTCAGATCTTTATTACATTCTTCTCTCCTAATTTCCAAACGTCCACAGGAACACAGTCTGCTCCTGGAGACTTTCCTGAAGATTGATTACAAATACCCGTTTTTATGTCATCACCCCACACCTTAACTGTTAGTTGTTGAGCCTCATCCACCTCTAACCTTGTCATAATTAATTTTCCATAAATATTTCCATTTGCACTCTTTCTTGATTTCCACATTTCTCTGCTTTACACACATTTTCATAACATTTCTGGAAGGTCTATCACACCTTTTAGGGGATTCTATGGTTACCTTTCTTTTATAAGTTCCTAAGTTTGGCAACAACCTTTTCAATATTCTGTTGCCCAAGTCATTGTGCTAAAAATTTCTAGTGCTATGGAGTCATCAGAAATGGTTGCTTAACTGCAATCTTTGTAAACTGAAGCATATTATACAGATATTCCCTTATTTTCTCTTTAGCACTCTGCATTTGTTCTTCTTTTCTGAGATTCCTCATATTCTGCAATACTTTAACCTTTGTCAGCCCATCTAAGTAATTTCTATTAATTCTTAACCATCTCTCTTTTTGTTTTATTTCAACCACATTGTTAAACTCCATTTTCATTTTATCCCAATCACTAGCTATAACTTATGAAGCTATTTCTATCTTCCCTAACAACTCTTGAATAATTTTCACTACCCATTCCTTAAATTATTCTCTTTTAAACAGTTAGGTGGAAAGTGACAGTGTCTTGCATTTACTTCATTATCCTGCATTTTTGTTATTAGTGCATGATCATAAATAGTTACTGGATGCGTGTCAAAGTTTTCAATGAAATGCACATATTCCTTTAAAATATAATTTCTATCTAGTCTAGCCCAGTTATTGTAACTTGGGGAATAATATATAAATTCTGACAAGAGTTCCTACTACTGAATTCACATCTTCCACACCAAATACTGCCATAAATTTCTTCAGAAATCTTCCCTACATTGTTACAGTGGATATAAAAAGTGTACTCACCCCTGTTAAAAGGCCAGGTTTTTGTGATATAAAACAATGAGACCACAATAAATCATTTCAAAATGTTCCCACCTTTAATGTGACCTATAACTTGTACAATTCAATTGAAAAACAAACATCTGTTAGGGGAAAAAAAATATAAAAAATAAAAAAACGTACAATAAGCTGGTTGCTAAGTGTGCACACCCTTAAACTAATACTTTGTTGAAGCACCTTTTGATTTAATTACAGCATTCAGTCTTCTTGGGTACACACCTTCCATCAATTAAAAAGACTGATTAACCCCAAATAAAGTTTAGCTGTCCTAGTAGGAGTTTTCTGACATTTACTCAGTTGCCTGCTACAGCAAAAGCCATGGTTTGCAGAGAGCTTACAAAGCATCAAAGGGATCTCATTGTTGAAAGGTATCAGTCAAGGGAAAGGTACAAAAACTTTCCACAGCACTGGATATACCATGGAACACAGTGAAGACAGTCATCAAAAAGTGGAGAAAATATGGGACAACAGTGACATTGCAAGGAACTGGACGTCCCTCCAAAATTGATGGAAAAACAAGATGAAAACTGGTCAGGGAGGCTGCCAAGAGACCTACAGTAACACTGAAGGAGCTGCAGGAATTTCTGGCAAGTACTGGTTGTGTGCTACATGTGGCAGCAATCTCCCATATTCTCCAAATGTCTGGACTATGGGGTAGGGTTGCAAGATGGAAGCCTTTTCTTACACAGAAAAAAATCCAGGCAAAACTAAAATTGGAAAAACAATACATTAAGTCTCCCAAAAGCATGTGGGAAAATGTGTTATGGTGTGATGAGACCAAAGTTGAACTTTTAGCCACAATTCCAAAAGCTATGCTTGGTGAAAAAACAACACTTCGCATCATCAAAAGAATACCATCCCCACGGTGAAGCATGGTGGTGGCAGTATCGTGCTTTGGGGTTGCTTTTCTTCAGCTGGAACTGGGGCTTTAGCAAGGTGGAAGGAATTATGAACAGTTCCAAATACCTGTCACTTGTGGCCCAAAACCTTCAGGCATCTGCTAGATAGCTGAAGATGAAGAAGAATTTCACCTTCATTACGACAATGACCCCAAGTATAGATTCAAATCAAAAAAAGAACGGCTTCACCAGAAGAAAATTAAAGTTTTGGAATGGACAAGGCAGAGCCCAGACCCAAGTCCAACAGAAAATCTGTGGAGTGACCTGAAGAGGGCTGTGCACAAGAGATGCACTTGCAATCTGACAGACTTGGAGAGCTTTTGCAAGGAAGAATGGGCAAATATTTCCAAGTTAAGATGTGCCATGCTGATAGACTCCTAGCCATGAAGACTGAATGTTGTAATTAAATCAAAAGGTGCTTCAACAAAGTATTAGTTTAAGGGTGCGCACACTTATGAAATCCCATTTTTTTATGTTTTTTTGTGTGATTTGTTGGATGTGGAAGTCAGTTTTCATATTGTGATCTACAGTTGGTCCTAGAAGTTAGGTGTGATTAGCCTGTTTGATGGAGGTCTCATTTGAAAACAGGAGGGTGAAGGTGACCGCAGACTTCTGGAGGGCTATGGGAAGTGAACAGCATCATATTAGTTCTCTGTGGATAAAAACAAGGTTGGAGTCGCCAAGCCAAGATTCGATGGAAATGTATCTGTTTAGTGACTGGAATTCTTGCATAGATTTGCTGAAGCAGATAATGGTGGAGCTATGTACAATGTGAATAATGATACAGTTAGTGGACTGGAGAGGAAAATCATTTACAAATATGTTGAATAGGACAGAGCTCCATAAGGCACAGATCTCTAAGGCTGCACCACTGCAATTTTTAGCTATTAGGTAGCCCTGCTAGAAAGAGAAAGAATCCAAGTGCTTAACCTTTTTTTTTTTTTTGGCGGAGCAGAAGTAGCATAGAAAGTATACAATAAATGCTTTTGGGACAGATAAATGAGACATAAAAGTCAGAAACAAGACAAGAAGGTACACAGTTAACACTACAATTGTACAAGAACTTACCATAACAGTACATGTTCGATAAGATCACTGCTGCAGTAGTCATAACTGTTGGAACTTCAGCTGTTGCAAGCCTGATGTCTGGCCCAACTTCCCATCAATGGGGGATTTTCTTATTGCACTCTTTAATTGCTTTTGCTCTTTCCACCACTATGCATCAGTAAATCAGGATTTAACCATGGCTGGTGTGGTTTTGATCATGACAGTGAAACCTGAGTTACTAAACAAAGCCAATCGTGGGTAAATCCTGATATATCCACATCATGACATTATTTAAGAAAGAAGTTGCTTACCTTTTTAAATAATGTCTTTGTGTAATGTCACTTCAGTCTTCTTTTGCATTGTCTTCAGCGGGCTGATATACTGCCCATGAGTATGGGACTTGCCTTCCCTGGCTTGCATAGTACATCAGTGTTGTGCAGAAGAAACAACTGAAAAAAGAAAATCGCCACTTTTTTTTTTAATATTTATAAAGTCAGGATTTTATGAGGGACAGTAGAAAAATACAAGGAAATTAAGCTATGTTTCTGTTTCAACAGTTTTGTAGAACGTATCTTTTTTTCCTCATATTTTGCTGTCCCTCACCAAATGCTAACAGAAAGTCTGGCCGCTCAATGGTACTTCAGGGGCCGGACCTTTTTCTATTAGTATATGCTTGTTTTTGAATAGCAATAAGCAGTCACTGTACAAGTTTTCTTATTGTCTAATGCAGTCAGATGTTCAGTATGTACTAGAGCTATGTCAGGCTCCAAGAAAAGAAAAAACTCTTAGAGCTGACAGATTACAAAAGGGATTTTTTATACCCACTGTCTCTTTCGTCTCGGTGCCAGGCATGACACTGAGGGCTATAGGGTTTTGTCAGGGATTTACTTTTAAGATTCTTAGAAGTAGGCAATATTCCCTGAAAACCTATTTGAACAAGTAGAGACTTAAGGAATTTACCCTTTGTGCCACAGCACATTTTACTTTGTCCTCAACCTCAGTTGTCCCCCAGTAGGAAAAAGTGGATTAAGGACAAGACAGATACAGATTTGAGTTCAATGTTCAACAGACTATCACTGCTCAAGGCTTTAGGCTTTCATGAGTTAATTACTGGTAGCTAGAACTGCTGCCATCAGATTTTTTTTACACTTCATGTGCTTTTCTTCACAGTTTTGTCCCAGTATCCCTGAGTGTACCCACCAGGCTGTGTCTGAGGAATCCATGGTGACCCATCCCATTGGGTAACTGGCCTTACAAAAGAATGGGACTCCCAGGCTGAGATTCACATATTTTATCTATCATGGGAGTCTTTTCTTGACACAACTTAGAAAGTGGATGAGGCAGTGCATGCTGGCACCATCTTTTTCTTAGGCATTACTGGAGTTCCCTCATATGAAGCCTTTCCACAGGGGGCAATCAGGACTAAGGAGGTTATGTACCACAATGTTCCAAGAAACACCACTACAGTAATCGGATTTTGTTATGCTGCGGAATTTCCCTAACTTCCAGTATGGTGGATGATTGAGAGGCATGTTGATACAGTTCTCTCGGTGTGAAAACAGGAAAATTGTTAAATCCAGTAAAAATAACTCTGAGTAAAATCTGGTTACTGGCTAGTAAATACACTGTGTGGATGTCTGTGAAAAGGAAATTTTGGGAAAAAGTAAAGGGAAGTAGACCAGAAAAGAAAAAAACTGTCGGTGAGGAACCCTCACAGCTTTTAAGCATAAAGACACTGAAGTTGAAGTTGCAATTTAGTACAGGAGATGGCTTTCAGTAATTAAGAGGAAAAATAAATGAAATGCACTCAGATGTGTTTAACATAGAAGTCAAATGACAAAAGGCAGTACAAAAAAAAAAAAAAAAAAAAAAAAAAAACAGAAGCTTTAATTAACTAGTCAAAAGAGCTGATAAAATTGCAGAAATCCAAAACTAAAATGAAAGAAAGACTGCCTGAGTGCAAAGCTTCTCAAGAACAACTAACAGAATTTAAAGATACAGCATACAAAGAAAACTTGAGATTTTTTATTTCAACAGAGAAAATGGAAGAAGTAAAATATTATTAATTTGACAAAAGTACAACTGTTAGAAAAATATGTATTAATGTGTATGCTTAATGCCAAATTAATAATCAAGTATTTTAATACGCTTTTCATTCTATTTTTCATGCACTGTGTTTTATACAAATTGAGTTTCATATGAGACTGAAAAAGATGCTTTTTGAAAATTGCAGTATGCTTTCTGAAACTTGCAAGTTGCCCTCTGACCTAGTAACTGCTAGCACAGCAATATTCTTGTTTATGCCTTGTGGAAATGTACTTGAGAAGCAGGTGTTTATCTGCTAGGTCAGAAGTAAATAAATGAACAATGCTTTATATTATAAATGTAATGATTCTAGACAAGCAGCTATGTCCAGAGGATGGGAACCTCTGCAGCTGTAGTAATTTAGAAATAAAGTAGACAAAGGATTATTAAAAAAATTAACTGCCAGCATTGTGCTTGATTTAGCCGTAGAATCTTGAATGTAACATAACAAGTATCTAACTGAAAGTAACCAAGGCCATGTTGTTTTCCTCAGGAAGTTTCACATAAAAATTGTTTAAATCAGCAGAAATTCATGGGAAAGATGGTCAGCAGATGATGATGAAAAAGGTGGTAATCTGTTACGTCAGCATGGTAGGACAGGATTAATTTGAAAATGTATAAAAATGAAAGTATTTCCTGTTTCTGGTTAGACAAACTCTGTATTAACACGTTTTTGTCTCCTTGCTGCAAGATTAAAGTGTCTTAACCTAAACCTACCGTGTTTTGATCATTTTTAAAGTATATTTTTCCTTTGACACTAAGCAACTGGAGTTCCACAGCAAGATTTGTTAACAGAGAGCACATCATGAGTATGTCTGTATTCGTAATGGTGGAATCATAAAGAGCTGCTCTTGACAAAACAAAATGGAGAAGTACTAAAATTATGACTACCAAAGTGTGTGTTGGAAAAGGTTATTTGTTGTATACCACACAAAGCAGACATGAACACAGTGAGAAAATGAAAACTCAGTGAAATGAGAAATGCAAATAAGTGATACACAGTTTACAAATTGATAAGTTGCAGGAAAGCTATCAATAGAGGGATGCCAAAAGGCAGGTGCATCCGGCTATTCAGAATACCTTTTGCTGGAGGATCAAAGACTTCTTACAAGCAGAACAGGCAGAAGAAAAAAGAAGTTTAGCCAATAAAGAGTGAGCCAGCAAGATGAAGAGGACTCTGCTTCTCACTATTTTGCCAGAAAGAAATCATATAAAAATAACTTTGCCACTGAAACCACTTCCATTGTTCCTAAAAAATGCCTGAGCAACAGAAAATGCCCAGGAACTGACCAGAAGAATCAGCAGTACCTTGGACTCAAGACAGAACTGTTGGAAGGTTGCAATAATCAATTAGTAGACTAGCAAGAGTGAACTGGTGAGAGAACAATTATCAATCCCACTAGAAGCAGTTTAGACATGTAAATGGATTGTAGGATTGCAAGACATAAACTCTACTTTATGCCATTAGTGTTTAAAAGGAAACTGAACAGACTGAAGGACAGTTAAGTAAAACAATTTGTGCTACTTTTAAAATTTGTATAAAAGCTTCTTGATGTAACTTGCATGCTACTTTGTTAAAAGTTTAAAGTAGCTCTGTACAATATTCAGTTAGAGGCATTTAAAATATGAGATGGGGAGAGGAGTTTTACTTGTTTGTTGAGTATGCTAGTGATAGTGTTTTTAACTAGATTGTTTAATGACATCTTGGAAAGTGAGAGGATGCCTGAGGAATGGAGAAAAAGTGTTTTGGTACCGATTTTTAAGAATAAGGGTGATGTGCAGAGCTGTAGTAACTACAGAGGGATTAAACTGATCAGTCACAGCATGAAGTTATGGGAAAGAGTAGTGGAAGCTAGGTTAAGAAGGGAGGTGATGATTCGTGATCAGCAGTATGGTTTCATGCCAGGAAAGAGCACTACAGATGTGATGTTTGCTCTGAGAGTGTTGATGGAGAAGTACAGAGAAGGTCAGAAGGAGTTGCATTGTGTCTTTGTGGATTTAGAGAAAGCATATGACAGGGTGCCTAGAGAGGAGTTGTGGTATTGTATGAGGAAGTCGGAAGTGTCAGAGAAGTATGTAAGAGTGGTACAAGATATGTACGAGGGTAGTGTGACAGCGGTGAGTTCTGCGCTGGGAGTGACAGATGCGTTTAAGGTGGAGGTGGGATTACATCAAGGATCAGCTCTGAGCCCTTTCTTATTTGCAATAGTGATGGACAGGTTGACAGACGAGATCAGACAGGAGTCCCCGTGGACTATGATGTTTGCAGATGACATTGTGATCTGTAGTGAAAGTAGGGAACAGGTGGAGGAGACCCCGGAGAGGTGAAGATATGCTCTAGGGAGAAGAGGAATGAAGGTCAGCAGGACTAAGACAGAATATATGTGTGTGAATGAGAGGAAGGATAGAGGAATGGAGAGGATGCAGGGAGTAGAGGTGGCAAAGGTGAATGAGTTTAAGTACTTGGGATCAACAGTTCAGAGTAATGATGAGTGTGGAAGAGAGGTGAAGAAGAGAGTACAGGCAGGATGGAGTGGGTGGAGAAGAGTGTCAGGAGTAATTTGTGATAGACGAGTACCAGTAAGAGTGAAAGGGAAGGTCTACAAGAGGGTAGTGAGACCAGCTATGTAATACGGGTTGGAGACAGTGGCATTGACAAAAAGGCAGGAGTCAGAGCTTGACGTGGCAGAGATGAAGATGTTAAGATTTGCAGTGGGTGTGACGAGGATTAGGAATAAGTACATTAGAGGGTCATCCCAGGTTGGAAGGTTTGGAGACAAAGTCAGAGAGGCAAGATTATGTTGGTTTGGACACGTGCTGAGGAGGGATGCAGGGTATATTGGGAGAAAGATGCTAAGGATGAAGCTGCCGGGTAACAGGAAAAGAGGAATGCCTAAGATAAGGTTTATGGATGTGGTGAGAGAGGATATGCAGGTGGTTGGTGTGACAGAGCAAGACGCAGAGGACAGGAGGAAATGGAAACAGTTGATCTGCTGTGGCGACCCCTAATGGGAGCAGCCGAAAGAAGAAGAAGTTGTTGAGTATGCTAGTGATATTAAACTATACCAGTCACTTGCAGCTGCACATTGGTCTTACAATTAATATAATTTGCTGTTATGTTTCCCGTGTTACAAATGTAAGTGCTTTTGCAAATAATAAAGACTACTGCTTAAAGGGACAATCCAAGTGTTTAAAATCTGGTTCGAACTGAAGCTAATCAAAGTAACACCCACTTTAACCACATGACTTACATTCCTGCCCATACAGTAATTTTCCTCTTAAACATTCTGCAAATCCACACAGTTCCAATCTTTTAGTTCCCTGTGCGAGCCAAGCTTTGGTTTTGTGTTGTTGTCCGATTCCAATTTAGCACTTCTTAGACTGTCATCTTCTACGTCTTCATTCACCATCTAGCACTTCTTATGGAAATATTATACTTGCCAACCTTTAGATTTAGTTCTTTAAGTATTACATTCACTGAGGTTCGTACGTATTTTTTTCTACCAACAAAGGTTGTAACCACTTAACACAACTGCAGCCTTTGATCACGATCCCATTTTTAGTGCTCTGCACCATAAACCAAAACCTGTAGTCATAATGCAAAAGCAAGAGGAACACTTCACTCAAATATCAATCTCGCTCATCCTACATTCCATTACACACTTCAGCTCACAATTTGTTCAGAGTCTTTGCAATGTACCCACTGCTTTTTATGTATGCCTGTATTTATTTTAATGTATCATTATGATTTAATCATAGTCCAGTCTGTAGATAAAAAAATGGTTAACTTTTATAACATTTTAAAGGAGCGATCTGTTATCCCCACAATAGCAGCTGCAGCTCTGCTACTGTATACTGTTTCTACAGCAACACCTGCAGGTGAGCAGGCACATGCTATGTACAATATATTGTACATTTGTTCAGCTGGAGAGGTAGCAAATGCAAACAGTTATAAAAAAAAAAAAAAAACTTTCCTCAGTTTTTAATTTCTTAATCCCCTAATCCTCCCCTTTCCCATACAAATGTTGCCTGTTGAACTTTGTAGCCAAGAAAGGTTAGGCCCTACTCACATTTGTCTTTTATTTGTAATTAGCCTATGCTGTTGAGGGGGAGAAAAATGTGAATGACATAATTCTGCTTGTGAAGTACAGACTGGCAGGAAGTAAAACGTATACTGAGCTGATGTAACCACAAATGGCAAGCAATGCTGACTGTATGCTGGGCAGCAGGACATAACTCAAAAGTTTTATAACTTTTTTTTTTACTTCCTGCAGCTATGCTGGAGGACTGCCTGTTTCCCTTAAATACTGCTGTAAGCAATGCGTCAGCCCTTTTGTTTATGCTTATAAATGAGTACTGCCTTTCCGAGTTGCTGGTTCCAGTTCACTGCGATCACGTCCATTTATAATCACTGAAATGCTAGCATACCTCTCAACCTCAATGCAATAAACCTGGACAAAGCTTAAAATAATGGTGGGGACAAAGACCAAAAAATAGGACAGATTTTAAATGTTGCTCTTATAAAGTTAAAAAGCTGCAAGAATAGGGGGACTTGTACTAGTATGCATTTTCAGAAGAATACAAAGTCTGAAATACAAATCTACGTTATTATTCAGTGACTTCTATCCTCAGTGGTTTGCCAGAATCCACAATTTTTATGAGGAACAGACCAAAAATACGAGGCAAAATTCTAGACATTCTGTGAAAATCTGGACAGCTGAGACGTATGACTGCTGGTAATGTTTTTCTTTAGCTGCGGTAGCGTTGTCGCCTCACAATAAGATGTTTTCCTGTTTGATTCTCAGCGAAAGCGTCTTCTGTGTGGAGACATGCGTGAATGGGTGTACCTTCGTTGAAGGTTGTGCGTCAGGCCTGGCAAGTCGGTACGTAAAAATCTACTGCCAATCATTAGCGGACTGGAGTTCTGCTGTGGCAACCCCTAACCGGGATAAGCCGAAAGATACAACAACATTAATAACTTTTAATATTTATTAACTGGGCCAGCAACTCGGCACGTAAAAATATCTACTGCCAATCATTAGCGGACCGGAGTTCTGCTGTGGCGACCCCTAACCGGGAAATGCCGAAAGACACAACAACAACCAAAGGTACAGGGTTTGAGCCTAAATACCTCTAGCCACCAGGTTACATTGAAGGCATTTACACACACCTACACACCTACACACACACACACATCTGCCTACAGGATATCTTTTGCATGTGGAAGAAAACTGGAGTACCCAGAAAAACAAATCTCAATTTTAAGAAATGGATTTGTTCTTCTTTTTTCATTTAGCAGGGTATTACCAATAGATAACCATATACTTTGATTCTTCTCTGCAAGCCACTTATCAGATCAATAACAAAGTCATATTTTTTTTATTAAACAACTCTTCTATCTGCAGGGTTTGTGAGGTTATTATGCCAACAAAATAAATGAGGCAAAGGAATTAGGTCACAAATATCATTTAAATATCACAGTTACTGTTTTTGTCATTTACTTGTTATTTAGCAAAGGTTATTATTTAGCCTGTAAAGTTTTGACTGTTTCAATGATATTTTGATTTATTTTGTGATGCACTTATGGCAAACATCAAGGCAGACAATTTTCTGTTATTGTTAATTACTTGCACCAAAAGGAAAAGTTCCTTACCTAGGCAGCAAAGCCAGCAGTTCTTCTATCCGAAAATGGCAGCAAAAGCAAAGTCCCTCTCTCATGAAAGCGGCAGCATTCTCAAAAGCCAGCACCTCTCTCGGCAGCATAAGAAAAGCCAGCCAGCATTTTTCTTTCTCGGCAGCAAAGCACAGAAACTGCCATTAGTGCTGCTGCTGTTTAATTCCCACCTGCTCGCAGCCAGCCGGAAATGATGATGTGAGCTCCTTGAGCTCAATTCCGACTGGCTGGTAGAGCTGATAGAGCTGACGTCATTGCACACGTGATGACGTCAGATTTGACAGCACAAAAATTCAAAAAAGTAAAAAAAAACAAAAGCAAAGAAATCAGAAATGAAGGGGTGCCACTCGGGAATCGTGGCACCCCTTCATTTGGACCCCAAAACTCAGTCAAACCTGAGTAATTCGGGACAGTTGGGAGGTATGCATGGGATATATACAAATTACCCTTTAAGGATATTGGGTATTTCAGCTAAATGGCAATTCTTAATGTCAGTGACTTTTTCTTTTAAAAATATTTATGGTCAATTTCAAGCCAATAAAGCCAAACCCCACTAGCTGTGGACATGCATGTTTCTGCCTTCTTATGACATCATCAGCACAGCATAAATGCAATCTTTGGCTAACATTTGCAAACACACGACTGTTGCACCAAACTGATATCCATAAACATTTGGGTGTCTGCAAAATATCCCAGCTAACAAACTGTTATCTGATTCTACAAATTTTGTGTGTGAGTTACTATCCTATGGGGTTTCTTATTCCTCTGTCAATGTTAATTTATTGGCTATTTCAGCATGGTTGCCCAAGAATCTTCCTCTTTCAAAGCAGTCTCATTTCAAAATGTATTTGAAAGGGGTTATGCATAAGAAACCTCCAAGAAAACCAGTGGCTCCCTCTTGGGATCTTAATTTTGTGTCAGAGTAGCTAAAACATGCTCCATTTGTAACAGCTGACATGGCTGATTTAAGGTTCTTAACCTGGAAAACAGTTTTACTGATTGTTATGATTTCTTTAAGAAGGGTACTGTTGTTCTAACTTCTGCAAGAAGGATATCAGAGTTGTAAGCTCTTATAGTGAGTCAATCCTATCTCATTTTCCACAGAGACAGGGTTTATTTGAGAACGAATTATTTTATGCCCAAAGTGATATCAAAGTTTACTTTAGATAAAATGTCCATCTTCTTATTTTCTTTCCTGAACATAAACATGAAGAAAAAAAAGGATACTACATATATTTCATGTCCACAGACAACTTGGGTACTATTTTGACAGATCTAAATCTTTCAGTTCTTCAGATCAGTTGTTCATGTTTTGTAAGACGACGGGACAACCTGTGTCAAAACAGACTATTTCCACATGGTTGTCCTAGCCTATTACCTTTTGCTATACTCACCATAACACAATTATTGCAGGTAGGGTCAAGACCCACTCTACCAGGGCAATGGCTTCTTCATCTATGGCTTTTTGGAAATCTCTGCATTCTAGAAGTATTCTAGAGCTACTACTTGGTCCTCTGTGCATACTTTTACAAAGTACTTTAAGCTTGATTCATTCTGTAGGTCCAGAATAGGGTTTGTTAGAGCCATTCTCAAGAGGATCCTGCACTATTCTCCTTCCACCACCCAAGTGTAGACAGCTAGAGTAATCTACCCAAACAGCTAAGGCTATTGCAGCAGTGATCAATACGATGAACACGATGATGTGGTAACATACCATAACAGTATATGTTCAAATGCTCACTGCTGCAGTAACAGCTCTCTTCCTCCATCCCCTTGTTTTTTGGTGTGCTTTTAAAGCCAGGGTGTGGACATTTATTTTTTGTTGTTCATAGCTTTGTCCTTTCGGGGCTAATATTCCCTCTGTCTGTTAGCAGGAAAGCTCTGAATGGCTTTGCACCCAAACTTGTCTTTTAATCAGCTCAGCTCGAGTTGCCTGACAGTTTGGGTGTGTGGAAGATGCCCTGAAGCTTTGGAAGCTAACTGGTTCTTGCAACCTTGATAGGAAATAACCCATACCGCTAAGAAAACAAAGAGGGACATTAGAAAAGAGAATTAGCAATGGGGAAGTTAAACAAATAAAACTGAAGTTATTGATTATCTACAAAGTGAAGGATTTATTGCAGAAAATCTAACTCTGATAACATCAAAGCATGATAGAACAAGGAGTTCCCATGGAGTGGGAAGCATCTGTTTAGTTGCCATATTAAGATACTTTGGAGCCTTCAGCTGGAAACCAGTGCAAACATTCGTTTGGAGTTGCACAGCAAAGGAATGAACAGGAACAGTGATACCTCTGACACAGTCACTGTTGTGGAGTGACAGGTCAGTGAGTTTCCTTTACAAAGGAGCAGTGGATGAACAGGAACAAAGTCAGTGGCTCAACTGATAACACACTTGCCTTTAGTGCTATAAGATCAGAAGGCTGTGGGTTCTATTCTCACTGCAGATGACTGCACAATAATTATCAGACTATTAACTGGGAATCATATATGACACCAAACATAAACACAAACTCTCTGGACCAGATTGTCAATACACCCACCAGGGGTGCAAATACACTGGATTTGGTCATCACTAATATAAGAGAGTGCTGCACACACCCCTATATTACTCTGGTAAGGTCAGAGTACAAAATGGTCTCCTTTGACGTAAAAATAAAACCTGGAACCCCAGCTAATCTTGGAATACTCAGGATCTACTCTAAGGCTAACATCCTGCTATTAAGTGATAACCTGGCAACATTTCAATCCCCCATAAACCTTGACAACAATGCTGCCTATGCAGAACTGTTCACAGAAACCCTTTACAAGAATGTTAATAGCTGCAGAGAGCAAGCTGTACCCACACGGAAGTAGTACAAAACTAAAATCAAGCTGTCTTGGAGGAATCACAAAATCCTTAGGCTGTATAACCGAAGGAAGAATATCATGACGAAAATTAGGAGGTGCAGCACCCAACAGGATGAAAGCACTCTCAAACTAAACAAACAATTCAGAGGACAAATAGTCTATCAAAGCCAAATTTGAGGTAAATTTGGCCTCCTAGGCCAAGGACAACCACAAGGCATTCTTTAGAAATGTCTGCAACCTCAAAGGCAATATACAATTATGTGCAAAGAGCATTGTAAATGGAGCAACCTATACTGAACCAGAAGATATAAGCAAACCTACTGGCCAACAAAGTCAGCTTCAGCTTTGCTCCATCTCCCCCTCAGTTTTCCCTTAGGAAATCCATCAAATATAACTCCCCCTGCTATCACAAACGAACAGGCCCTTAATGCTCTAAGACCATGAACACTGGATCAATGAACCCAGACAGTATCTCAGGATGCTTTCTAAATAATCTGAATCATGACCCATCAGGCCTCCTGGAACTGCTACTTAGCTGTAGCCTCCAAACAGGCTTCATGCCTGATAAATGGAGAAAGAAAAGTTGTGTAAAATCTGACCATAACCATAGATGTCCTTCTCTTCTATATGCTGCAGTATTCATAACATAAGGAAGTCCACCTCCAGCTGACTTGTACGTCCGGCCAGTATCTAAAATCCTTAATGCTACTGTGAGGTGCGTGCTACGCTGCACCACTCAATGTGTACGTTGGGCATAAAGAGATGTCAGGTATAAAGCGGACATCAGCTTGCACTTATCTCAGACCTACATGCCGCCCAGCACCAGCCTGAGATTGTACTTCAGAATCATATTAACAGAAAAAGTACAGTTGTGTACACTTACCATAAATGTAGATGTTCTAGTGTATTCGCTGTTGCAGTCATTACATTTGGGTAATTTGCTGGCAGGTTGCCCTCAGTCAGCCTGAATTCCAAAGTCTTAGGTCCTGCATCGGTTGCTGTCTCTTCTTCCATGACGTCAGGTAGTCAGGGGTATAAAACATGCAGCCGATGCCATTTTCTTTCGTTTTTCTTGCCCCCGATGTCAGGTGCCCCCAAAAAGGTAGCAAAAATATATATGTATATATACATGCATCAATATAAACTTTACCTTCATCTACAAGCAAATACACCACATAGGATGTAGAAGATAAAGAAGGAAAGATAAACTCCAGAATGACAGGGGGATGGCTGGAGGGTAACCTGGACTGAAACAGTGAAAACACTTGAACATCTACATTTATGGTAAGTGTACACAACTGAACTATGTTCTTTGTGTTTCACTGTTGCAGTGATTACATTTGGGTAGAATCCCAAAGCTATGGTTGGGAGGCTGGAGCTAAACAGCATTATGAGCAGCTATAAGGCCCTGCAGTGGCAAAGCCTGCCCTGGATTTAGAGTAGAGAGACAAATGACAATGCTTTGTAAATGTGTGAACAGAACTCCAAGTAGCAGCCTCTAGAATGTCTTTGGTTGGTACACCCCTGAGAAAGGCTGCTAAAGTAGCTGCAGCTCTGGTGGAATGAGACCTAATGCCCTTGGGCACAGGTTTACCATGGTGTAAGTAGCAGAAACAGATGCAGTGGCTTATCCACTTTGAAATTGTCTGCTTTGAAATAGCCTTGTCTTCTGATCCTGCAGCATATGTCACTAGTAATTTCTCAGTTTTTCTTAGAGCTTTAGTCCTGCTCAAGTAGAATCTTAGCTGTCTGTGTACGTCCAAGGAATGCAGAATTCTCTCCCCTTTGTTCTGCAGATTTGGATAAAAGGTTGGCAGATGAATTGTTTGGTTAAGAGCAACACTGGAAACCATCTTAGGCATAAAAGTTGGATTTGTCCTCAGAGACACCCTGTCTGGGTAAAATATGATAAAAGGCTCTACAGCCATGAGGGCCTGTAGCTCTGAAACTCTGCTTGCTGAAGTAATTGCTAGTAGCAGAGCTGTTTTCCATGATAAGAACTTTACATCAGTGGTAGCAGCTGGTTCAAATGGAGGCAGGGTGAGCTTTTTAATACATAATTGAGGTCCCATGCTGGCAATGGTGATCGTCTAAGAGGCCTTAAATTTTTGGCTCCTCTAAGATTCTGCTTTAGTAAAGGATGAGAAAAGATTGGTGGCTCTGTATTGTAATGAGCCAAAATGGCAGAGGCATGGATTTTAATTGATGAGAAAGACAGGCCTTTGGTCAAGCATCTCAGTTAAGTATTGCAATATCTGAGGAATATTTGGTTCTGCTGTATCAGTTCCTCGTGCTTGATTCCAAGCACAGAATCTCTTCCATTTGTCAGCATGAGATTTTCTAGTACTAGGCCTTCTGGCTTCCAAAATGACATCCATCACAGCTTTACTGAGAGGTGTTGATTGTATGACTACATGATCAGCCATGCTGCCAGGTTCAGGGTCTGTAGTTGTTTGTGCAGGATCTGATTGTTTTGCTGGGACAGTAGTTGTGGTCTTTGAGGCAAGATCCAAGCTGGGTATTGAGACATGTTCCTTAGTATTGGGTACCAGTATTGGCGGTGCCAGTCCGGGGCAATTATTATCATCTTTGGTTTCTCTTGTCTGACTTTTAGGAGGACTTTGGGGAGAAGAGGCAGAGGAGGAAAGGCATAAACTGATAGGTTTTTCCAACTGAATGATAGGACGTCCCCTTTCCATCCTTGTCTGTGATAAGTCATGTGCAGAATCTTTTCAATTGATAATTTTGAGGAGAGGCAAATATATCTATGTCTGGGCTCCCCCATTTCTCTGTTATCATGCTGAAGACTTGTGGATTTAGTTTCCACTCGTGAGGATCCATAAGGTTTCTGCTTAAATCGTCTGCCAGAGTGTTTTGTTTTCCTGGCAGGAATTGAGCTTGAATATGTATTTGGTTGGTCAAAGCTGTGTCCCACAGTGCCATGACTAATCTGCAAAGAGGGTATGAGTGTGTGCCCCCTTGCTTGTTTATATACCACATGACTGTGGTGCTGTCCGTCTTTATCAGTAGTTGTCCTGGATGAAGTAAGTCCTTGAAGGCTGTTAGGGCATTTTGAACAGCTAGCATCTCTTTCTGGTTGATATGTAGATGTATTTGTTTTGGTGTCCATATGCCCTGCATGCATCTTCCTGCCATGTGGGCCCCCCAGGCGTAATCTGATGTTTCTGTTGATAAGGTTTGGCTGGCAGGGGGTAGAGTGAAGAGCCGTCCCATGTTTTGGTGACATGCCTTTGCCCACCATAGAAACTCCTGTTGCAGGCAGGAATGACAGGAATCATTGTTTCCAGACTGTGAGAATGTTGACTCAAACTTTTTAGGTACCACTGAAGTTTCCTCATATGCAGTTTTGCATATAGAATCAGTAGGATGCAGGATGCCATGAAGCCCAGGGCCTGCAGAATTGGTCTTGCAGAAGACTGGGTTTTTGTTGCCATCAGTTTGAAGTAAGTAGTCAGTTGCCTTTGCTTGTCTGGCATGAGGTAAGCCATCTGGGCAGTTCTATTCAAGCTTGCAGCCAGGAATGTTATCTTTTGAGAGGGTACCAGTTGTGATTTCTTTTCGTTTATTGTGTACCCTAGGCATATTAGAAGCCTTTTCACAAACGCCAGGTGTCGAAGAAGAGTGTCCTTGTTCTCTGCTTGAATGAGACAGTCATCTAAGTAAGGATATATTTGTATACTTCTTTGACTGCAAAATGCAATTACTGGTGCCAGGCACTTTGTAAAGACTCTGGGCGCAGTAGATAAGTCAAAGGGCAGTGCAGAGAATTGGTAATGCATTAAGCCAGCCTTGAATCTGAGTTATCTTCTGCACGATTGTCTTATTGGGACATGCAGGTATGCCTCTTTTAGGTCTAAATTCACCAGCCAAGCATTCTTGCCCAGCATGGACAGAAGCTGCTGCAAAGTCAGCATTTTGAATTTTGGAATGTCCAGGTATGTGTTCAGAATCGATAAATCCAGTATTGGCCACCAGTCCTTGTCCTTTCTGGGTACCAAGAATAGTCTTGAGTAAAAACCTTCTCCTTTTTCCTGTTCTGGTACTGTCTGAATGGCCTCGATATCCATGAGGGACGTAACCTGTTTCTGTGCCTCTGAACATTGATTTTTTTGGCAGATCTGGCCAACCATTTGCCACTGGCAGTGTGTGGAAATGGAATCTGTATCCCTGTGATACGATGTTTAGTACCCACTTGCCCTGGGTTATTAACTTCCAATTTTGAGCAAAAAGTGCTAATTTTCCCATATGGGTGCTGCCAAAAGATAAGTGCTTGGTGTAAGCAGCGGGAAGTCATTGGGATTGCTTTCTGTAGGTTTCTGCTTTATCTCCTCCAGATTTGTAGGTGGAAGCGCCCCACTGCTTTGACCTGTATGAATATTGCGCCTGGTATCTGGAACCCTTAGGGCGTCTGGATTTGCCCCTTTGAGCTCTGTCTGACACAGGAAAGGACCAATTTTTTGTAGGCCAGTGTCTACTGAATCTTGGTGGCTGCACTTTAACAGTTTACATAGACTTAGCTTTGTCTTCTATTTTCTTTAAAACCTCTTCTGCCTTAATACCAAACAGAGAATCATGCTGTAAAGGTGCATCTAGCAATTTAGCTTTAACATGATCAGGCAAATTTTGTTCCTTTAACCAGGCATGCCTCCTAATCACAGATCCAGTAACTGCGGCCCTGCAGGAGGCCTCTCAGGAATCAAAACCACATTGCAAAGTATGCTTTCCAACTTGTTCAGCTGCATGCAATAATTCCTGCAATTCTTTATTTTCTGCACATTTTGAAATCAACATAATTTTCTGTTTCAGCAATCCTATAACATGTTGTTCGTACTTAAGCATATGAAATTGACAGTTTAAGGCTCTGACTGCCAAGGTTGCAGATGTATAAACCTTTCTTCCCCATCTGTCCAGTACCCTTGAATCTCTGTCAGAGGGGGTAAGATTTTTTGCTGCTGAGGCCTTAACTCCCTTGGGACCCTGTGAAATAGTTTCGGGATCAGCAGCAGGGTTTCTAAATAAATATTTATGTGAGTCAGGCACCTTGTAATATCGGTCAGGCTTACTGGGAGCCGGAGGTAAGGAGTCAGGGGTCAAGCTTGACTCCGAAAACACATCATCCACAATGTCTAAGACAGGGGGAATGGCTAAAGGCCTGTGCTGAGAGAGAAGGAGGAAACCAATGAGCCTCTTTTTTGATTCTGAGAAGTCTTGACTCTCCCAGTGAAAATGCTCCCTCAAAGTATGCAAGGTTTCTCCAAAAGAATAATCCTCAGGAGGAGATGAAGATGGAATAGACTCCTCAGCATCAGAATCCTCATATGGAGGTATATATAATTCCTGATCAGAAGAGGAATCAGAAGAAACAGAAACCTGACCTGAAGATTCATAATCAGTGTCTTGCCTGGGCCTCTTATCTAGAGCGGAATGGGTACCCCTGATCAAGGTAATAAGGTCTTCATCATCTGTTTTTTAGGCATAGAGGCCTGTGCACGTGGCTCATGCGTCAGTTTTTTAGTTTTAGAAGCTGCTTTTGTCTTTGGTTTTGCAGCTGTCATCGGTTTGATATACAAATGTTGAGGTCTGAATACACCCTCAGAAGCCGGTGCCTGCTCAGCGGCTCCAGACCCATCCGAGGGAGATACATCCATCGGTCCAATACCTTGAGTATCTTGCGGCATGCCGGACTCCACATGGGTGTCAGTAGAGGCCTGCGACTCGAAGGTAGCGGGTATCAGGGGCTGTGAAAGCGCCTCACTGAGTACCGGTGACTGGCTTACTAGAAGCTTCGTCGGTTTTGGATCTCGACTGCCTTTCTCTGTCCTTTTCTTTGAGTTTTTTATGTACCCAGGTAGTCGGATTGCTATCAGACGACATTTCTGGGTAGTTATATCTGTTTCCAAAATGCTTTGATGCAAAAATATACCGACGCTTAATAGTGCGTTGGTTAAATCTAGCGCAAAATCGACAGCCAGGCACGTTGTGATCAGGGCCTAGGCAAGGAATACAGTATAAATGGAAATCCTTATAAGGTATTTGCTTCCCACAAGTAATACAATTATTAACTTTTTCTGACATCGGCAAAAAGCAAGAAAAAAGTTTCCCCAACGGGGTACTTAGCTTTACTGAAGACTTTGGTTCTGAAACTCAAACTTGAATATTTCAGTAGTCGGCCGACCGGCACTTGCGAAATGCTTCTGCTTCGGGCACCGCGTGGCAAGAAAGACTGGAGAAAATGGCGTCAGCTGCATGTTTTATACCCCTGACGACCTGACGTCATGGAAGAGGAGACAGCAACCGACGCAGGACCCAAGACTTTGGAATTCAGGCCGACTGAGGGCAACCTGTCTTACCCAAATGTAATGACTGCAACAGTGAAACACGAAGAACATCTAGGGAAGCATCAGGGGGAAGACGTTGGGGAAGCAATAATGCAGCATATAAAAGAGAAGGTCATCTGTGCTTATGGTAAGATTGTACACAACTATTCTACTGCAGTATTCGTAACCTAAGGGAGAATGTCAAAGGTCAAGCTTGGGACATGTTGGGAGGAGGATTAGCTGATGCTTTTTCAATAAATCCATGTAGGACTGCTCTTGCAAACCCAGCTCTGAACTTAGAGACAGTGTTAAGCTTGTAGTGTTTAGTGAAAGCATGGACTGAGGACCATGTAGCTACGTCCAGTATGGAGCCAATGTCCAATCCTTTAAAGAATGCCCCCGAGGACGAATGTGCTCTAATAGAATAGCCCTTAACAGGAGAAGGAAGGGTCTTGCCATCTGATGACCAACAAAAGGAAATGGCTCTAGAAATCCAGTTGGAAATAGTTTGCTTGGAAACTGAGTTACCCATAGCTTTTGGAAGGTAAGAGAAACAGGCAGTCAGATTTGCGACTAAGCTTGGTTTTGTCAAGGTAGAGTCTGAGCTGCCTATGCACATCCAAGATGTGCAGTATCCTCTCATTGGGACACTGAGGTGAAGGGAAAAGGTAGAAAGGTTAATGGACTGATTTAGGGATAACTCATTAACCACTTCGGGCATGAAGGAAGGGTTAGTGCATTGGGAAACCCTATCTCTATGAAAAACAGTGAAGGAAGGATTGGACATCAGGGCCTGTAACTCTGAAACCATTCCAGCAGAGGTAGTGGCCACTAACAAAACAGTCTTCCAGATACAATGGTGCAGGAAAGAGGAGCTTACTGGTATAAATGGTCCCAGTGTAAGCTTCTTCAGCACAAAACTGATATCACAAGGAGGAGGTATTGATTTCCTTAGTAGTCTTATATGAAGGATGCCTTTTAGGAACAGTTTTACCTCTAACCTAGAGGCCAAAGGTGGAGGACACAGGCAGACGAGCAGAGACAGCTGAAAGGTGAGCCTTCACTGAAGAACAGGACAAGGGAGTGGATGACCCTGGTGACTGGCAGTCACAGACTACCTGGTTTGGGTTGGGGCTGAAAGGACTCTTTTGAGGCAAGGGTTGAAGAACCAGACTTGGGTTGAGGCTGAAAGTACTGTTTTGAGGCAGGTGTGGAAGAACCAGACTTAGAAGAGGCTGGCTATCTAGGTCCCCTCTTACTTTTGGAAGAAGATGGCAAAGAAGGTTTTCTACTAAAGGGAGTCTTCAATGGTAAGATATTTGAAACTATGGAACTGGAGAAACAAGAATGTGTTTAAGATTCTGTAGCTCCTTTACCCTCTCCTGAGGGGACTTGAAGAGCTCTGCTGCTGAACTCCCAAACAACGCTTTGTTATCCAAAGGTGTATCCAGAAATTTGGCCTTGAAATCTGCAGGCAGAGACCCAGAGGTAGGTGCTCTAGCAAAGCCATCATCAGCATCAAAAAGTACAGTTTTGTACCTACCATAAATGTAGATGTTCGAGTGTTCACACTGCTGCAGTCATTACACTTGGGTTATCCTGCCGTCAGGCGGTCCCGCAGTCGGCCCGAATTCTAAAGTCTTGGTCCAGCGTCGGTTGCTGTCGGTGCGTCAGGGGTATATAAGATGCATCCAATGCCATTTTCTTCAGTTTTTCTTGCTCCAGATGTCAGGTGCCCCCAAGTAGGTAGGCAACACATATTGCTAATCAAAAATATACAATATAAACAATACCTTCAGTTACCAGCAAATACACCCCAAAGGTTGTATAGGATAGAAAGGTATAGATAAGCCCAGCTACTTCAGAGGGGATGGAGGGAGGGTAACCTGGACTGCAGCAGTGTCTACATTTATGGTAGGTACAAAACTGTACTATGTTCATCATGTTACACTGCTGCAGTCATTACACTTGGGTAGAATCCCAAAGCTGAGGTTGGGTGGCTGGTCTATAAAGAGTTAGGATTGGCTATGAGGCCCTGCAGAACTGCAGTGGCAAATCCTGCTCTGGATTTAGAGTAAAGAGGCAGGTGGTAATGCTTGGTAAAGGTGTGCACTGAACTCCAAGTTGCCGCCTCCAAAATTTCCTTGGTAGGTACTCCTCTGAGAAAGGCTGTAGAAGTGGCTGTTGCCCTGGTGGAATGTGGCCTAATGTTATTTGGGACTGATTTTCCATGCTGTGTGTAGCAGTACCGAATACAGCGTTCTATCCATTTGGATATAGTATGCTTTGAGATAGCCTTGCCCTGTGATCCTGCAGCACATGCTACAAACAGTTGCTCAGTTTTCCTGAAAGCCTTTGTTTGGTCCAAGTAGAAGCGTAGCTGCCTGTGTATGTCCAAAGAATGCAGACGTTTCTCTCCTTTATTCTGGGGGTTTGGATAAAAAGTTGGCAAATGGATGGTTTGGTTAAGAGCCACACTAGATACCACCTTTGTCATAAAGGTAGGGTTTGTTCTTAAAGATGCCCTGTCCTGATGAAAAATTATAAAAGGTTCCACTGCCATTAATGCCTGTAGCTCTGAGACTCTTCATGCTGAAGTTACTGCCAGGAGCAGAGCTGTTTTCCATGATAAAAATTTTAGATCGGCTGTATTGGCTGGCTCAAAAGGTGGTAGGGTCAGCTTTTCCAAAACGAAATTGAGGTCCCAAGTTGGTGTTGGTGCTCTCTGGGGCGGTCTTATGTTTTTAGCCCCTCTAAGGTACTGCTTTAGAAAGGGATGAGAGAATAAAGGAGGATCCGTGTTGTAATGTGCTGAAATGGCAGAGGCGTGGATCTTAATTGATGAGAAGGATAGGCCTCTGTCCAGAATCTCAGTTAAGTATTGTAAAATCTGAGGAATGTTTGGAACAAGAGGGTCAAGGCTTTCAGCCTGGTTCCAGGCGCAGAATCTCTTCCATTTTTCTGAGTAAGCTTTCCTGGTGCTAGGCCTCCTAGCCTCCAGAATGACATCCATAACAGCTTTAGAGAGAGGTGTTGTCTGTTTGACTAATGTATCTGCCATACAGCCAGGTTTAGGGTTTTGAGCTGACCGTGCAGGATCTGATTGTTTTGTTGAAGGTGTGGAATTTGAGGCAAAATCCATGGTGGGCCTTGAGCCAAGTTCCTTAAGATTGGGTACCAGTGCTGGCGTGGCCAGTCTGGAGCAATCAGGATCATCTGTGGTTTTTCTTGTCTGGCTTTTAGGAGCACCTTTGAAATGAGAGGCAGTGGCGGGAAGGCATAAACTTTTAGGTTTTTCCAGCTGAACAGAAGGGCATCCACTTCCCATGCTTGTTTGTGATGAGTCCTTGTGCAGAATTTTTGTAGTTGGCAATTCAGTGGGGATGCAAAAAGATCTATGTCTGGGCATCCCCACTTTTGCGTTACCATGCTGAAGATCTGTGGTTTCAATTTCCATTCGTGAGGGTCCATGATATTTCTGCTTAGATCGTCTGCCAGAGTGTTTTTCTTTCCTGGCAGGAATTGTGCTTGCAGGTGAAAGTACAGTTTTGTACCTACCATAAATGTAGATGTTCGAGTGCTAACACAGCTGCAGTAATCACAGATGGGTTTTCAGCCGTCAGGCGGTCCCTCGGTCGGCCGAATTCCAAAGTCTTGGTCCGGCGTCGGTTGTCGTCGCTTACTCTTCTGACGTCAGTAAGGCCAGAGTATATAAGACACAGCCGACGCCATGTTCTTCAGTCTTTCTTGCCCCAGATGTCAGGTGCCCCCAAAAGGAAGGCAATACATAAATAAGGCTTATCTACATATGCAGGCAATGCAATGTAATGCAAAATCAGTGTAAGCAAGCAAATAAAACATAGCAGGATAACCCAGTCAGGTGGTATGAAGAGGTTGTTAGGCCCCATGCCTTTACCAAGTGGGGAAGGAGGGAAACCTGTACTGCAGCTGTATTAGCACTCGAACATCTACATTTATGGTAGGTACAAAACTGTACTATGTTCATCGTGCATACAGCTGCAGTAATCACAGATGGGTAGAGTCCCAAAGCTATGCATAGGGTGGTAGGTACTATGAGGAACTGGGTTGAGCCAGAATGCCCTGCAAAACAGCAGTGGCAAAGCCTGCTCTTGTTCTGGAATATAAGGGTAGGTGGTAGTGTTTTGTGAAGGTATGTACAGAACTCCAAGTGGCTGCCTCCAAAATATCCTTAGTAGGAAAGCCTCTGAGGAAGGCTGTAGAGGTGGATGTGGCCCTGGTGGAGTGAGATCTGATACCAGTAGGGACAGATTTCCCATGATAGGAATAACAAAACCGTATGCAGTGGCCAATCCACTTGGAAATGGTCTGTTTGGTAACTGGTTTCCCTTGAGCCCCTATGGCATAGGACACAAAAAGTTGTTCTGATTTCCTGAAGGACTTTGTTCTGTCCAAATAATAACGTAGCTGCCTATGGATGTCTAAAGTGTGAAGCAGCCTCTCCCCTGTTTTGAGGGTTAGGATAAAAGGTAGGTAGGTGTATGGCTTGATTTAAGGCTACCCTGGATACCACTTTTGGCATAATAGATGGGTTGGTACGAAGGGAAACCCTGTCCTGATGGAAGATGAGGAAGGGCTGCACCGCCATGAGGGCCTGTAGTTCAGAAACCCTACGAGCTGAAGTGATGGCCAGAAGGAAAGCTGTTTTCCAAGACAAATGTTGCAGATCTGTTGAGGCAGCAGGTTCAAAGGGAGGCAATGTTAATTTTTCTAGTATGTAATTAAGGTCCCAGGCTGGTATTGGTTGCTTCCTTGGAGGTCTTATATTCTTAGCCTCTCTGAGGAACTGTCGTAAGAGTGGGTGAGAGAATAAAGGAGGATCCGTGTTGAATTCTGCAGAAATGGCTGAGGCATGTATTTTATGGAAGAAAATGAAAGTCCACTGTTCAGCAGTTCAGCTAGGTACTGTAAAACCTGAGGCAAGTTCAATTTTCTAGGGTCCTGGCCTCTTTTCTCATTCCAACAGCAAAACCGCTTCCATTTTGCAGAGTAAGCTTTTCTAGTAGATGGTCTTCTGGCCTCCAAAATGACATCCTGCACCTCCTTGGAGAGTAGGGACTGTTGTGGTGTCAAGGAATTTTCCATGCAGCGAGGTTGAGTGTTTTCAGCTGACTGTGAAGAGTTTTGTAGCTGTTCTGAGTCAGTAGGAGAGGCATTAGAGGCAGGGACCAGGGAGGAGTATGTGTTAGGCTCCTCAGGAGTGGATACCAGTGTTGCCTTGGCCAATCTGGAGCAATCAGTATCATCCTCGGTTTGTCTGTTCTTGCTTTCAAAAGCACCTTGGGCAGAAGGGGCAGAGGTGGGAATGCATAAACTGTCCATGCTGTCCAACTGAATGAAAGGGCGTCCACTTTCCAGGCCTTTGGATGAAAGGTCCTTGAACAAAACTTTTTCAGTTGATGGTTCCTGTGGGAGGCAAAAAGATCTATGTCTGGCCTCCCCCACGCTTGGATTATCTCTGTAAACACCCGAGGATGTAACTTCCATTCGTGTGGATCTGTCATTTCCAGTCCTTGCAAGTACTGTGCTTGAAGTTCGATTTGTCTTTCCAGAGCCAAGTTCCAAAGAGTCATGGCTAGTCTGCACAAGGGGTATGAATGTGTTCCTCCTTGTTTGTTTATGTACCACATTACTGTGGTGTTGTCTGTTCTTATCAGTAATTGTCCTGGATGCAGGAAGACCTTGAAAGCTGTAATTACATTTATCACTGCTAGCATTTCTTTTTGATTGATGTGAAGGTGCTTTTCCTTTTGGGACCATCTGCCCTGAATGCACCTGTCCTTCATGTGCGCCCCCCAGGCGTAATCTGAGGCGTCTGTGGTTATGACTTGTTTTGCTTGAGGCTTGCAGAATGGAAGGCCTGTGTTTACTTGACATGCTTGGGCCCACCATAGAAATTCCTTTTGCAAACATGGAATTATTGGTATAATTGCTTCCAAACTGTGACTGTGTTGAGACCATAGATTTTTTATGTACCATTGAAGTTTCCTCATATGCAGCTTTGCACATGGGATTAGAAGAATGCAAGATGCCATGAATCCCAGAGCCTGCAGGATTTTCCTTGCAGTAAGCCTGGTACTTTTTGCTAGTGTTTTGAAGTACTGAGATAGTTGCCCTTGTTTTTCTGGCGTAAGATATGCCATCTGGGTGTTTGTGTCCAAGTTGGTACCCAGGAAGGTTATTTTCTGAGATGGTGTTAGTCTTGATTTCTCCTTGTTGATGGTATATCCCAGAGAAAGCAGTAACCGTGTCACATAAGCCTGATGTTCCAGTAGTATGCGTTTGCTGTCCGCTTGGATCAGGCAGTCGTCCAGATAAGGGTAAATTTGTATCCCTTGAAGTCTGCAGTAGGCAATCACTGATGCCAGGCACTTTGTGAATACTCTGAGCGCAGTAGATAAGCCAAAGGGCAATGCAGAGAATTGATAGTGGATTGAACCTGCAAGAAATCTGAGGTATCTTCTGCAGCTTTGTCTGATTGGGACATGCAGGTATGCCTCCTTGAGGTCCAATGTTACCAGCCAAAACTCCTTGCCCAGCATGGGAAGAAGTTGCTGTAATGTGAGCATCTTGAATTTTGTACAGTAGGAATGTGTTTAGGATGGATAAGTCCAAAATGGGTCTCCAGTCGGTTCCTTTTCTTGGTACCAGAAAAAGTCTTCAATAAAAACCTTGACCTTGTTGGAGTGTAGGTACCTCTTGTATAGCTCTCATGTTTAGGAGCTTTGAAATTTGCAGTTGTGCCTCTGCCCTTTGATTTTGTGGCAGGTTTGGCATGCCTCTCATTTTTGGAAGAGTGTGAAATTGAAATTTGTAGCCTCTGTTTATAATGTCCAGTATCCATTTGTCTGTTGTGACAATATGCCAATTGCTTGCAAATAATGCTAGTTTCCCTCCCAAAGGTGCTGTCAGCTGAGACTTGCTTGGCATGGAAATGAGGGAGTCATTGGGTTTGCTTCCTGTATTGTTGTGCACTGTCTTCACCACCTCTTGGTGCTGGAGATTGCCATTGTCCGCCTCTATATGATCCTTGTGATTGCCCTCTTCCCCTTGTGCGTCTGTATCTGCCTCTTTGGGGCTTGTCAGTGGCTGGAAAGGACCAGTTTTTTGAAGGCCAATTTCTGCTAAAACGTGGTGGTTGGACCTGTAAGAAAGCCTTGACAGTTTGCATAGATTTGGCTTTTTCTTCCATTTTCCATAGTATGTCCTCAGCATTAGTACCAAATAATACATCCTTTTGTAAAGGAGCATCAAGATGTTTAGCTTTCACATGATCAGGTAAATTTTGTTCCCTAAGCCAGGCATGCCTGCGAATGACTGATCCTGTGGCAGCCGCTCTACTGGAAGCCTCTAGGACATCATAACCACATTGTAAGGTGTGTTTACCCACTTGCTCCGCACTATGCATCATATCCTGTAACTCTTTTAAATCTGGTTATTCAGGTTGAGACATTTTGTTCCTTAATTGTGATAACAGGTACTGTTGATATTTAATCATATGAAACTGACAGTTTAAGGCCCTCATGGCTAGGGTGGCCGAGGTATATACCTTTTTACCCCACCTTTCTAGAGATCTGGATTCCCTTTCTGCAGGGAGTGGGTTCTTGGCAGTGGAGGCCTTTAATCCCTTGGGGCCTTGTGAAATGGTTTCAGGGTCAGCATTATGGCCTTTGTAGAGAAACTGGTGAGAGCTGGGTACTCTGTAATACCTATCAGGTTTTACTGGTGCAGGAGGCAGAGAATCAGGGTTAAGGCAAGCCTCCGAATAGACATCATCCAGTACATTCAAAACAGGGGATATAGCCAGAGGTCTGTGCTGAGGTAACCAAAGAAATTCCCTAAGTCTTTTCTTGGAATCTGAGAAGTCTTGGCCTTCCCAATGGAAGTGTTCCCTCAAAGTGTGCAAGGTTTCCCCAAAAGAAAAATCCTCAGGAATGGATACAGAAGGAATGGACTGTTCTGCATCCGAATCCTCAAAAGGGGAGTAAGAGTGTTCCTCTGCATCAGAATGTTCTGATAAAATGGATCCCTGAACAGAAGAGGGAGATTCTTCCTCCACTCTGGGTCTCTTGTCAGGAGGTGGCTGAGAACCTCTGATAAGAGTAATTAAATCCTCAGCCATTTTAAGCATCTGTTTCTTAGGCATGGGTCCAGGAGATGGGCCCTGTGCAACAGGCCTCGTGGGATGCCTGGCTGCTTTGGATTTAGTAAGCGCCTTTATTGAAAAAGAAGATGAGGGCCTAAATACACAATGGGTGGAGGTGGACCTGTCCACATTAGTAGGCTCGACATTAGCAGGGGCTTCGGTTGTAGTCTGGGAAAGGACTGAGGACCCAGCGGTCTCGGGTACAGAGAACACCGCCAAAGGAGTGTCGTCGGTAGTCAGGGACTGCAAAGGCATCTCGCTGAGAACCGGACCACGTGTAGCCTGTTTTGGCGTG
Organism: Protopterus annectens; assembly: GCF_019279795.1. Lineage (NCBI taxonomy): Eukaryota > Metazoa > Chordata > Ceratodontiformes > Protopteridae > Protopterus > Protopterus annectens. The sequence continues at coordinate 184,169,191 of NC_056726.1, forward strand.
GTGTCGGTGGGGACCACGGGTCTCGTGTGTCGGTCCTTTTCCTTGCGTTTTTTGGACAAAACGGTAGTCGGAGTGTCCGACGACATCTTATAATCAAAAGCTTTACTAAAGTAGTGTTGGGCGAACTCCGCCCGACGCTTGATAGTGCGTTTATTGAAGGTAGCGCAAAAGCGACAGCCCGAGACGTCGTGGTCTGGGCCCAAACAAGGTATGCAACGGGAATGGAAATCCTTATGCGGTATTTGCCTCCCACAAGAAATACAATTATTAACTTTTTCTGACATCGGTCTGAGGCAAGAAAAGTTTCAACGAGGTACTTAGCTTTAAAGAAGACTTCGGTTCCAATTTTTTTTCGTAATTCAGGAGCTGGCCGACCGGCACTTGCGAACTGCTTCTGCTTCGGGCACCGCGCGGCAAAAAAGACTTTAGAACATGGCGTCGGCTGTGTCTTATATACTCTGGCCTTACTGACGTCAGAAGAGTAAGCGACGACAACCGACGCCGGACCAAGACTTTGGAATTCGGCCGACCGAGGGACCGCCTGACGGCTGAAAACCCATCTGTGATTACTGCAGCTGTATGCACGATGAACATCTTGATACGTTAGAGCTGTGTTCCACAAGGTCATGGCTTGTCTGCATAGGGGATAAGAATGCATGCCCCCTTGCTTGTTTATGTACCACATTACTGTGGTGTTGTCTGTCTTTAGTAGTAATTGTCCTGGATGTAGAAGGTCCTTGAAGGCTGTTAGGGCATTTTGAACAGCCATCTCTTTTTGATTGATGTGAAGATGGTCCACTTGCCCTGAATGCATTTTCCTGCCATGTGTGCTCCCCAGGCGTAATCCGAAGCATCTGTTGTTAGAGTTTGCCTGGCTGTGGGTTGGGTGAAGGGCTGACCCTTGTTTAGGTGACATGCCTGTGCCCACCATCGAAACTCCTGTCGTAGGCAGGGAATCATTGGTATTACTACTTCTAAACTGTGAGAGTGTTGAGTCCAAACACTTTTCAGGTACCATTATAATTTCCTCATATGCAGTCTGGCATATGGTATTAGTAGTATGCAGGATGTCATGAATCCAAGGGCCTGCAGAATTTTTCTTGCAGGGAGATGGGACTTTCTTGCCAGCAATTGAAAATATTGAGTTAGTTGAACTTGTTTGTCTGGCGTGAGGTAAGCCATCTTGGCCGTTGTATTTAAGCTGGAACCCAGGAATATAATCTGTTGTGAGGGCACTAGTTTTGACTTATTTCCGTTTACTGTGTACCCTAGAGAAATTAGCAACCTTTTTACAAATGTCAGATGCTGTAGTAGAATGTCCTTTGTCTCTGCTAGAATGAGGTAGTCATCCAGATATGGATATATTTGAATTCCTTTTTGTCTGCAAAATGCAGTTACTGGTGCCAGGCACTTTGTGAAGACCCTGGGCGCAGTAGCTAAGCCAAAGGGCAGTGCAGAGAATTGGTAGTGCATTGTACCAGCTTTGAATCTGAGGTATCTTCTGCAATTTTGTCTGATAGGGACATGCAGGTATGCCTCTTTGAGGTCCAGAGTAACAAGCCAAGCCTTCTTGCCCAGCATGGGTAGAAACTGCTGTAATGTCAACATTTTGAATTTCGGAATATCCAGGTAAGTATTCAGAATTGAAAGGTCTAGTATGGGCCTCCAGGCCTTGTCCTTTCTGGGGACCAGGAAGAGTCTTGAGTAAAATCCTTGTCCTTGTTCCTGTTGTGGTACTTTTTGAATAGCTCTTATGTCCATGAGGGCTGAAATCTGTTTCTGTGCCTCTGCCCATTGATTTTGTGGCAGGTCTGGCATTCCTTTTAGCCTTGGTAAAGTATGAAAGTGGAATCTGTAACCTTGAGAGACAATATTCAGGACCCATTTGTCTTGGGTGATTGTTTGCCAGTCTTGAGAAAAAAGTGCTAGTTTTCCCCCTAAGGGGGCTTCCAAAAGGGACATGCTTGGCGTACGAAGGGGAAAGTCATTGTGACTGTTTCCTGTAAGGTTGAGACTTGTCCACAACACCTTTTGGGGTTGAGGTGCCCCACTGTCGTTGTCTGTTTGAGCCCTGGGGTTGAGATCTGCCTCTTGGGCGTCTGTATCTGCCTCTCTGTGGCCTGTCTTACACTGGAAAGGACCAATTCTTTGTTGGCCAATTTCTGCTAAACCTAAGTGGCTGTACCTGTAAGAAATCCTTGACTGCTTGCATAGATTTAGCTTTATCCTCCATTTTCTTTAACACCCCTTCTGCCTTAACACCAAACAAAGTATCATGCTGTAAAGGAGCATCCAATAATTTTGCCTTAACATGATCAGGTAAACATTGTTCTTTTAACCAAGCATGCCTTCGAATTACAGAACCTGTAACTGTGGCTCTACAAGAGGCCGCTAAAGAATCAAAACCACATTGCAGAGTATGTTTTCCCACCTGTTCAACTGCATGCAATAAATCCTGCATTTCTTTACAATCAGGAGCTTCTGTGCTTGCAAGCATTTTCTGTTTTAACTGAGCCATTAAATATTGTTGGTACTTAAGCATGTGAAACTGGCAATTTAAAGCTCTTACTGCTAAAGTTGCAGAAGTGTATACTTTCTTCCCCCATCTATCCAAAGCTCTGGAATCTCTGTCAGAGGGTACTGGATTCTTTGCAATGGAAGCCTTAACCCCTTTTGGACCCTGGGAAATAGTTTCTGGATCAGCAGAAGGGTTTTTGTAAAGAAACTTGTGAGAGTCGGGGACTCTATAATACCTATCTGGCTTGGCTGGAGCAGAGGGCAAAAAGTCAGGAGATAAACTGGATTCAGAGAACACATCATCTACAATATCTAGCACAGGCAGAATAGCCAGGGGCCTGTGTTGAGGCAATAAGAGGAAATCCCTGAGCCTTTTCTTGGATTCTGAGTAATCCTGGCTTTCTCAATGGAAATGCTCCCTCATGGTATGTAAAGTTTCCCCAAACTAATAATCCTCAGGAGGAGAGGATGAAGGAATAGATTCTTCAGCATCAGAGTCCTCATAGGGGGGTAGAGAGTATCATTGGTCTCAAGAGGAATCAGAGGAAATGGAAACCTGATCAGAGGAGTCATAGTCTGTATCATACCTAGGCCTTTTCTCAGGAGGGGGATGGAAACCCCTGATTAGAGTAATGAGGTCTTCGGCCATTTTAAGCATCTGTTTCTTAGGCATGGAGGACTGTCCAGGAGAATGCTGTACTTGTTTCTTTGTCTTTAATGGTACCTTTGTCTTGGCTGTTGTTTTAATGGTGAGTTGTGAAGGTCTGAAAACACCCTCAGAAGCCGATGCCTGCTCAGCGGCTCTGGACCCATCTGAGGGATTAGTTTCCGTAGGCCCAATACCTTGAGTTTCCAGAGGCCTAGCTGTCTCCACGTGGGAGTCGGAAGCGGCCTGTGGCTCTGAGGTAGCGGGTGTCAGGGGCTGCGAAAGCACCTCACTGAGAACTGGCGACTGGCCTAGAAGAGGTATCGTCGTCGGTTTTGGACCTCGGATGCCTGTTTTTATCCTTGTCTTTGCGTTTTTTCGGTATTGATGTCGTCGGCTGACCCGACGGCATCGTGTACTGAACCTTTGGCCAAAGTACTGCAAAGCAAAATCAAAACGTCTTTTTATAGTGCATTTGTTAAATCTTGCACAAAACCGACAACTAGTGACGTCGTGATCAGGGCCTAGGCATGGAATACAGTAAGAATGGAAGTCCTTATGAGGTATTTGCTTCCCGCAACAAATACAATTATTAACTTTTTCTGACATCGGTCTGAGGCAAGAAAAAGTTTCAACGGGTACTTAGCTTTATTGAAGACTTCGGATCTGAAATTCGACTTCGAAAATCTCAGGAGTTGGCCAACCGGCACTTGCGAACTGCTTTTGCTTCGGGCACCGCGCGGCAAGAAAGACTGAAGAAAATGGCGTCAAATGCATCTTTTATACCCTTGACACAATGACGTCCGGGAAGAAGCGACAGCAACCGATGCCGGACCAAGACTTTTGAATTCGGGCCGACTGCGGGACTGCCTGACGGCAGGATAACCCAAGTGTAATGACTGCAGAAGTGTAACACGATGAACATCTGCACTTGATGGAGTGCCTAGAAACTTGTGCAGAAGAAGAATTAAGAATAGGTCCTAATTTTGATTTTGCTGGGGAACCTGGGATGTCTGCCAACATTTTCCCTGCATCCGCCAGAAGAATCAGGGAGTACTTTGCCATGTGGGTTTCTGTGCAGAGTGCACAGAAGGCCAAGATAGCAGAAGTGCATACCTTCCTTCCCAAAGTTTCCATGACATTGCTCTTCTTTATCACAGGGTAACAGAGAAGTGGATGAAAGCAATTTAAAAGCCTTGTCCATGGAAACAGAAATGGTAGCTGGGTCAGCAGCAGGAGCCTTGAAAAGGAACTTGGGTCCTCGGGTACCTTAAAGAACCTGTCCGGACGCTAGGTATTTGGAGGTAGACTAGAAAAAGTACAGTTGTGTACACTTACCATAAATGTAGATGTTAGAGTGTATTCACTGTTGCAGTCATTACATTAGGGTTATCTGCTTGCAGTAGCCCTCAGTCAGCCTGATTAACAAAACCTTGGGTCCTGCATCGGTTGTTGTCCCTTCTTCCATGACGTCAGGTCGTCAGTGGTATAAAACATGCAGTCGAAGCCATTACATCAGTTTTTTCTTGCCCCAGATGTCAGGTGCCCCCCAATGGGAAGCAATTAATCTATAAATACAAGGACATACCTCCAACAAAAAAGCAAATACACCAAAAAGCTTTTAGAGCATAGTAAGTGAGAGTAGAGATATAGCCAAAAGAAAAAAGGGGGCTGGGGGAGGGTAACCAGGACTGCAACAGTAAATACACTCGAACATCTACATTTATGGTAAGTGTAAACAACTGTACTATGTTCTTCGTGTTTCACTGTTTCAGTCATTACATTTGGGTAGATTCCCAAAGCTAAGGTTGGGAGGAGGAATTTAAATAGAATTAGGACCAGCTATAACGGCCTGCAAGACTACAGTGGCAAAAGCAGCTCTGGATTTAGAGAAAACTGGCAAATGATAATGCTTGGTGAAAGTATGTACAGAAATCCAGGTAGAGGCTTCTAAGATGTCCCTAATAGGGACGCCCCTGAGAAAGGCTGTATAGTTTGATGCAGCCCAGGTTGAATGGGGTCTGATGCCCTGTGGGATAGGTTTTCCATGGTGCTTATAGCAAAAATGAATGCAGTGGCCTATCCATTTTGAAATTGTTTGCTTTGCAATAGCTTTCCCATCTGTTCATGCAGCAAATGCCACCAGCAGTTGTTCAGATTTCCTTTAAGGTTTAGTCCTATCCAAGTAGAATCTAAGCTGTCTGTGCACATCTAATAAGTGCAGTATCCACCCCTCTTTGTTCTGTGGGTTAGGAAAGAAGGTAGATAAATGAATGGACTGATTAAGAGCCGCATTGTATACCACCTTGGGCATGAAGGAGGGATTGGTTCTGAGGGACACCCTGTCTGCATGAAAGATGATGAAAGGTTCCACTGCCATAAGGGCATGTAATTCAGATACCCTTCTTGCAGAAGTGATTGCTAAAAGGAAAACTGTTTTCCAGGAAAGAAATTTTAAATCTGCAGTACCAGCTGGCTCCAACGGAGGAAGAGTGAGTTTTCGAAGACAAAGTTAAGATCCCAGGCTGGAGTTGGATCTCTCCTGGGTGGCCTTAAATTTTTGGCCCCTCTGGGGAACTGCTTGAGCAGTGGGTGAGAGAAGAGGGGAGGCTCTGTGCTATAATGAGCTGAAATGGCTGAGGCATGAATTTTGGAGGAAAAAGACAAGCCCTTATGAAGCATCTCAGTCAAGTATTGTAGAATCTGAGGTAAATTGGGCACTGCTGCGTTCATTCCTTGAGACTGGTTCAAGGCACAGAATCTTTTCCATTTTGCAGCATAAGATTTTCTAGTACTAGGCCTCCTTGCCTCTAAAATGATATCCATCATTGATTTACTGAGGGATGGTGAAGGACATATTAGGTAATTAGCCAGGCTGCTAGGTTCAGGGTTTGAAGCTCAGGGTGCAGAATCTGGTTCTCCTGCTGAGACAACAGGGAAGGAGTCTGAGGCAAGTGCCATGGAGCCAAGCATGACACACTGCGCAAGAGGGGGTACCAGTGTTGACGAGGCCAGTCTGATGCAATTAAAATCGTCCTTGGCTTGTCCTGTTTGGTCTTTAGTAGTACCTTAGAGCAGAGGCAGAGGAGGAAAAACAAACGGATAGGTTTTTTCCAGCTGAAGGATAGCGCATCCACTTTCCAAGCTAGCTTGTGGGGAATCCTTGTGCAAAATTTGTCCAGTTGATGGTTCTGGGGGGAAGCAAACAGGTCTTTATCAGGGCTGCCCCATTTGCTTGTCAACATGTTGAAAATCCTTGGTTCCAGTTTCCACTCGTGTGGGTCCATGAGGTTTCTGCTTAGTCAGTCTGCCAGTGTATTTAGTTTTCCTGGCAGGAATTGAGCTTGTAGATTCACCTGGTAGCTCAAGGCTGTGTTCCACAATGCCATGGCTAATCTGCAGAGGGGGTAAGAATGTGTACCCCCCCCCCTGCTTGTTTATGTACCAAATGACAGTGGTGTTGTCCGTCTTTACCATTAGTTGTCCTGGAAGAATGTGGTCCTTGAAGGCTGTCAGAGCATTCTGTACAGCTAACATTTCCTTTTGATTTATGTGCAGGTGTATTTGACTTGGGTTCCATTTGCCCTGAATGCACTTCCCTGCCAGGTAAGCCCCCATGCATATTCTGATGAGTCTGTTGTTAAGATTTGGACGGCAGGGGGTGATGTGAATGGTAGTCCCCTGTTTTGGTGGCAGGCCTCTGCCCACCAAAGGAACTCTAGGCGTAGGCAAGGTATGACAGGATTCCTTGCTTCTAGATCCTGTGAATGTTGACACAATAGGCTTTTGAGATACCACTGTAGTTTCCTGATATGCAGATTTGCATATGGAATTAGAAGAATGCAGGAGGCCATGAACCAAGTCTTGCAGTATTTGCCTTGCAGATAGTTGGGTTTTTGTGGCCACTTGTTTGAAGTAAGTTGTTAAATGAATCCGTTTCTCTGGCGTGAGGAAAGCCATCTGGGAAGTTGTATTCAAGCTTGCTCCCAGGAATACAATTTGTTGGCAGGGTACTAGGTGGGATTTCTTTTCGTTTATGGTGAACCCCAGACAAGTCAGTACCCTTTGAACAAAGGCCATATGATTCAAAAGAATGTCCTTGCTTTCTACTTGAATTAGACAATTGTCCAAGTATGGGTATATTTGAATACAAATACAAAACCCACACAGTGAACTGCATCAACCTGCTTTATTACTGAACCACACACAAAATAAAATGAAAAGTACTTAGCTCTTTCACCCACACATCAGGGCATCATCAGAGTACAAGAAATTACCAACTGGCCATTCATATATATGCATACATAATTTCCTAATCATTCAATAACCCAATTAACATCATAAAATTAATTAATTGATTAAACAATGTCACTATAGAAAAAAATATATATATTTTTACTTGACATCAATAAAAAACATATTTAAAATACACATTTAAAATACATATATAGTAAAATAAATATGTAATAAATATCGACAATAAAAAATTAAATACTTATAATACATAATATAATATAATATATAATAATATATGTAGCAAATTTATATAAAATTAATTAAATTAGATATTTAAAAATTACTTTAAATATATATATATATATATATATATATATATATATATATATATATATATATATATATATATATATATATATATATATATAAATATGTAAATAAAATGAATTCAATAAATTATAAACTATACATAGTAAAATACAATATTAAATGTCAATTGAAATATGGTCATATGAAATGTGACCTATATTTTAAAATGCTTGAAATAGATATGTTTTTGTTGATGCCAGGTAGCATACAGGCATTTAATCTTAATTGCCATAAACATTCCATAGCCTCAAGCATAATCTTGTCATCACCACCTTTGTGTATATTGTGTGGAATTCTACCTATAACAAAAAATATAAATCTTTTAAAACTTGTACATCTAGTGCTATGCATATAAAGTGAGCTAGTGGTCTTGTGTTTCCTAATGTCCCTAGCATGTTCAACTATGCGTTCCCTTAACTTCCTAATAGTCTTTCCGACATAAAATGCTGGGCAAGTAGAGCAAGTGGCCAGGTACGTCACCATCTTAGTGTTACAGTTACAGTAACCAGGACACCGAATAGTCTTATTAAAACCCTGTATTGCTACATAAGGGCCATCATTAATGTACTTACAGGTGTGACAGGTACCACATTTACTCATCCAGGTATGGATATATTTGAATATTTCTTTCCTGCAAAATGCAATGACTGGAGCTAGGCATTTTGTGAATACCCTGGGTGCAGTAGATAAGCCAAAGGGCAGTGCAGAGAACTGATAGTGCATGTAGCCTGCTTTGAAGCGTAGGTATCTTCTGCAAGACTCCCTGATAGGGATGTGCAGGTATGCTTCTTTTAAGTCTAGTGTTGGCAACCATGCATCCTTGCCTAGCATAGGAAGCAGCTGGTGAAGAGTCAGCATTTTGAATTTTGGAATAACCAGAAAGGTGTTTAGAATAGAAAGGTCCAGGATAGGACGCCATGTATTGTCTTTTCTGGGTACCAGGAAAAGTTTCGAATAGAAACCTTGCCCCTTTTCCTCTTCTGGTGCCAAATGAATAGCCCCCATGTTTAAGAGAGAAAGTACCTGATTTTGGGCCTCTGCCCACTGATTTGGGGGTAGATCTGGCCACCCGCTTTGTGTTGGTAACGTGTGGAAATGAAATCTGCATCCTTGGGACACTATATTTAAAACCCATTTGTTCAGGGTAATGAGCTCCCAGTTTTTGGCCTGCAGACCAATCATTCCACCTATAGGAGCACTCAGTTGGGAAGTGCTTGGAAGTTTTAAAAGAAAGTCACTGAGACAGTTTTCCATAGGGAGGAGCCTTACTACTCCCAGGTTAGGGTGCGGAAACCCCCCACTGCCTAGTCTTGTGTGTCCCTTGGGACTGAAACCTGGGGTTTCTGCTGGGTCTGGGTTGGCTTGAGAAGACCTGTAAGGGGCTGGAAAGGACCAATTTTTAGACGGCCAGTGCCTACTAAATCCAGGAGGCTGAACCTGCAAGAAATCTTTAACAGTTTGCATAGATTTAGCTTTATCTTCCATCTTTTTAAGAACTTTCTGAGCATTGTTGCCAAACAGGCGGTCATGATTTATGGGAGCATCCAAAAATTTAGTTTTAACATGATCAGGCAAACCTTGCTCCTTAAGCCAAGCATGCCTTCTAAGTACAGACCCAGTAACAGCAGCCCTGCAAGAGGCCTCTAATGAATCAAATCCACATTGTAAATTATGTTTTCCAACCTGTTCAGCAAAATTCTTTATGCTCAGCACTGAAAAATTAATTTTAATTTGTGCGCTCTGCTATGCTGTGCTGGATCCAAAGTCTTTTTAAGACACACAGTCTGGCTGTGCTGTTTACTGCTGAATCAGAGACAAAGGGCTTTGCATGACTCCATCTGTAGTCTGTTTAAAGCACCAAGCCTTTCAAATTGCACACTGATAAAAAAATATATATTGCAGCTATAAGCACAGTTACAGATAAAGTACAGTTTTGTACCTACCATAAATGTAGATGTTCGAGTGTTCACACTGCTGCAGTCATCACACTTGGGTTATCTGCCGTCAGGCGGTCCCGCAGTCGGCCCAAGTTCCAAAGTCTTGGTCCAGCGTCGGTTGCTGTCGCTTCTTCCCTGACATCAGTGCGACAGGGGTATAAAAAGAGGCAGCCGACACCATTTTCTTCAGTTTTTCTTGCCCCAGATGTCAGGTGCCCCCAAATAGGAAGACAATACATAATCCTAAGTAAACTGTATAAGTAGAAAACAATAGCTACAGCTGTAAGCAAATACACCATACAGAAATACATCTTAGAGATTGTATAAACAGGGAGCTATAGATAAAACCCAGGTAAGAAGAGGGGAAGGTGGGAGGGTAACCTGGACTGCAGCAGTGTGAACACTCGAACATCTACATTTATGGTAGGTACAAAACTGTCCTATGTTCATCGTGTTACACTGTTGCAGTCATCACACTTGGGTTGAATCCCAAAGCTAAGGCTGGGTGGTTGGTACTAAACAGTGTTTGGAGAAGCTAGTAGGCCCTGCAAAACTGCAGTGGCAAAGCCAGCTCTGGTTTTTGAGTATAGAGGTAAGTGGTAGTGCTTGGTGAAGGTGTGCACTGAACTCCAAGTTGCAGCTTCCAAAATATCCTTGGTTGGTACCCCTCTGAGGAAGGCTGCTGATGTTGCTGTAGCCCTGGTGGAATGAGGCCTAATGTTACCAGGTACAGGTTTCCCATGGTGTGTGTAGCAGAGACGGATACAATGTACCATCCATTTTGAAATGGTCTGTTTTGATATAGGCTTTCCTTGAGATCCTGCAGCATAGGATATAAAGAGCTGATCAGATTTTCTGAAAACCTTTGTTTTATCCAAGTAGAAATGTAACTGCCTGTGAATGTCCAAAGAGTGTAGGAGCCTTCCCCCTTTATTCTGGGGTTTGGATAAAAGGTGGGTAAATGAATGGTTTGGTTTAGAGCCACACTAGATACTACCTTTGGCATAAAGGAAGGGTTAGTTTGTAAAGAGACTATGTCTTGATGAAAAATGATGAAAGGCTCCACTGCCATTAGGGCCTGTAGCTCTGAGACTCTTCGTGCTGAAGTTATTGCTAGCAGCAGGGAAGTTTTCCATGATAAAAATTGTAAATCAGCTAAAAAAGCTGGCTCGAAGGGTGGTAGTGTAAGTTTTTCCAAAACAAAATTGAGGTCCCAAGTTGGTGCTCTTTGGGACGGTCTTATATTCTCAGCCCCTCTGAGGTACTGTCTTAATAATGGACATGAAAAAATAGGAGGATCCGTGTTGTAATGAGCTGAAATAGCTGAAGCGTGGATCTTTATAGATGAAAAGGAAAGGCCTTTGTGCAACATCTCGGTTAAATATTGCAGAATCTGAGGAATATTTGGGACAAGAGGGTTTTGGCCTTTAGCCTGGTTCCAGGCGCAGAATCTTTTCCATTTATCTGAGTAGGTTTTCCTGGTGCTGGGTCTCCTGGCCTCCAGAATGACATCCATAACAGCTGTAGTGAGAAGTGTTGACTGGTTGTTTAGATAATCTGCCATGCAGCCAGATTTAAAGTCTTGAGCTGGCTGTGTAGAATCTGATTGTTTTGCTGAGTCAGCAGGTGAGGAATTTGTGGTAAAATCCATGGTGAGCCTTGAGCCATGTTCCTTAATATCAGTGTTGGCGTGGCCAGTCTGGAGCAATGAGTATCATTTGTGGCCTCTCTAATCTGGCTTTTAGCAGCACCTTTGCTAGAAGAGGCAGTGGAGGAAAGGCATACACTGTCAGTGTTTTCCAGCTGAATGAGTGGGTGTCCACTTTCCAAGCTAGTGTGTGGTATGTCCTTGTGCAAAACTTTCGCTGTTGGTAATTTTGGGGGGAGACAAACAGATCTATGTCTGGGCTCCCCCATTTTTGAGTTATCATTGTGAATACTTGTGGGTCTAGTTTCCACTCGTGAGGATCCATGATATTTCTGCTTAGTTCGTCTGCCAATGTATTTTTCTTTCCTGGCAGGAATTGTGCTTGTAGTTGAACTTGGTAGGTCAGTGCTGTGTTCCACAAAGTCATTGCTTACCTGCACAGGGGGTAGGAATGTGTGCCCCCTTATTCTTATTTGTTTATGTACCACATCACTGTGGTGTTGTCCGTCTTTATTAGAAGTTGTCCTGGATGTAGGAGGTCCTTGAAAGCTGTTAGGGCATTTTGTACAGCTAGAATCTCTTTTTGATTGATGTGGAGATGCATTTGAGCTTCAGACCATTTGCCCCGAATACACTGTCCTGCCATGTGTGCTCCCCAGGCGTAAGCCGATGCATCTGTTGTCATTGTTTGCCTGGCTGTGGGCAAGGTGAAAGGCTGACCCTTGAGGTGACATGCCTGAGCCCACCATAGAAACTCCTGTTGATGGCAGGGAATTAGTGGTATTATTGTTTCCAAGCTGTGGCTGTGTTGAGTCCATACGCTTTTCAGGTACCATTGTAATTTCCTCATATGCAGTTTGGCATATGGTATTAGTAGTATGCAAGATGCCATGAATCCCAAGGCCTGCAGAATTTTTCTTGCAGGGAGTTGGGTCTTTGTTGCCATCATTGTGAAGTATTGAGTCCATTGTCCTTGCTTGCCTGGCATGAGATAAGTCATCTGGGCCGTTGTATTAAAGCTGGCACCCAGGAATATAATGTCTCGTGAGGGCACTAGTTTTGACTTCTTTTCATTTACTGTGTACCCTAGGCAACTTAGTAGGTTTTTTACAAACGCCAGATGTTTTAAAAGTATGTCCTTGCTGTCTGCTTGAATAAGGCAGTGGTTCAGGTATGGATATATTTGGATTCCTCTTTGTCTGCAGTATGCAATTACTGGTGCCAGGCATTTTGTGAAGACCCTGGGCGCAGTAGATAAGCCAAAGGGCAGTGCAGAGAATTGGTAATGAGTTGAACCTGCTATAAATCGGAGGTATCTTCTGCAATTTTTTTCTGATAGGGACATGCAGGTATGCCTCCTTGAGGTCCAACGTTACTAGCCAAGCCTTCTTGCCCAGCATGGGAAGAAGTTGCTGTAGTGTGAGCATCTTGAATTTGGGTACTTCCAGGTATGTGTTTAGAATTGAAAGGTCCAGAATGGGTCTCCAGACTTTGTCCTTTCGGGGAACCAGAAAGAGTCTTGAGTAAAATCCTTGTCCTTGCTCCTGTGCAGGAACCTGTTGAGTGGCTCTCATGTCCATGAGTGCTGTAATTTGTCTTTGAGCCTCTGCCCATTGATTTGATGGCAGGTTTGGCATTCCTTTTATCCTTGGAAAAGTGTGAAAGTGGAACCTGTATCCTTGAGTTACAATATTTAGGACCCATTTGTCTTTTGTGATGATGTGCCAATTGTCTGCAAAAAGGGCAAGTTTTCCTCCCAAGGGAGCTGCCAAGAGTGATTTGCTTGGCAGTCTGAAGGGTAAGTCATTGTGATTGTCTTCTGATAGTTTGAGACCTGTCTTCTCCGCCTTTCTGGGTTGTAGCACCCCATTGTCGTGGCTTGTAAGAGCCTTGTGGCTGACCTCTGCCCCTTGGGCATCTGTATTTGCCCCTCTGTGGTCTGTTGGAAAGGACCAGTTTTTGGTTGGCCAATTTCTGCTGAAACGAGGGGGTTCAACCTGTAAAAAATCCTTGACCATCTGCATAGATTTTGCCTTATCCTCCAAATTCTTTAAAACCTCTTCTGCTTTCACACCAAATAAAACATCCTGCTGTAAGGGTGCATCCAATAACTTTGCTTTAACATGATCAGGTAAAGTTTGGTCTTTTAACCAAGCATGCCTACGAATGACAGACCCTGTTACAGCTGCTCTGCAAGAAGCTTCCAATGAATCAAATCCACATTGCAAAGTATGTTTTCCTACTTGTTCTGCTGCACGCAACAAATCTTACATTTCCTTGTAATCAGGCTGCTCTATATGTGTGCTCATTTTTTGTTTTAAATGAGACATCAAATATTGTTGATATTTCAGCATGTGAAACTGGCAATTTAAGGCCCTCATAGCTAGAGTAGCTGAGGTATACACTTTCTTTCCCCATCTGTCTAGTGCTCTAGAATCCCTTTCAGACGGTACAGGATTTTTAGCAATAGAGGCCTTAACCCCTTTGGGACCCTGGGAAATGGTTTCTGGGTCAGCAACAGGACTTTTATATAGGAATTTATGAGAGTCAGGGACTCTGTAGTATCTGTCTGGTTTGGCTGGTCCAGGAAGTAACGAATCTGTGTTAAGGCTGGATTCTGAATAAACATCATCCACAATGTCTAACACAAGTGGAACAGCAAGGGGTCTGTGCTGGGGTAGTAAGAGGAACTCTCGGAGCCTTTTCTTAGAATCAGAGTAATCCTGGCCTTCCCAGTGGGAATGTTCCCTCATGGTATGTAAAGTTTCCCCAAAAGAGAAGTCTTCTGGGGGAGATGCTGAAGGAATAGACTCTTAGCATCAGAGTCTTCATAAGGGGGAAAAGAGTACTCCTGTTCCTCAGAAGAATCTGAGGAAATGGAAACCTGGTAAGAGGAAGCGTAGTCCTCCTCCTGTCTAGGCCTTTTGTCAGGTGGGGGATGGGAACCCCTGATTAGGGTAATTAAGTCTTCAGCCATCTTAAGCATCTGTTTCTTAGGCATGGGGCTTTGCACTGGAGACTGTCCTTTCAACTGCACCGGAATCCCCTTCAGCCATGGAGTCGGAAGGGCCTAAAGATAAAGGCTCTGGAGGCCCTGCAATCTCTGCTTGGGAGTTGGATGCAGGCTGGGGTTCTAAATAAGCAGTCATCAGGGGCTGCGTAGGCGCCTCACTGAAAACCGGAGAACCGGCGACTGGCCTAGCAGAGGCCTCGGTGTCTGGTTTGGGTCTCGGCTGCCTGTCCTTATCTTGCGCTTTTTATGCATCCCGGTCATCGGTTGCTCCGACGGCATGGTATAATTAAATTTTCTACCAAAATAATGTCGGGCGAAATCAAATCGACGTTTAATAGTTCGTTTGTTAAACCTAGCACAAAACCGACAACCTGTGATGTCGTGGTCTGAGCCTAGGCAAGGGATACAATAAGAATGAAAATCCTTATGAGGTATTTGTTTCCCACAAGAAATGCAATTATTAACTTTTTCTGACATTGGACTGAGGCAAGAAAAGGTTCCCCAATGGGGTACTTAGCTTTATTGAAGACTTCGGTCTGAAATTTGATTAGAAAATCTCAGGAGTCGGCCGACCGGCACTTGCGAACTGCTTCGGGCACCGCGCGGCAAGAAAGACTGGAGAAAATGGTGTCGGCTGCCTCTTTTATACCCCTGTCGCACTGACGTCAGGGAAGAAGCGACAGCAACCGACGCCGGACCAAGACTTTGGAACTCGGGCCGACTGCGGGACCGCCTGACGGCAGATAACCCAAGTGTGATGACTGCAGCAGTGTAACACGATGAACATCTTATTTTATAATAAACCACATGCACTCTTTCTGTCAGACTGTAGCATATATTTACAAAGTTTTCCTTCACTACTGATTTGAATGATGACTTCTACAAAATACCTCTCTCATATAACTGAATTACAACAGTTGTTATATAGAGTGCTAGTCACGCACATAGATTTTATTTCCTCTTATCTTTTTTGTCCTTCTGTGGGAAGTCACAATGTACGTTTTTAGAATTTTCTATTGTCCTTTTGTGATTTACTTGTAAGCACTTTTGCTGATGTGAGGATGCCATTAACAGAAATCTGAAAGGAAACATCTGTACAAGCTGTTCCTATTGAAAAAGCATCACATATTGCTGAGTTTAGATATTTGTTCTGCAAACATGAGAAAAGCATGTGATACTTGCTTTCCAGTATTGCTTTGTTAGGCTTTTCTTGATGCTGTGAAGAGAAGCCTATTATATATATAGTATGAATGCAGATTTTACATTGCTAAACTCTATACATATATTCAAGCAAACTTTATTCTATGCTTTATCTTTCAGCATATTTACAACAGAATTATTTTCAGCCTCATAATCATAATCTCTAACAATTCCCTCTTTTCTTAAACATACTCAAAACACTTTATACTGAAATGTATTTTTGATCACGTTATATAGAAAACACATTAAGAAACAAAACCTTTAGTCTTTTTTTGATAAAAGTCAAAATGCAATTTTACACAGTTGATACAATTATACTACCAAAACTGAATGTATTTAACAACTTTTTCTTTTGCAGACCATTCTGTGAAAATATTTCATCAGTTATGGGCTGTGTCTGTTTTAATCTTATTTTTTAACTTGATTAATTTATTCTTTTGCAATCACATAATTTAATTTGTGACTTAGAACTGTTCCATTATCTCTTTGTAACTGTTGAATTAACTATAAGAGACAAGAACTATGTGCTACTGCAAGCATTTATACACTGCTGAAAATATACAGTTTCAATGTCATTTTAACCATCACACTGTGGTTATATTTCTGAACTGTCCATACACTTTAATTTACAGTGAAGTATACACTGAAGAATGCTATTTACATATTAGTCCATTAGCTGTATGAATACAATATTTTAATATAATTTTTTTTTTAACTGGGCTAACCAATACTAGTACAGATAAATGATGGTCCAAAAACCAGTAAGGAGACTCCAACTTAAAACCAGTGATAATATTACAACTTGACAAATTAGTTTTGAACTTATTACAATGTATTCTGTACAGTAAGTATTTACACAGACTGTTTGTCATTCATGCATTTCAATCTAGTAGGTACCATGGACCCATTTTTTTAAATATGGTTTTTCACACATATTCATTACTAGACATTAATTTCATTTGTACTGAATTATTTTGTATTTGTACATACAAAGACTATTATTTGTACTGATTTTTTCTGCATTTGTACATACAAAGACTGTAAAGTACATTTAGTCCAATCTTACAAATATAGTAACAGTAACATCAAGCAAAATCTTGGAAAATTTTTATGTCTTTAGAAATACCTAGTGGAATTGCCACCAGAGGCAACTATGCTTTTTGCATACCAACATTGTCTTGCCAAAATCATATTAAAAATATTGACCCATTCTTGTTCAATTTTTTACATATCTTTACTCTCTCTTGTATAGCTGTAATAAAGCAATTTTAAATCATCTTTTGTATAGCTTTACAGTTTAACAGGTTGTAAATACAACTTAATACTAAACAATACAATAATAACTAGCATAAAATATACTGGACTTTCAGATTTAATCTGTTTACCAGTGTTTCTTATGCACTAATACATTGTTTTTTCTTTCCTTCCCTAAAAGAGCATTGTCAAGAAGGAATGAAATATTATTTCTTCCTGTAGCTCTACTTCAGACCCTTGTGCAGTACTGCTTATACAGTCAGTGTAAAACTGAGAAAGTATCCCTCCCCCTGCAGCATTGCAGTATTGTTTATCTACTTTATTAGGTTAACAAACTATGGACCTTTGTCTGATTTTATCATTTTTATAAAGCTTTCACTGTTTATTAGCACTAGTAGGTATTTATACCTTTCTGCATAACTGATTTAAACTGTATGTCTATTATAGCCCATTTGCTGGCTGTACTTGATGTAACTGAGTTTTTTTACTTTTAACCTTTACTTGCAAACAGATCATCAGTGACATATATGCACAATTGTGATGTTTTATTACAATTACCAAATAGTGTTGCATGTGAACATTTTAACAATTATGTTTTAATAACAATGAGTTTTTAGAAAAACTCAAGCCACTTGTTTGGCAATCAGTCTTGTTTCTTATCTTATCTGCTCAACATTTCCTGTAACTATTCATCCAGTCTAGGAAGGTCTGAGCTCACATTTTATACTCTATAAACTACAGTTAATTCTTCTGGCATTTTTCCTTTAATGTGACTGTGATTTGCATAACTATGCATTTATACTACATAAATAGACATTATTTTACAATTAGCTTACATGGATTTCAGTATTTTTTTTATTTATTTATTTAACTGCCCTGTCATTAATTTTACAAAAATTGTTTGACTAATATCATCTGTGATTTTCTTTTTAAAATTGTCTATTAGAGCTTTAACTGTTTGGGGGTGGTGTTATCATACAATTATAAAAAATTGTAAAAAACAAAATAGATATTAGCTTGACTAACATATGTTTATATTTACATTATTTATATTTGCTGTTATCTGCCTTAGTCTTGTGCACTGTAAACAAATGTACTCTAGTTGAAAAGAACATGCATGCATGTCTGTCTTGTATCTTTATATCTTTACTGTTAACTATTTTCATTTAATTTTATGCACTAGAACTGTTTTGTGCAAATATTTTTATTTAATTTTTATACACTAGAACAGTTTTGTTTACCTTCTGACTATGCTAAGAATGGCAGTCATATGCTCTACTTTACTGTAGTACTGATAAATGTATTGCTTTAAATATTTAAGAATAATTTGTCCAGACATCAGATCCTAACGTGTATGCTTAACCATTTTCAAAACATAAACATATTATAAAATATATTTCTTTTGCACAGATTAGCTGTGTATGCAGGAAGTCCCAGTCTTTGTCAGTTCAGCTAATTTATTTCCTTTATCCTGCAACTGTTGTTGAAGAGTTTCCTGTAATGTTGCATGGTCTTTCTGATATTTTTCAGTAACCTGTTCTGCTGAATCTAAAACTCCTATGCACTTTTGAAAAGATGTATGTATAACTTGTCTAAGCTTCCTGAACTCATTGTGTCTGTCTTTTAGAAGTTTATTACATTCTTTTGTAACAAAATGTACTAAAGGTTCTATCAGTAACTGATTTGACTGTTGTTGCAACTCTGAAATAAACCTTTTACATTTGGTGATGGAACATAATTGTCTAACATTTGAATATAATGTCAGCATATTAACTTTTCTTGGTTCTTTACCATTAAATAAATTTGTCTGCACAGTCTAACCTTTGAATAGTGGCATGCACTGCATTTCTATGACATTGTACACATAATAAACATTTTTTATACCACACATGACTTTGTTTCAGATACCAGTCAAATACTGTAATTCATTTGCATAATGCCTTACTATTAACTTGCAATCCATTTGCATAATGCCTTACTATTATCTTGCCCTAATAAGGTTTTACACTTGCTAATATGCTGTATATACACATTTCATTCCTATTATTATTACCTTTATGGCATTCATACTGTATGTAACTCATAAAAATGTTCTTACCAGTCAACAGAGAGGCAGACGGCCAACCTGCTTTACTGTAGATGGTTGAAAAGTCTCTGTAGTCACTTGTGAAGTTGGTACAGCAAAACTGCAGTTTCAGTCTTACGACTTTGTATTGTATCTTTTTTGGAGAATTTATGGCACTGCTCACCTTTCTGCACTGCAGTCTCACTCTGGATTTAGACATCTAATGAACTGTATTATTGCTGCAAACTGTAGAAATCTGAAGTACTTCACATAAACGTTAGTTACTTTGCTTTTACAGGAATGACCTTATACAAGGCATTACCCACTCACTCCCCCTGTTTTTGGATACAGGCTAGGAATGTTCATTAGGGGTCAACATTGAAAAGTTTATTTTCATTTGTGCGCTCTGCTATGCTGTGCTGGATCCAAAGTCTTTTTATGACACACAGTCTTGCTGTGCTGTTTAATGCTGAATCAGAGATACAGAGCTTTGCATGACTCCATCTGTAGTCTGTTTAAAGCACCAAGCCTTTCAAATTGCACACTGATAAAGAAATATATTTTGCAGCTATAAGCACAGTTGCAGATAACTTATTTTAAATAAACCACACATACTCTGTCAGATTGCAGCATATATTTACAAAATTTTCCTTCATTACAGATATGAATGATGATTTCTACAAAAGACTTCTCTGTCCCTCTCTCACATAACTGAACTACAACAGTTGTTATATAGAGTGCTAGTCACGCACATAGATTTTATTTCCTCTTGGTATCTTTTTGGCCTTCTGTGGGAAGTCATATAATGTCTGTTTTTAGACTTTTCTATTGTCCTTTTGTGATTTACTTGTAAGCACTTTTGCTGATGTGAGGATGCCATTAACAGAAATCTGAAAGGAAACATCTGTACAAGCAGTTCCCACTGAAAAAGCATCACGTATTGCTGAGTTTAGATATTTGTTCTGCAAACATGAGAATAGCATGTGATACTTGCTTTCCAATACTGCTTTGTTAGGCTTTTCTTGATGCTGTGAAGAGAAGCCCATTATACGTATAGTATGAATGCACATTTTACATTGCTAAACTATACATATATTCAAGCAAACCTTTTATTCTATGATTTATCTTTCAGCATATTTACAACAGAATTAATTTCAGCCTTATATTCATAATCTCTAACAAGCACAGTCAGGAATTAACATCATTTTCTGTTTAAGCAATCCAATAACATGTTGTTGATACTTTAACATATGAAACTGGCAGTTTAAAGCCCTAATGGCCATGGCTGGAGAAGTGTAAACTTTCTTTCCCCATCTATCCAGCGCGCCCTGAAGTCTCTATCAGAGGGGGTATCAGTTTTAGCAGTAGAAGCCTTAATACCCTTGGGTCCCTGTGAAATAGTCTCTGGATCCGCAATAGGAACTTTAAAAATGAACTTGTGAGAATCAGGAACCCTGTAATATCTGTCAGGTTTTCTGGGAGCAGGAGGCAAAGAATTAGGGGCCAAACTAGATTCTGAAAAGGCATAATCAACAATGTCTAATATCTAATACAGGAGGTATAGCTAAAGGCCTATGCTGAGGCAGGAGTAAGAAATCCCTAAGCCTCTTTTTTGAATCAGAAAAACCCTGGCTTTCCCAGTGGAAATGTTCCCTTAGAGTATGTAAGGTCTCACCAAACAGAGAAATCCTCTGGAGGGGAAGCAGAGGGTATAGAGTCCTCTGCATCAAAATCCTCGTAAATAGATAAGGACAAATCCAGATCATCAGAAGAATCAGAAAAATCAGAAGATTCATAAACAACTTCAGCCCTAGGTCTCTTAGAAGGGGGAGGTTGGCTTCCCCTGATTAGAGTTATAAGATCTTCAGCCATTCTTATCATTTGTTTTTAGGCATAGAGGCCTGAGCATGTGGTCTGGGGGTCGGTTTCTTAAGCATGGTTCGAGATTTTGGCCTAAATGAAAAAGGAGGCGTCGGTTTAATATGCAAGTCCGTAGGCCTGAATACATCCTCAGAAGCCGGTGCCTGCACAGCGGCTCCAGACCCATCCAAGGTAGAGACAGCCGCAGGTTCCACAGTTGAAACATCTCGTGGTATACCGGACTCCTAATGGGTCTCAGTAGAGGCCTGCGAGTCAGAAGTAGCGGGTATCAAGGGCTGCGAAAGCTCCTCACCGAGTACCAGTGAACTGGCGACTGGCTAAGGAGAAGTGTCGTCGGCAGCTTTGGACCTCGGCGGCCTGTCTCTGTCTTTATCTTTGCCTTTTTCCGGAAACCCGGTAGTCGGATGGCTAACCGACATTTCTGGATAATTAAACTGAGAACCGAAATATTAAGAAGTGAAAATATACCAACGACAGATAGTGCACTGATTAAATAAAGCACAAAACCGACATCAAACTATGTCGTGGTCAGGGCCTAGGCAAGGAATACAGTACGAATTAAAATCTTTGTGAGGTATTTGCTTTCCACAAGTAATGCAATTATTAACTTTTACTGACATTGGTAAGGAGCAAGAAAAAGTTTCCCCAACGAGATACTTAGCTTTAGTTGAAGACTTCAGTTCTTCAACTCAAAAATGGAGTCAGCCGACCGGCACTTGCAAACTGCTTCTGCTTCGGGCACCGCACAGCAAGAAAGACTGATGTAATGGCGTCGGCTGCACGTTTTATACCCCTGAAGACCTGACATCATGGAATAAGGGACAGCAACCGATGCAGGACCCAAGACTTTGTTAATCAGGCCAACTGAGGGCTACTCCAAGCAGATAACCCTAATGTAATGACTGCAACAGTAACACACGAAGATCATCCAGAAAGGCAGGCAGGACTGGAGGGGTAGCAGAAGGAGAAGGGGAGTCCATCTGCAAGAGGTCATATCATCTATTTTGGATATCTGAAACTTGGGAGCAGTCCCATTGAACAAATTCTTTCATTTTTAGAATGGTCTCTCCAAAGGAGATATCCACCCCAGGGGAATCTGTATCAATAGATTCCTCCTCTGAGGAGGCATATCCTAAGGGAGAAGCCAGCTGGGTGGAGTAGGGTAATGACTCCTCTCCAGAAGAAACTTCCTCCTCTGAGGAGGTGTCTACAGTTTTCCTTTTGAGGGTTGGCAAAGTGTCATAAAAGCATTAGAGAGTATTTGAGAAAAAGCTTCCCAATCAGGAGGCTGCTGAGGGGTAGCAGGAGACATGCTTAGTTTTAGCTGCCTTCTTTTTAGGGGCTTCCATATGATGAAAAGTGGAAGAACTGAATGTCAGCCTACACTCTATATCAGAAAGCATATCCTGATCCACCATAATTTGTGTGACTCCACCCATGAGGATCCTCCGATATAACGAACCTGGGTTTTCTCTTGTCGCTCTGATCAAATGTCTGCCCCTCCCTCGCAGACGTGCTAGCGACTCCTTTGGGGCCTCCTCTGGGGTATATGCCGAAGGTACATCCACCAACTCCTGCATGGTATCTGGGCCAACACCAGCCTGGGGAGCAACAAATGGAAGAAACGGAGCAGCTGAAGGTTCAGGCCGTGATTTTTTGGCCTTCTTCGGTAAAGGCTCATCCATATGGCCTGATGTCACATCCATTTCGCTTGCAAGGCGCTTAAGTTGCTGATTTTCTAAATATAATTTTACAGAGGCTAGCTGATTCCTGTGGGTGTTAGGAACAAAGGAATTGCAAATGGTACATTCGCTGTGATCCTGGTCTGGGGCCAAACAAAAGATGCAGAGATCATGAACATCTTTATGTGGAGTCGGCCCTTCACACGGACACTTGCCCTTCCTAGTTGACATGAACCCACAGAACAAGCAGCGGCAAAAAAGTTTTAGAAGAAAAAACCCCAACGGGGACTTATCTAAAAACTGGAACACAAGTGTTCTGGCAAGCAAACATCTGGACCAGGTGAGCGGACAGGCGGCAGAAAAGTTCTGAGGTAGGTGCATGATGATGTCCGCTTTATACCAGACGTCTCTTTATGGCCAACGTACATGCTGAGTGGTGCAACGTAGCACGTACCTCGCAGTAGCATTAAGGCTTTTGGATACGGGCTGGATGTATGAGTCAGCGGTCAGTGGACTCTTTTATGTTATGAATACTGCATCATATGAATAGAAGGACATCAACAACAGTCATCCCTCTGCAAAAAGGTGGGCCATCTAAACACCCTAGAAACTACAGTCTCATAAGTCTCAATAGTCTCATATGCAAAGCCATGGAAATAATTATCATGGAAATGATCAATAATGACATTGGAAACCTTCAGACACTGGACCCATTCCAGTGTGGTTTCGTCAAAGGCAAGTCATGACTACTCAACCTGATGAACTTCTTTGAGAGGGTCACCAAAGCAATACGTGAGGGCAAAATGGTTCACAATGCCTACCTTGAACTGGCCAAGGCATATGCCACAATTCCCCACTCAGGTATTGTTAACAAATTCAAAAGGTTAGGTAAAAATCATTATGTCACCTGGAGGATAGCCAGTTGGCTCACACACAGGACCCAGGAAGTTAAAACTGTGGAGTCCACCTCTACAAAGAGGACAGTCAGAAGTGTGTCCATCAGGGACTGATCTAGGGTTACTCCACTTTGGTATTTACTTCTCTAAAGTCAAGGCCAATGTCAGCAGCCTTTGGCTGACAATTTGCAGATGATTGCAAAATTAGGAACTGTTACTGAATCCCCAACCAACACTGTTCTCCAGGAAGGGATAACACAGACAGACAACTGCTGACAGAGCCATGGACCAAAATTAAATGCCAAGAAATGCATAACAGTATTATTCGAGAACTCATCCACCCCTGGTAACTATCATATTGACAATACACCCCTAAGGAATGACCAAGTAGTCAGGGACACATGTAGACAGTAATGTAGCATTTAACCATCATGGGTCAACAGTAGTGAGGAAATCATTCTATGTTGTTCAACTTATAAACAAACGTATGCCATCTCAGTCCAAGGAAGTCACTGTTCCACTGTACTCATCATTCATCAGACCTATCTGAGTACAGTGCACCCTTTGGTACATACCTAACTATGCATATCCAACTATTGGAATGTCCACAGAGCTTTCTTACTAAAAGAATACAGGGCGTAAGTAATATGCCCTATGCAGACCACTTCAAGGCCTTATCTCCGTATTCTGCCTCCTACAGGCTCAGGGTAGATTTATGCCTGGCAACCAAGGCACTGTCAGACCCCACTCTGATGGGTTTCCTGCATATCCACAAAACAAAAAGCACCAGAATTACCTGTAATAAAGACTTAAACCTTACCTATGATATAAACAGGACCTGTTGGAGAGATGGGCATGTATCCCAGAGACAACATCATCTCTGGAACAGGCTCCCCACATGAAACAGACCTCTTCCGGATGGAGAATACCATTATCATAAATGTAGATGTTCGAGTGTATTCACTGTTGCAGTCATTACATTTGGGTTATCTGCTTTCAGTAGTCCTCAGTCGGCCTGATTATCAAAGTCTTGGGTCCTGCATCGGTTGCTGTCTCATCTTCCATGAAGTCAGGTAGTCAGGGGTATAAAGCATGCAGCCAATGCCATTACATCAGTTTTTCTTGCCCAGATGTCAGGTGCCCCCCCTAATGGGAAGCACTTAAATATATATACAAGGTAATACCTCCACCAAAACAGCAAATACACCAAAAAGCTTTTAAGCATAGTAAAAAGTAATAGAGGTATAGCCAAAAGAAGTCAGGGGGCTGGAGGAAGGGTAACCAGGATTGCAACAGTGAATACACTCGGACATCTATATTTATGGTAAGTGTACACAACTGTACTATGTTCTTCGTGTTTCACTGTTGCAGTCATCACATTTGGGTAGATTCCCAAAGCTAAGGTTGGGAGGAGGAATTTAGATAGCATTAGGACAAGCTATAAGCCATGCAAGACTGCAGTGGCAAAACCAGCTCTAGATTTAGAGAAAATTGGTAAATGGTAATGCTTGGTGAAAGTATGTACAGAACTCCAGGTAGCAGCTTCTAGAATGTCCCTGGTAGGGACACCTCTAAGAAAGGCTGTAGAGATAGATGCAGCCCTGGTTGAATGTGGTCCTATTCCCTGTGGGATAGGTTTTCCATGGTGGTTGTAGCAGAAATGAATGCAACGGCCTATCCATTTAGAAATGGTTTGCTTTGAAATGGCCTTCCCCTCTGCCCCTGCAGCAAATGCCATCAGCAGCTGTTCAGATTTCCTGAGAGGTTTAGTCCTGTCCAAGTAAAATCTAAGTTTTCTGTGCACACCTAAGGAGTGCAGTATCCATTCCCCTTTGTTCTGTGGATTAGAAAAGAAGGTTGGTAAATGAATGGACTGATTAAGAGCCACACTAGATACTACCTTGGGCATGAAGGAGGGAGATTGGTCCTGAGGGACACCCTGTCCGCATGAAAGATGATAAAAGGCTCCAGTGCCTTAAGGGCCTGTAATTCAGACACCCTTCTTGCTGAAGTGATGGCTAAAAGGAAGGCCATCTTCCAAGAAAGGAATTTCAACTCTGCATTTGCATCTGGCTGAAAAGGTGGTAGAGTAAGTTTCTCCAATATGAAGTTAAGGTCCCAGGCTGGAGTAGGGGCTCTCCTGGGTGATCTTAAGCTTTTGGCCCCTATGAGGAAATGCTTGAGCAGTGGATGAGAGAAGAGGGATGGTTCTGTGTGGTAATGAGCTGAAATGGCTGAGGCATAAATTTTGGAGGAAAAAGAAAGGCCCTTGTGAAGCATCTCAGTTAAGTATTGAAGAATCTGGGGTAAACTGGGCGCTGTTGTGCTCATCCCCCTGAGTTTGGTTCCAGGAACAGAAGCTTTTCCATTTTTCAGCATAAGATTTTCTAGTATTAGGCCTTGTTTACTGAGGAATGGTAATGGAGAGATCAGGTAATTAGCCAGGCTGCCAGGTTCAGGGTTTGAAGCTGAGGGTACAGAATCTGGCCCTTCTGCTGGGACAGCAGGGTGGGGGTCTGAGGTAGGTGCCATGGTGCCAGCAGTGACACACTGCGCAAGAGGGGGTACCAAGTTGTCATGGCCAGTCTGGTGCAATCAGTATTGTCCTTGGTTTGTCCTGTTTGATCTTTAGTAGTACCTTGGAGAGGAGAGGCAGAGGAGGAAAGCCATAAACTGATAGATTTTTCCAGGTGAAGGACAGGGCATCCACATTCCAAGCTTGTTTGTGGGGAGTCCTTGCGCAGAATTTGTCCAATTGGTAGTTCTGAGGGGGAGGCAAACAGGTCTATCTCTGGGCTCCCCCATTTGTTTATCAATATGCTGAATGCCTTTGGTTCCAGTTTCCACTCATGTGGGTTCATGAGATTTCTGCTCAGATCATCGGCCAGTGTATTTAGTTTTCCTGGCAGGAAATGAGCCTGTAGGTGTACTTGGTAGCTCAAGGCTGTGTTCCACAGAGCCATGGCTAGTCTGCAGAGAGGGTATGAGTGGGTTCCCCCCCTGCTTGTTTATGTACCATATAACAGTGGTATTGTCCGTCTTCACCATTAACCGTCCTGGAAGAATGTGGTCCTTGAAGGCTGCCAGAGCATTCTGTACAGCTAACATTTCTTTTTGATTAATATACAGGTGCATTTGACTTTGGTTCCATTTGCTCTGAATACACCTCCCTGCCAGGTGAGCCCCCCATGCATGGTGGTGTTGTCCGTCTTCACCATTAACCGTCCTGGAAGACTGTGGTCCTTGAAGGCTGTCAGAGCATTCTGTACAGCCAACATTTCTTTTTGACTGATATGCAGGTGCATTTGTCTTGGGTTCCATTTGCCCTGAATATACCTCCCTGCCAGGTGAGCCCCCCATGCAAAGTCTGATGCACCTGTTGTTAGGGTTTGGGAGACAGGGAGTAGAGTGAATGGCAGTCCCTTGTTTTGGTGGCAGGCCTCTGCCCACCAAAGGAACTCTAACTGTAGGCAAGGTATGATAGGAATCATTGCCTCTAGATCCTGAGAATGTTGACACCATAGGCTTTTTAGATACCATTGTAGTTTCCTCATATGCAGTCTTGCATATGGAATTAGAAGAATGCAGGAGGCCATGAACCCCAAGGCTTGCATTATTTGTCTTGCAGAAAGCAGGGTCTTTGTGGCCATAAGTTTGAAGTAAGCTGTCAAATGAACTTGTTTATCTGGCATGGGGAAAGCCATCTGGGAAGTTGTGTTCAAGCTTGCTCCCAAGAATACAATTTGTTGGCAGGGTACAAGATGTGATTTCTTTTCATTCATGGTGTACCCCTGAAAATTTAGCACTTTTTGCACAAACGCCAGATGATTCAATAGTATATCCTAGCTTTCTGCCTGAATTAGACAATCGTCCAGGTATGGATATATTTGAATATTTCTTTGCCTGCAAAATGCAATGACTGGAGCTAGGCACTTTGTGAATACCTTGGGAGCAGTAGATAAGCCAAAGGGCAGTGCAGAGAATTGATAGTGCATGAAGCCTGCTTTGAAGCGTAGGTATCTTCTGCAAGATTACCTGATTGGGATGTGCAGGTAGGCTTCCTTTAAATCCAGGGTTGCCAACCAGGCATCCTTGTCTAGCATAGGAAGCAACTGGTGAAGAGTTAGCATCTTGAATTTTGGGATCACCAAAAAAGTGTTTAGGATAGAGAGATCCAGGATAAGACGCCAGGAGTTGTCTTTTCTATGCACCAGAAAAAGTCTTGAGTAGAAACCTTGTCCCCTTTTTCTCTTCTGGGACAGTTTGAATAGCCCTTATACTTAAGAGACAGAGAACTTGCTTTTGAGCTTCTGCCCCACTGATTTAGGGGTAGATCTGGCCAACCATTTGGGGTTGGTAAAGTGTGGAAGTGGAATTTGTATCCCTGGAAAACTATATTTAAAACCCTTTTGTCCTGGGTAATGAGTTCCCAGTTTTTTGCCTGCACAGCAATCTTTCCCGCTAAATTAGCAGTCAGTTGAGAAGGGCTTAGAAATTTTAAAGTTAAGTCATTGAGACAGTTTACCATAAGGGGGGATCTTACTACTCCCTGCTTTGGAAGTAGGAGCCCCCCACTGCTTAGTCATGTGTGTACCTTGGGACTGAAGCCTGAGTGTTCTGCTGGGTCTGGATTTGGACTGAATGCCTGGAAGAGGCAGGAAAGGACCAATTCTTAGAGGGCCAATGCCTACTAAATCTTGGAGGCGGCACTTGCAGGAAATCTTTGTTTGCATAGATTTAGCTTTTTCCTCCATCTTTTTCAGTACTTCTTACGCTTTGCTGCCAAACAGGCGGTCCTGGTTTAAGGGAGCAACTAACAGTTTATCTTTAACATGATCTGGCAAAGATTGCTCCTTAAGCCAAGCATGCCTTCTAAGTACAGACCCAGTAACAGCAGCCCTGCAAGATGCCTCTAGTGAATCAAAACCACATTGCAAAGTACGTTTTCCAACTTGTTCAGCAGAATGTATTAAATCCTGTAAATCTTTATTTTCAGCACAGTTTTCTGTTTAAGCAATCCAATAATATGCTGCTGATACTTAAACTGGCAGTTTAAAGCCCTAATGGCTAAAGTAGCAGTCGTGTATACCTTCTCTATCCAGTGCCCTGGAATCTCTATCAGAGAGGGTAGGATTTTTGACAGTAGTAGCCTTAATGCCCTTGGGTCCCTGTGAAATGGTCTCAGGATCCACAGTAGGATTTTTAAAGAGGAACTTGTGAGAGTCAGGTACCCTGTAATACCTAGCAGGCTTTCTGGGAGCAGGAGGTAAAGAGTCAGGGGCCAGGCTAGATTCCGAGAAGGCATAATTTACAATGTCCAGTACATTAGGGATAGCTAAAGGCCTGTGTTGAGGCAGCAGTAAGAATTTCCAAAGCCGCTTTTTGGTGTCAGAGTAATCCTGGCTTTCCCAGCGGAAATGCTCCCTAAGAGTATGCAAGGTTTCACCAAAAGAGAAATCCTCTGGAGGGGAAGCAGAGGGAAGGGAGTCTTCTGCAATCACAATTCTCATAGGTAGATAAGGGCAAATCCTGGTCATCAGAAAAAACAGAAATTTCAGAATCCTGATCAGAAGAATCAGAAGGAAACTTAGTCCTAGGCCTCTTAAAGGGGAAGGGTGGCTTCCCCTGATTAGAATAATGTCCTCAGCCATTCTTATCATTTGTTTTTTAGGCATAGGGGCCTGACCATGCGGTCTGGGCGTGTTTTTTTAGGCACAGATAGAGTTTTAGGCCTTGAAGAAGAAGATGACATCAGTTTAATATGCAAGTCAGTAGGCCTGAATACACCCTCAGAAGCCAGTGCCTGCACAGCGGCTCAGGACCCATCCAAGGTAGAGACATCCGCAGGTTCCACAGTAGAAGCAGCATATTGTGGCATACTGTACTCTGAATAGGTCTCAGAAGAGGCCTGCGAATCTGAAGTAGCAGGTATCAGGGGCTGCGAAAGTGCCTCACTGAGTACTGGCGAACTGGCGACTAGCTTAGGAGAAGTGTCATTGGCATCTTTGCACCTAAGAGATCTGTCTCTGTCTTTATCTTTGCGTTTATTCAGTATGTCGGTAGTTGGGTGGCATTTCTGGATAACTGAACTGAGTACCAAAATATGTAGAAGTGTAAATGAACCGACGACGAATAGTTCATTCTTTAAATAGGCACAAAACCAACAGCGAGGTACGTCGTGCTCTGGGCCTAAGCAAGGAATGCAGTATGAATGGAAATCTTTGAGGTATTTGTTTTCCACAAGAACTACAATTATTAACTTTTATTGACATTGGCTTAGAGCAAGAAAAAGTTTCCCCAACGGGGTGCTTAGCTTAGTTGAAGACTTCGGTTCTGAAACTCGAAAACGAAAATTTCAGGAGTCAGCCGACCGGCACTTGCGAACTGCTTCTGCATGGTGTTGGCGGCATGCTTTATACCCCTGACTACCTGACGTCATGGAAGATGAGAAAGCAACCGACGTAGGACCCAAGACTTCGATAATCAGGCCGACTGAGGGCTACTGCAAGCAGATAACCCAAATGTGATGACTGCAACAGTGAAACACGAAGAACATCAGGGAATTCCTTCCTGGTTTGGCACCTATGTCTCTAATGGGCACACGAAGTCTGTAAATGGCTCATCTTCCAGGCCCCTGCTTGTAAATGCTTCATTTCCCAAGTCCCTGCTCACACTTATCA
Source organism: Protopterus annectens (assembly GCF_019279795.1). Lineage (NCBI taxonomy): Eukaryota > Metazoa > Chordata > Ceratodontiformes > Protopteridae > Protopterus > Protopterus annectens. The sequence continues at coordinate 184,199,215 of NC_056726.1, forward strand.
AGGGTACCAGCACTTGCCAGAGACTTGGGATGCATGGGTAGGCTTAAAAAGGCCCTTGTGGTCATTGGTCTAGTAAACACCTATGAACCTATAAGCCAAAGAGAATATGGCACAAAAAGGTACTCTAGAACTTTTTGTAGAATGCCTGCAGGAAATGGAGAACAAGAATGTGCCCTTAGTTTATAAGGAAATTATCTAAGGTAAGAGTTGCTTGGATTTAGTACAGATGGACAGACATATTAAATCAATGAAAGAAACAGATTAGAGAAAGTCAGTAATACCCAAAATATTAGAATTTTGATAAAACAAATGAACACAGGAATCAAGACTGTTCACAGAAATTCATGCAATGTAACAGAAGTAAACAGGACATATTACTGTGCAGATAAATTAATAACAGATAAAGCCCCCCCCCCCAAAAAAAAAAAAAAAAACAAACAAAAAAACAAGGCAGTAAGGGAAGGGGAGAGGGAATCAAATACCATCATGGAAGTATTGAAAAGCAAAAGCTATAAAGTAATTAAGACATGAAGTGTTGCAGTTGAAAGAGTACAAGAGGAGGAAACTGATCAATAAAAACACTTAGAAAGATATATGTGATAGATCCTAGTCTAGTCTGGTACTATCGTACACTATTGCGAATAATATGCTAAAGATTTCAGCACAGGCAGAAAAACTTAGAAGATATGCAGATAAATATAAAAGAAAAGTACAAAATAAGCAATTTATTGATGACCCCAAAAAGTTTTATAGAGAATTAGGAAACAAGGCAAAAGGAATAGAAACATAACCAAAACAAAAAAAGAAGAAACAGACATTTTTAGAGAAATATCTATGAAGATCCAGTGGAACATAATAACAAAGATGCTAAATGGATAGAAGTAGTAAATGAATGGACTTCCAAGATGGCTGTGCATTGAGTAACAGCTCCGCGACATACAAAAACCCAACAGAAACATCTGTAAACTTCTTTATAAAGTACAGCTGTGTACATTTACCATAAATGTAGATGTTCGAGTGTATTCACTGTTGCAGTCTTACATTTGGGTAATCTGCTGGCAGGTTGCCCTCAGTTGGCTTGATTAACAAAGTATTGGGTCCTGCACCGGTTGCTGTCCCTTCTTCCATGACGTCAGGTCATCAGGGGTATAAAACATGCAGCTGATGCCATTACATCAGTTTTTCTTGCCCCAGATGTCAGGTGCCCCCCAAACAGGGAGCAAATAAAATTAAAAACATGAAAAATATACCTCCAATCCCACAAGCAAATACACCAAAAGGGCTTTTAAGCATAGTGAAAGAAAGTAGAGGTACAGCCAGAGAAAAATAGGGGGCTGGAGGAAGGGTAACCAGGACTGCAACAGTGAATACACTCGAACATCTACATTTATGGTAAGTGCACAAAACTGTGCTACGTTCTTCATGTTTCACTGTTGCAGTCATTACATTTGGGTAGATTCCCAAAGCTATGGTTGGGTGGAGGGAATTATACAGTATTAGGAGCAGCTATAAGGCCCTGCAGGACTGCAGTGGCAAAGGTGGTAAACGGTAATGTTTGGTGAACGTATGAACTGAGCTCCAGGTAGCAGCTTCTAGAATGTCCCTAGTAGGAACACCTCTGAGAAAGGCAGTTGAAGTAGATGCAGCCCTGGTGGAATGGGATCTGATCCCATGGCGTATAGTTTTTCCATGGTGCATATAGCAGAAATGAATACAATGGCTTATCCATTTGGAAATGGTTTGCTTTGAAATAGCCTTTCCCTCTGCCCCTGCAGCAAATGCTACCAGCAGTTGTTCAGATTTTCTTTGAGATTTTGTCCTGTTTAATTAAAATCTAAGTTGTCTGTGTACATCCAATGAATGCAGAATCCGCTCCCCCTTGTTCTGTGGATTGGGAAAGAAAGTTGGCAATTGAATGGTCTGATTAAGAGCCGCACTGGATACCACCTTAGGTGTGAAGAATGGATTGGTCCTGACAGATACCCTGTCCGCATGAAAAATTATGAAAGGCTCCACTGCCATAAGAGCCTGTAATTCAGAAATCCTTCTAGCTGAAGTGACTGCTAAAAGGAAAGCTGTTTTCCAGGAGAGAAACTTTAAATCTGCAGTAGCAGCTGGTTCGAAAGGAGGAAGAGTGAGCTTTTCCAATACAAAATTGAGGTCCCAGGCAGGGGTTGGAGCTCTCCTGGGTGGTCTTAAGTTTTTGGCCCCTCCGAGATACTACTTTAGCAGAGGATGAGAGAAGAGGGGAGAGGTTCTGTGTTGTAATGAGCTGAAATGGCTGAGGCATGGATTTTTATGGAAGAAAAGGACAGGCCCTTGTGAAGCATCTCAGTTAAGTATTGTAAAATCTGAGGAATATTGGGCACTGCTGTTCTTATCCCTTGAGACTGATTCCAGGCACAGAATCTTTTCCATTTGTCAGCATAAGACTTTCTAGTACTAGGCCTTCTCGCCTCCAAAATGACATCCATCACAGGTTTGCTTAGGGATGCTTAGGGTGAATTTATGTAATTAGCCACGCTGCAAGATTCAAAGTTTGGAGCTGAGTGTGCAGAATTTGGTTGTTCTGCTGAGACAGTAAGTAAGGTGTCTGAGGCAGGTGCCATGGTGGAAGGTGTGACACATTGTGCAGGAGTGGGTACCAGTGCTGGTGAGGCCAGTCTGGAGCAATCAAAATCATTTTTGGTTTGTCCTGTTTGACTTTTAGCAGAACTTTGGAGAGCAGAGGCAGAGGGGGAAAGGCACAGACTGGTAGGTTTTTCCAGCTGAAGGATAGAGCATCCACTTTCTAGGCTTTTTTGTGATGAGTTCTTGTGCAAAATTTGTCCAACTGATAGTTCTGGGGTGAGGCAAAAAGATCTATGTCTGGGCTCCCCCATTTGCGTGTCAAGTCAACATGTTGAAAATCTGCGGTTCCAGTTTCCATTCGGGTGGGTCCATGAGATTTCTGCTTAGTTCGTCTGCCAGACTATTCAGTTTTCCTGGCAGGAATTGAGCTTGTAGTTGTACTTGACAGGTCAAGGCCGTGTTCCACAATGCCATGGTTAGTCTGCAAAGGGGGTAGGACTGTGTACCCCCCTGATTGTTTATGTACCCCATAACTGTGGTGTTATCTGTCTTGATCATTAATTGTCCTGGATGAAGGTAGTCCTTGAAGGCTGTCAGTGCATTCTGTACAGCTAGCATTTCTTTTTGATTGATATGAAGGTGCATTTGATTTGGGCTCCATTTGCCCTGAATGCACTTCCCTGCCAGATGTGCCCCCCAAGCATAGTCTGATGCGTCTGTAGTTAGGGTTTGGGTGGCAGGGAGTGGTGTGAATGGCAGCCCACCATAGGAACTGTAGTTGCAGGCAAGGTATGATGGGAATCATTGTTTCCAGGCTGTGACAATGCTGACTCCATAGACTTTTTAAGTACCAGTGAAGTTTCCTCATATGCAGTCTTGCATATAGAATTAGAAGAATGCAGGAGGCCATTAACCCCAAGGCTTGCAGTATTTGCCTTGCAGAAAGCAGGGTTTTTGTGGCCACCTGTTTGAAGCAAGTCACCAAATGAATGTGCTTCCCTGGCGTAAGGACAGCCATCTGGGCAGTTGTATTCAAGCTTGCACCCAGGAATGTAATTTTTTGAGAGGGTACCAGTTGTGATTTCTTTTCGTTTATAGTGTACCCAGGACACGTTAGAACCCTTTTTACAAACGCCAGGTGGTTTAGAAGAGTGTCCTTGTTTTCTGCCTGAATTACACAATCGTCCAGGTATGGATATATTTGAATATTTCTTTACCTGCAAAACACATTTACTGGAGCCAGGCACTTTGTAAAGACCCTGGGTGCAGTAGATAAGCCAAAGGGCAGTGCAGAGAACTGGCAATGCAAGTAGTCTGCTCTGAAATGGAGGTATCTTCTGCAAGATTCCCTGATTGGGATATGCAGGTAAGCCTCTTTTAAATCTAGAGTTGCCAACCAGGCATCTTTGCCTAGCATAGGAAGTAACTGGTGAAGAGTCAGCATCTTGAATTTTGGAATGTCCAAAAAGGTGTTTAGAGTAGATAAGTCCAGAATTGGATGCCATGATTTGTCTTTTCTGGGTACCAGGAAAAGTCTTGAATAGAAACCTTGTCCTTTTTCCTCTTCTGGTACTGGTTGAATAGCCCCCATGCTCATGAGGGAAAGAACTTGTTTCTGGGCCTCTGCCTACTGATTTGGGGGCAGGTCTGGCCATCCGTTTGGAAGTGGCAACGTGTGAAAATGAAATCTGTATCCCTGGGACACTACATTTAAAACCCATTTGTCCTGGGATATAAGTTGCCAGTTTCTTGCATGAAGAGCCAGTTTTCCCCCCAAAGGGGCGGCTAAAAGGTAAGTGCTTGGTAAGTGTAAAAGGAAGTCACTGAGACTGCTTACCATAGGGAGGTGTCTTGTTGTTTCCAGATCTGGAAGAGGAGGCACCCCATTGTTTTGTTCTGAAAGTCCCTTGGGACTGAAACCTGGAGCCTTTGGAATGTTTGGGTTTGGCTTGAGTGGTTCTCGAAGGGACTGGAAAGGAGCAGCTCTTAGTAAGCCAGTGCCTACTAAATCTTGGTGGTTGCACTTGTAAGAAATCTTTCACAGTTTGCATAGATTTAGCTTTATCTTCCTTCTTTTTTAGAACTTCTCCAGCCTTATTACCAAAGAGACGTTCCTGTTGGAGCATTTAACAATTTTGCTTTAACATGATCAGGCAGATTTTGCTCTTTGAGCCAAGCATGCCTTCTTAGCACAGACCCACTTACAGCAGCCCTGTAAGAGGCCTCCAAAGAATCAAAACCACATTGCAAAGTATGTTTCCCAACTTGTTCAGCTGAATGCAATAAATCCTGTAAATCTTTATTTTCCACACAATCAGAAATCAACATCATTTTCTGTTTAAGCAGTCCCGTGATATGCTGTTGATATTTTAGCATATGAAATTGACAGTTTAGAACCCTGATTGCCAAGGTTGCAGAAGTGTAAACCTTTTTACCCCATCTATCCAGCGCCCTGGAATCTCTATCAGAAGGGGTAGAATTTTTAGCAGCAGAAGCCTTAATGCCCTTGGGACCCTGAGAAATGATTTCAGGATCTGCAACAGGATTTTTGAAAAGGAATTTATGGGAGTCAGGAACCCTGTAGTAATGTAATGACTGCAACAGTGAAACACAAAGAACATCCTGTAGTATCTGTCTGGCTTAGAAGGAGCCGGAGGCAGAGAATCAGGAGCCATACTAGATACTGAAAAAACATCAACAATGTCTAGAACAGGAGGTATAGCCAAAGGCCTATGCTGAGGAAGAAGAAGAAAATCCCTAAGCCTCTTTTTAGATTAAGAAAAATACTGACTTTCCCAGTGGAAATGTTCCCTTAAGGTATGTAAAGTTTCCCCAAAAGAAAACTCCTCACGGGGAGAAGCAGAAGGAATGGAATCTTCTGCATCAGAGTCCTCATAAGTAGGTATAGACAATTCCTGTTCAATAGAAGAGTCAGAAGAAATAGAATCCTGTTCAGAAGATTCATAATCAATGTCTTGCCTAGGCCTCTTAGAAGGGGGGGGGGGGGGGGGGTTGGCTACCCTGATCAGAGTAATTAAATCTTCAGCCATTTTGATCATTTGTTTTTTAGGCATAGGGGCCTGCACACGTGGTCCAGGCATCAGTTTTTTAGGCATAGGTCGAGATTTTGGCCTTAGTTTTGAAGATGGCGTCGGTCTAATATACAAATCTGTAGACCTGAAAACACCCTCAGAAGCCGGTGCCTACACAGCAGCTCTAGACCCATCTAAGATAGAGACATCCATGGGGTCCATAATTGAAGCATCTCACGGCATACCGGACTCAGAATGGGTCTCAGTAGAGGCCTGCGAATCAGAAGTAGCGGGTATCAGGGGCTGCGAAAGCATCTTACTGAGTACTGATGAACTGGCGACTGGTTTAGGAGAAGCATCGTCGGCAGTTTTGGACCTCAATGGCCTGTCTCTGTCTTTTTCTTTGCGTTTTTTAGGTATTCCGGTAGTCGGATTGCTAACCGACGACATTTCTGGATAATTGAAGTGTGAGCCAAAGTATTTAGATGCAAAAATATACTGACGTTTGACAGTGCATTGATTAAATGATGAAAATCCTTATGAGGTATTTGCTTCCCACAAGTAATGCAATTATTAACTTTTACTGACATCGGTAAGGAGCAAGAAAAAAGTTTCCCCAACGGGGTACTTACCTTTTTAGTTGAAGACTTCGGATCTGAAACTCGAAAACGAAAATTTCAGGAGTTGGCCGACCGGTACTTGCAAACTGCTTCTGCTTCAGGCACCACGCGGCTAGAAAGACTGATGTAATGGCGTCGGCTGCATGTTTTATACTCCTGACAACCTGACGTCATGGAAGAAAGCACAGCAACCGACGCAGGACCCAAGACTTTGCTAATCAGGCCGACTGAGGGCAACCTGCCAGCAGATTACCCAAATGTAATGACTGCAACAGTGAAACACAAAGAACATCTGCAATGTGTCTCTAGCCTGGAACAAACTTACTAACTTGATTAGAAACATCCCAAATACAAATCAATTAAAAAAACAACAACTTTTTTTCTTAAGTTCATGGATCTGCCCATGCCAGGAGCCTACATGAATTCTCCCATCTCTGCAACTTTTTCTCTTCCTTCAACTTATTTCTCTTCCTCTGTAATAACTTTATGGCTAATTTTTTTCTTTGAATCTGCGCCTCTCACTTTTTTTAATATGATTTCTATGTATCCACTACAACTATTAACTATGTAATTAGATAAGTAGTTCAGCTATTTTTGTAGGTATTGACACACTTACAGTACTTTGATGCTAATCTACTTTGAATTTCTATATTCCATGCCTCTTCTGTCAATACATTTATTGTGAATATCTGAAATTGCCAGTTTCTGTTATGGTGACCTCATTCTATTTGCAGTTCTGAAATTGCCAGTTTCTGTTATGCTGACCTCATTCTATTTGCTTATTGTAACTGCATCTTGTTTAACTTTCTTTGCATAATCCATGTTCCACTTTTGCATTTTTACAATATTATATAACTTATAATACATTTCTCTGTGTTCTTTGAATATTTTATACATAATGTTCTGCAGCTTTTCCCCTCGGGTCTCCACTGAAAATGGGCTTCTAGCCCAGTTGGACCAACCCAGTTAACAAATGTCAAATAAAATACACACAATAAAAACAATTTATTTCTAGCTCTCCCAGTGAAAAAAAAAAACAGAAATTAGGCAGAGCAGGCCAGTAGACTTGTGTTTATGGGCAAATTTCTGTAACTGGCTACTAAGTCCACTGCCTGGAGACAAGGAATAAAGAAATACAGAAAACCTGGAAAAAAAATTCATCTACAAAAAGTGAGGAAGAAACACTGACTGGGGAGAGTTCTGCAGCTGTTCAACAAAAAGCAATGCAACCTTCAGACATGTCTTCCAGTAACCTAGGGGAAGATACACAAATGCATACAGACCTGGTTAAAATAACAAAATGCTGGAAAATGGAAGAAGCTTTAACAGATATTCAGATGAGATGATAAAGCTGCAAAATTCTGAGGTCGAAATAAAGAAAATGATGGCTGGACATAAGACTGCTCATGAAGAGGTCCTTCAAAAAATAATAGAATTAGAGGACAGAGCCTGAAAAAAACCTGAGATTTTCAGCTATAACAGAGAAGCTGGAAGGAAAAGGCTGCATTAACTTTATGAAAGCACAAATAAGCAACCAGTATTCGTCCCTGGAGGGACAAAATAATTTTTTGATGAAGAACACGCTGAGGAGGAAATGCAAAAGTTTGTCCAACAAAAAGTGAGCTGTGAAACAGAAGGAGATTTTGTTTCTTGTTCTTCTGGTATTAAAGACCACAGAGGGACTGTACCTGCAAAACCTTTTCTGCTCTTTTAACAGAAAATGATGGAGAGAAGGAAGGGAGCGCAAGAGTTAACTACAAGAATCGAAAGTACGTTGGAAATAAATAAAAAGTAATAAAAACAGTAACTTAATATGGGATTACAAAGCAATAGTTATATTTGTGAAATATGACAGAACAGAGTTTGTTGGACTTGTGGGAGACTCGAAAGCATATGCCCTGCTTTGTGTCATTAATGTTCAGAAACGTACTTTGGGGAGGGCAAACGGTTGGAGAAAGTTAACTGTAAATAAAGATTTTTTTTTAAAATAGTGCCAATTTTATAGCATGTGGTTTTCCAAACATGCTACAAAGTTTTTTTCAGTTATTTTTAAATGTAACGAGGACTGTAAACAGGTGCTGCTGTTTTTTTCCCCTCCCTTCTCTTTCTCTTCTTCTTCAGTTTTAAGAAATGATGGCTCTGCAATGTATAAAAAAAACCCTGGTTAAAAAGCATGATAAAAGATAGATTAATGTGCTTTAATGTCTTATTCTTGCATGGGGAATAATTGTATTTCAGACTTTAGTTTGATTTAGTAACAAGTTTTGACAGAGAGCAGGTAAATGAAAAAGGAAACGTTCAATATACCTCTAAAAGGCTAGACTGGGAAACCAAAAACAGCAAAATTCTCAAGTAAAAAACAAGGAATCCCAGAAAGCAAAGCTGTAGCACACTTCTTTAATAAAAACAAACCTTGACAATAAAATGTGAGCGCTTTCGCACCGAGGTGCTTTTTCATTCAAATAACATCACAGCAATTCACATTTATACAATAAAACAGCAATGGTCAATAATTGAAATAGGCATTTATCACATAACTAAATCCCTTGATTTTAAAATGGGTTTTAAAGAGATCCTGTCATTGAGACAGTGTGATGCTACAAATACTTTAGCTAAACATGTGTTAGAATCAGGCTTGCAACATGGTTTTGTCTTTAAAGTAATGGAGATAGTATTTAATAATCCAAGAGGTGGTGATTTAAAGAACTTCACTGAACAGAGAGAACTCCAGTGGATTTTGAGGTTTGGTGCTGAAAGGAAACCTGGCCTCAGTGACAGGGTCTCTACAACCCATTTTAAAAATCAAAGAAAAAAGACCTTAGGTGTCGTCCACAGCTTCAGGCTTCAGACTGTTAAAACACAATTTATTAATCACTTAAAAAGTGAAGCTGACAGGATGTAAACTTCACTAGAATATGATGAACTGAAAATAGTTAAGTATCCAAGCAGTTGTCATCCACAGCTTCAAACTTCAGGCTGTTAAGACTCAATTTATTGAAAGCTTAAAAAGAGAAGCTGACAAAATGCAAACTTCACTGAAGTACTGAAATAATTAGCCTAGTAATTAACATCCACAACTTCAGGCTTCAAGTTGTTAAAGCACAGTTAATAAATGTGTTGTAAGCAAAGCTGACAAAAACATATACTTCACTGGAGTGTAAAAAGCTGAAAAGATGAAATTGTCCAAACGATAAGCGCTTTTGGCAGATGCCTTCTTCAGATCGTATAAATGTGTGGTTAGCTCTTCCTGTTTATAAAGGAAACACAATCAAGAGCTGGTAGTCGATTGTCTTTGATGTTCTTAAAGGCACAGGACAAAAATAAATGTTCAAAGTGGAGATTTGTCTCCTATAATGTAATTCAATGTTAAAGATGCTAGAATCATGTATTAATGTTTGGTAGGTTTCTTCTAGATTTTAAAACAGGTCTGAGAGGTACTACTGTATTGAGACCTGGGGGTCGATTGGCTCTAAAATTATTGATCCAAGAGATCTCTCTTAATTCTGTCCTGTTATGGACATCTCCTTCCCTGATGTTTTGGGTGACCACTTCCACAGCTTTAAACAAGAAATTATGTGTAGGATGGACCAATACGTATGCTGCTAAGGCATTATGTGGAACTTTCTGATCAATGTCTCTGACATGTCGTAGAATACGATCCTTTAGTTGTTGGTCAGTTTTACCAAGATAAAAAGCTTGGCACTTGCGACAGGTAGCCAAATAGATAATGTGGCTAGTAGTACAATAAGCATAAACATCGAAATGAAAGTTATGCCCAGATACTGGGTGGAGGAAAGTATTACTAGTATCTAAGTAAGGACAAGCTTTGCATCTGCAGCATTTAAAAGCACCCTTGCGGTCTGATGGATCACCACGTTTAAAGCCATCTTTATGGCATAGTAATCTCTTGATATTCTTTTTATTCTTATAGAGAAACCTAGGTCTCTCTCCAACGATGTTCTTTATTTTATCATCCACTGTCAGAATCGGCCAGAATTTCCTGATCACTTCACAGACCTGTCGATTGTCTGAACTGTAAGTAAGCATACATCTAAGTTGTTGAGGTGTTGTGTCATTAGACTGTCTTCGTGAAGCTTGTTCAGACCTCTCTGAGTAATAAGGTTGACCTTTTTGCTTTCTATAGGCTTGCACCTGTGAAGTTGGTGGAAAATTATTTTCCTGGTAGGCCCTATCCTTCAAATATCTACGTAGATTGGATTGCTCTTCCAAGAATTCCTCCTCATCAGTACAAAGTCTTGAGACTCTTAAGATTTGGTTGTCAAAGATGTTACCAAAAATATGTCTTAGATGCATGCTCTGCCTGTGTAGGAAATTATTTTGCCAGGTCTCTTTCCTATGCACCCCAGTAGAGAGACCTTGAATCGGATGTAAACATATCCTGACATCCAAGAAATCTATGACTGAGGATGAGTGTTTCATTTTGAACTCAAGGAAGTCAGTACTGTTGTTAATAAAGCTGACAAAAAGATCCAATTGGTCAATGCCTCCTTTCCATAAACAAAAAACATCATCCACAAATCGCCCATAATAGACAAGTTCATTCTTCCAGATATTTCCATCACTGAAGATTGTTTTAAATTCCCACTCAGCCAAGACCAAGTTTGAATAACTGTTGGCACATGGAGTTCCCATGGCCACACCCCAGGTTTGCAAATAAAATGTATCTCCATACATAAAGATGTTATTCTCAAGGACTAATTCCAGCAGAGAACAAAGAGGTTCTGTTGTTAAATTATGTCTGATCAGAAAATCATGTAAGGCCCTCAGGCCATACTCATGGGGGATCACAGTAAAGAGACTGGTTATGTCCATAGTTACAAGTAGAAGGTTATCAAAACCATCCAGAGACTTAACAGTGGAGAACAAGTCTTTCAAGAAGCTGCCTGTATCCTTTAAGACAGTGGTAGCATAAGGCAAAGCTTTCTTGAGTTCATTTTCAACATACATGGATATGGATTCAGTGATCCATCCTCTCCCAGAGACAATGGGACGTAAGGGAGGGTCCAAAAGATCTTTATATATTTTAGGTAATCCATCAATGCTGGGAAACATAGGATGAGGTGTTTCAAAAAATTCATATAAATCTTGACTGATCCTTCTTTCCATCAATAGATCATAGGTGCTCCCTCTGATACGTTCAATTCTCTGATTTACTTCTTTCTTACTCAATTTGCGATAAGTCATGTTGTCATCCAATATCAGTGAAACTTTATTACAATACTAGTCGGCATCCATCACTACTATGCAGCCACCTTTACCTGCTGGTTCCCATTTTAAAATCAAGGGATTTAGTTAAGTGATAATTGCCTATTTTAATTTATGACCATTGCTGTTTAATTATATAAATGTACATTGCTGTGATGTTATTTGCCTGAAGAAGCACCTCGATGCAAAAGCACTCACATTTTATTGTCAATGTTTGTTTTTATTAAAGAAGTGTGCTACAGCTTTGTTTTCTGGGATTCCTTATTTTTAAATGAAAAAGAACATTGAATATTATGAGGCTTTTTTCTAGCAAATACATGTCAGCTAGTAACATTTCTGCAGCTGGTCTTTATGTTTCCATGGAAACAAAAGAGAAATTGGCTGCCTGATTCTCATGTCTCTAGGAAGACAGTCTGATAAAGAGAAACTTGCTACCGTCTGGTGGAGAGTGATTGGCTGATGGAAAACTAAGAGAAACTGGCTAAGAGATGATGTTCTTTGAAGGCATTCAGGAGGTCCCAAAGTATTTAATATTCTATGAAAGCATTCAGGGGCTTTCCCAATGTAGTTAATGTGCTCTGAAAATATTCAAGGGTTTTCCCAGCTGGGAGAGCTATATAAATAAGACAAAACCAAGCAGCACTTAATAGAAGCACATGCTGCACTATGTGTCTTACAATGGATGACCCTTCTTTTAGGGTAATTCAAGTCTTAGTGTGGCTGTCAGTTTGAGACTTTTGTTCCAAATAGATTAAAACTTCAATATTTGAAGGTGTACACAGTTTTGTGTGTTAGTATTAAGTTACTAGGTTTTAGGTGGTAATGAGTGTGTGTTTTATTTTTTGTTTGAGGGTTTTCAATAAAACAAAAAAAATTATAAGATGTGACTCAGGCTCAAATGGATATGACAAGAAAAGTACAGTTTTGTACCCACCATAAATGTAGATGTTTGAGTGTAAACACTGCTGCAGTCATTACACTTGGGTTATCCTGCCGTCAGGCGGTCCTGCAGTCGGCCAGAGTTCCAAAGTCTTGGTCCGGTGTCGGTTGCTGTCACCTCCTACCTGACGTCAGTGCGACAGGGGTATATAAGATGCAGCTGATGCCATTTTCTTCAGTTTTACTTGCCCCAGATGTCAGGTGCCCCCAAAAAGGTACGCAATTCAAATTGCTAGTAAAAAATACAAAAGAAAAGCAAACAACCATTTTTAATTACCAGCAAATACTCCCCATAGGTAATAAAGGGTAGATGCCCTAGGTAAGTTTCAGAAAGCAAAAGGGGAAGGAGTAACCTGGACTGCAGCAGTGTTTACACTTGAACATCTACATTTATGGTAGGTACAAAACTGTACTATGTTCATCGTGTTACACTGCTGCAGTCATTACACTTGGGTGGAATCCCAAAGCTGAGGTAGGGAGGCTGGATCTATAAGGCATTAGGGGTGGCTATAAGGCCCTGCAGTACAGCAGTGGTGAAGCCAGCTCTGGATTTGGAGTATAAAGGCAAATGGTAATGTTTGGTGAAGGTATGCACAGAACTCCATGTTGCTGCTTCCAAAATATCCTTGGTAGGTACTCCTCTGAGGTAGGCAGTTGAAGTGGCTGTTGCCCTGGTGGAGTGAGAGCTAATGCTGCTAGGTACAGGTTTCCCATGGTGAGTATAGCAGAAACGTATACAGTGTCCTATCCATTTTGAAATAGTCTGCTTTGAAATGGCTTTTCCCTGTGTTCCTGCAGCGTATGCTACCAATAATTGCTCAGATTTTCTGAAAGCTTTGGTTTTGTCCAAGTAGAAGCGTAACTGCCTGTGAATGTCAAAAGAATGTAGTAGTCTCTCCCCTTTGTTCTGTGGTTTTGGATAAAAAGTTGGCAAGTGAATAGTTTGGTTTAGAGCCACACTTGATACCACCTTTGGCATAAACGTAGGGTTAGTTCTTAAAGACACCCTGTCCTGGTGGAAGATGAGGAAAGGTTCCACTGCCATTAGTGCCTGTAATTCTGAAACTCTTCGTGCTGATGTTATTGCCAGTAACAGAGCAATTTTCCAAGAGATGTATTTTTTTTTTTTCAATAATAATTCTTTATTTTTCTTTTTTTCTAAATGTTAATACAATACTACAACCTATTTACTATATATACATGAATGCTTCCAACAGTTACATAGAGTCATTATACATAAATATATACTTCTAAATAGATATTACAGAAAAAAAGAATAAAAATCTAGTATCAATATAAGGCTTAGCTATAGAAAACTCCATAATTAGTCTGTACTTCCCGGAGAAAAGTGGATTGGAACCTTAAGCTAAGACAATGTTAAAGATTTGCTCCCATATTTTTGTATTATTTACACTTTTCTTATGATCATTAATTAATAATTTGTGTGCTAAAATATGTTTTATCACTACACTCTTGAAGTTTTCCCATGAAGTCTGGGATGGATTCAACCAATTTGTAGCTATATACAGCTTCATTAACAAAAAAATGTTTACGAGTATGATCCTTTGGGATCTATCCAAATTAGTTGGCGGAATATGCAGAATCATAAACTCCCAAGAAAGTGTAGACTGTTGATATCCCATTTTTTGTAGTTGGAATTTCATAGAATTCCAGAGTTTAAAAATACATTTACAACTCCAGAACATGTGTAAAAGGTCAGCCGTTTGATCTATACAATATGGGCATTTGGGTGAATTTTTTGAGTTAAATTTATGTAAAGTGAGACGCGTATAATGCGCATTATTAAATATCATCAACTGAGTAAATAATAACTTTTGTAGGGACACTGATTTTAAGGTTAAGTTAATTGCTCTCACTATTTTACTATATTCAATCGTTAACAATTTCTCCTTCCAGTATTTCGATAAAAGTATTTGGTTATTGTATTTCACATCTTTCATCAAACTATATGACGCTGTTATATATTTACATTCCTGTGTTAAAGTTTGCCATAAGTTTAGACAAATGTTTAAATCTTCTTCTTTAATTTTGAAATTCCTATTACTAAAATAGCTTATTGATAAGTCCTTTAACTGTCTTATTATAATTAAATACAAGTTAGGGAGATCCATCTCTCTTAGTATGTTATGTATTGAGATACCTAGAAAGGGATATAAATCGAATATGGTTAAGTTACTTATAAGTGGGAATTTTTTAAGGTCTATCAACTGATTACCAATTTTCAAATTCGGGTTTTTATGAAATGGTTGAAAAATCATCATATATTGTAAAAGATTTAGTGAGTTAAACAGACTTTACTGATATTATATATATTTTGATATGCTCCATCATAGCGTACATTTTAAGGGTATCTTTATTTAAAAAAGGTAATGCCTTACAATTAATACCCAGACCAGCAACATGTTTATGATTTAGAATCAACCACTTAGGAGCCCATTTCGAATTGATCCTATCAAAGTTAACTACTTTTAGAATTCTATTAGCATTTATTATTAAATAATATGTTTCAAAATTCGGTAGTTCCAACCCACCCCTATTTTTCAAAGTCATCAGTTTGTCATAAGATATCCTAACTTTTCTAGGTTCCCATACAAATCTAGCTAATTCTGTGTGAAGTTGTTTGAAGAATTTCCTGGAAATTTGAACTTGAGTAGCTCTAAAGATATATAATATTCTGGGAAGTATGTTCATTTTAATAATTGAGGTCTTTGCCATTATTGGTAATTTCAGATTATCCCATCTTTTTAAATCAGAGACTATCTGTTCCCAAATTAACTTAACATTATTTACGTAAAAGTCTCTATTATCTGTTGAAAAAACAACCCCTAAATATTTTATTTTTTCTTCGGATTTTACCTGCCCTACCAATGGTAAAAGCAAGAAGGGTGTAGGCGTCTTTAATGGGAATACCTTGTTTTTTTTTTTAATTTATTTTGTAGTTAGATATTTTTGCAAAGTCTTCCACAGCTTTTAGTATTTTCTTAATATCTGAAACAGGTGTTGTGCAGTAAATATTCAGATCGTCCGCAAAAGCAGCCATGGAAATCTTCGTACCATAAATTACTGGAGCATTGTGATAAATATTTTGTTTGATATGTAGAAATAATGGTTCTAAATATAGATTGAATAATATAGGAGATAACGGACATCCTTGACGGGTACCATTCTTAATTTGAATTCTTTTTGAGAGATTCCTATTAATAACTAGATTTGTATAAGGATCATTATATAGTTTTTTTAAAGTTAAAATGAATTCTTGCGGTATATTAAAACATGCTAAAATATCAAACAAACATTCTAAGTTCACTCTATCAAAAGCTTTTTGCGCGTCAATTATGAGTGCATATGCATTAAAGTTCCTGTGAGTGGCATAAGAAATCAGTGTATGAAGTGATAACGTATTATCTGTAGTTTGTCTGCCATTTATAAAACCGGCTTGTTCTTCTGATATTATCAGGTTAATTACCTTCTTCAATCTATTAGCCAAAATCGATGTCATAATTTTCATGTCTATATTCAAAAGTGAAATAGGTCAATAGTTATCCGGGTTATGTAAATCAGCATTCTCTTTCGGTATAAGAATAGTTTTCGAAGCATTAAAGTGCGGGTCAGTAATTTTATTGTTAGTTATATAGTTAAATACCTGTGGAAGTATTTTCCCCAATACATCACTAAAAGTTTTATAGAATTCCGTAGTCAAACCATCCGGTCCCGGAGCTTTATATGGCTTCAACTTCTTAATTGCATCAGTTATCTCCTCTGAAGAAATTGGTTTAACTAAGTTCATATGAAGCTCATCACCAATCTTCGGAAAGATAATTTTCTGCAGAAAATCATTATTACTCTTATTTATATTTACTTCCTGTTGCTCACCATATACTTGAGAAAATATTAGTTCAAATGCCTTCATGATATCTTCAGTATTGGTATATGTTTTATTATTAAAGTGTATTTCTGAGTTTTGAGAAGGTATTTTTGATTGATTAATGATGCGTGCTAATGCTTTTGAAGGGGTCTGTATGTGACTGGCGTATTTTACCAGCATTTTCTGTTCATAAAATGATAATTTACTGTTTTGTAGTAAAAAAGGGTCCTTCTGACATTTTAATAACTCTGTTTCAGTTTGTTTACTATAATTCCCAATTAGATCCTGATCCAGTAATTTAATTTTAGTTTCCAATTCTTGTATGTCTCTCACTTGTAATTTCTTGTAATAAGTAGCCTTTTGGAGAAACATTCCTCTAATTTGTGCTTTGGTAGTTGCCCATTCTATGTCAGACGGATGACGGTGTTCCGAAAGATTAGCTAGTAATTGGTTAAAGGACTCCTGAACTTCTTTTATTACATCTTCTTTATTCAATAAATATGGATTTAATGTCCAATTATATATCTTATGACTAGTGTCCTTATTGAAAGTTAATGTGATCCTAGAATGAGCTGACAAATGTCGAGCTTGTATGTATGTATAGGGATCAAAAAACATTAGTGCGTCTGAAATTAGAAAAAAGTCTATCCTGGACCACATTTTATGACAACTTGAATAAAATGTAAAGTTGTTTGCATTCATTTGATTCTTATTGTATTTAAATGGATCATATAATTTAAAATCTGTTTTAAATTCCTGTAGTGCTATCACTGCTTGGTTATTAAAGGACCTATGGAAGCGTGATTTATCTAATTTAGGGTCTTGGTATGTGTTCCAGTCACCTCCTATTATTATATAGTAATTATTATACTGATTCAGGATAAAATAAAGTGATGTTATGAAAAATTGTTGATTGGTACATGGGGCATATATGTTAAGAAGTATCACCGGTTTATCGTAAAGTTTGGATACAAGAATCACATAACACCATCTTCCCTCTTTGTCCATTTTAAAATCTAGGATTTTCTCTTGGTACTGACTTTTAATAATAATCGCCACCCCTGCACTATTAGTTGTCCCTTCCGAAGCTACCACCTCTCTGATCCATTTCTTATTTTTAAGGGCAGTCCATTGATCGTTAGTCAAATGGGTTTCTTGTAACAAAATAAAACATGCTTTTGACTGGAGGAGTAAATGAAAAAATAATTTCCTTTTTTTCAAGTTCTGGAACCCTTTAACATTCCATGAGTCTATTATCCACATACTAAGATTTTTAAAACTTTAAAGTATATTTTAAAATTGAAAGACGATACTAGATTCAGATGCATTAGCACAGTATATAATATCTGGAAGCAATCTTGACGTCCCATCCCTAACCAGTGCCTATCCACTATTCCCCTGGACCAGGACATACATAGGTTTTTTACACTGTATAAACTTCTATTGGTACACATCATTACTAAATATCTGTTCTTTATCTTACAAAATAACACACTAAAAACATGCAAAAAACCTATAATAACTACATCTAACTCTACAAAACCTAACCAAAACATTCCCTACTAAACAATGGTATCTATCTACAGCTCTTGAACACATTATTTAGTTAACACAAATGATATTCCTTACATGCAAAATTACTATTCTACCTCTCTAATAGTTAACATATATTATTAGTTCTATAATTTGGTTATATTACCCTAGAATATCTAATTATCTTATTTAAATCTAACCTAAACAGATATATGACAGTACTCCCATTAAACAGTAATGTTATTGACTTCAAGATAATTCACTATATGTTTAATTTATATTTAAAGCATTAAATCTAACATTGTTTATCTAATCTAATTTATTTAACATTGTGATGACAGCATCATTGGTGAATACAAGTAGCATTAACTATGCTTAGCAGATACTATATTTAAATATATAAAACAATATCTAAATAGCACAGTTCCCAAAACATTCAGAACCACATCAGAAAAATAACCTTAATTTTCCTAGGGATACCAGGATATATTATGTGCTTTTAATTTACTAACTATCCCAGCATTAAACCCCCTTTGTATCTAAACATTTACAGTATTAAAACATAATCTAAAAGCAGGAGAATAAATATTGCAGTACAGTACAATATTATTAGCACATCCACATTTAGGCAAACTACCTAGGAAAATAGAATAACTATGATAACTTTATGTTACTTCTACCATATTAGTTAAATGACACATTTTGACCACTACATTAATATTCAGTTTAAATCCTACCTGAATGAATTCACATTCCCTTTTACAGAAATAAAAGTTGAAACATACATTAAAAGTCCACGAAGCCTCGTTTTACGTTCCCAGTAGGTTCCCCTTCTTCCACAGAGCTCTATCTACTTCCTGGTCATGAAATCTTGTCTTCGAATTCGCGAAGGGGGGAACCATTACGCGGACGGACTTCCAGATGTGCCACAACGAAAGCGGACCCTCAGCAGCATCTAAAGGTCTTCCTGTTGCCTCACGAAGGAACACAGTTCGTAGAATCTGTAAAAGTTTGTGGAATCTTCGTAAACAAGCTGGACCTGCAAAAAAAAAACTAGTTAATTATTAACCAAGGGGCCTGGTGAAGAAGAAAGAACAAACAAAGGATTTTGGAGCCTCGAGGTATAGTAGGCATGGAATCCCAGTATCCACGTTGTTGTAAACAGACTGAATGGTCCAGTTAAGCTTCCGAAGTTGGGAGGGATTTGAAAATCTTCAAAAAAGGTAAGTTTTGCTTTTTTTGTAGAAATGGAATATTTGGATCCATCAACTGTAAAAATTAATGTGTTAGGGTATTTCATCTGGAATTTAATATTCTTTTCAATAAGGAACTTGCAGTATGGAGCTAATGCTTGTCTGGCTTGTCTTATTTGCAATGGTAAATCCTGTCCCATAGAAACTCTATTATTTTGCCACATAACATAACCTCCATTCTTTTTAACAGTTAGAATTATTTTATTTACATCCTGGTAGTTGAGAATTTTGACATAAACCGGTCTAGGAATATTTGAGGCTTGTGTTTCTCTGACAGCTCTATGGTCTCTTTCTATAACAATTTGCTTAGCCATATCAGAGTCCTTGAACAATATTTCCAGTATTTGTATAATGGTAGACATTAAATCATTATATTGAATAGTTTCAGGAATTCCTCTAATAATTATGTTGTTCCTTCTGGATCTTGCCTCCAAGTCCAGAATCTTGTTTTGCATAGATTGAATGTCCAGGTCATGAATATGTTTTTTTTGTAAGCAATGTTATTCTGTCCTCATTTTCGGATATCCTAGCTTCTGATTTATCCATCCTTTCAAGAATTTGACTGCATGTGGAACCAAAAGAAAGTACCTGGTTTGAAAGTTCTTTTAAAGCTTCTTGTATGGGCAACAAAGCAGTTTTGATGTCTTCCATGTTAGCCAGTTGATCCGGTTTATTTGTCATTCCAGCTTTTAAAAGTTCCTGTTGTTTTACAGTTTTCTGCCTTTTGATTGTTGAATCTTTTTCTGGTGACTGCAGTGCTGATAATTTGGTTTTAGTTGTTGTTGTTTCCATGCTTTTTTCCTCTTTTGACATCGTGAAACAGAAGTCAGACAGATCCTTTGTTTAATACTCTGTTCAGAGTCAGGCAGACAATCAGTTCTAATCCTGTGAATTTAATTAGTTTCCTTCTGTTCTTTTACCTCTCAGGCAATGTTTGATTGTAGTAGAATAGTTATATCCAACGATTAATACAAAAAATCTTGTAGTATAATCTCAGGGTTGATTTTTATTCCGAGTATCTGGAGAGCTGTAGATGTACAGTGTCTACAGAATGGCGGCCATCTTTGTCTCGCCAAGAGATGTATTTTAATTCAGCTGTGTTAGCTGGCTCAAAAGGAGGTAACGTTAATTTTTCCAAAACAAAGTTGAGGTCCCAAGTTGGTGTAGGTGCTCTACGGGGTGGTCTTATGTTTTTAGCCCCTCTGAGGTATTGTCTGAGCAAAGAATTTGAGAAAATTGGTGGATCCGTGTTGTAATGAGCAGAGATAGCTGAGGCATGGATTGTGATGGATGAAAAAGAGAGGCCCTTGTCCAGCATCTCAGTTAAGTATTGCAGTATCTGAGGAATGTTTGGGACAAGAGGGTCAAGGTTGTGCACTTGGTTCCAGGCACAAAATCTCTTCCATTTATCTGAGTACGCTTTCCTAGTGCTAGGCCTTCAGGCCTCCAGAATGACATCCATAACAGTTTTGGAGAGAGGCACTGATTGCTTGACTATGGAATTTTCCATGCAGCTAGATTTAAGGTCTTTAGCTGGCTGTGAAGTATCTGACTGTTGTGTTGTGTCAGCAACTGTGGGATTTGAGGCAAAATCCAGGGTGGCTCTTGTGCTAAATTCTTTAAGATTGGGTACCAGTGCTGGCGTGGCCAGTCTGGTGCAATCAGAATCATTTTTGGCTCTTCCTGCCTGGCTTTTATGAGTACCTTTGGAAGGAGAGGTAAAGGAGACAAAGCGTATACTTGTAGTTTTTTACAGCTGAATGAGAGGGCATCCACTTTCCATGCTTGTGGATGGTAGCTCCTTGTGGAGAATTTCTGTAATTGGCAGTCCTTTGGGGAAGCAAACGGATCTATGTCCGGGCTCCACCATTTTTGTGTTATCATTCTGAATATTTGTGGGTTCAGTTCCCATTCATGTGGGTCCATAATGTTTCTGTTTAGGTCGTCTGCCAGTGTGTTTTTCTCTTCTGGCAGGAATTGTGCTTGCAGATGAACTTGGTAGTTGAGAGCTGTGTTCCACAAGGTCATGGCTTGTCTGCAGAGGGGGTAGGAGTGTGTGCCCCCTTGCTTGTTTATGTACCACATAACTGTTGTGTTGTCTGTCTTTAGTAGTAATTGTCCTGGATGCAATAGGTCCTTGAAAGCTATAATAGCATTTTGTACAGCTAGCATCTCTTTTTGATTGCTGTGGAGATGTCTTTGCTCTGTGGGTCACTCGCCCTGGATACATTTTCCTGCCATGTCTGCTCCCCAGGCGTAATCCGATGCATCTGTTGTCAGTGGCTGCCTGGCTGTGGGTTGAGTGAAAGGCTGTCCCTTGTTGAGGTGACAAGCTTGTGCCCACCACTGAAACTCCTGTTGTAGGCAGGGAATTAGTGGTACAACTGTTTCCAAACTTTGACAGTGTTGAGATCATATGCTCTTTAGGTACCATTGCAGTTTCCTCATATACAGTCTGGCATATGGAATTAGTAGTATGCATGATGCCATGTAGCTCAAGGCCTGCAGAATTTTTCTTGCAGGGAGTTGGGTCTTTTTTGCCATTAACTGGAAATATTGAGTCAGTTGTCCTTGCTTGTCTGGCGTGAGATAAACCATCTGGGCCGTTGTGTTCAAGCTGGCTACCTGTTGTGAGGGCACCAGTTTTGATTTCTTTTCATTTACTGTGTACCCCAGGCAACTTAATAACTTTTTTACGTACGCCAGATGCTTTAGTAGAATGTCCTTGCTCTCTGCATGAATCAGGCAATCGTCCAGGTATGGATAAATTTGAATTCCTTTTTGCCTGCAAAATGCAATTACTGGTGCCAGGCACTTTGTGAAGACCCTGGGCGCAGTAGATAAGCCAAAGGGCAGGGCAGAGAATTGATAGTGCATTGAACCAGCTAGAAATCTGAGGTATCTTCTGCAGTTTTGTCTGATAGGGACATGCAGGTATGCCTCTTTGAGGTCCAAAGCCACGAGCCAAGCTTTCTTGCCCAGCATGGGAAGAAGCTGCTGTAGTGTCAACATCTTGAATTTCGGAACATCCAGGTAAGTGTTTAGTGTAGAAAGGTCCAGAATGGGTCTCCAGGCTTTGTCCTTTCT
Source organism: Protopterus annectens (assembly GCF_019279795.1). Lineage (NCBI taxonomy): Eukaryota > Metazoa > Chordata > Ceratodontiformes > Protopteridae > Protopterus > Protopterus annectens. The sequence continues at coordinate 184,221,362 of NC_056726.1, forward strand.
GAGAACCAGAAAGAGTCTTGAGTAAAATCCTTGTCCTTGTTCCTGTGGTGGTACCTTTTGAATAGCTCTCATGCCCATGAGTGCTGTAATTTGTTTTTGAGCCTCTGCCCATTGATTTGGTGGCAGATTTGGCATTCCTTTTAGCCTTGGCAGGGTGTGAAAATGGAACCTGTAACCTTGAGATACAATGTTGAGAACCCATTTGTCTTTGGTGATGCAATGCCAGTTGTGATAGGAAAGTGCCAGTTTTACTCCTAAGGGGGCTGCCAAGAGAGAGCTGTTTGGCAGCTGCAGTGGAAAGTCATTGAGGCTGTTTTTTATAAGGTTGAGGTCCGTCTTCCCCTTCTTTCTGGCCAAGTGTGCCCCACTGTCGAGGCCTGTAAGGGCTTTGTGTCTGACCTCTACCTCTTGGACGTCTGTATCTGCCCCTTTGAGGTCTATCTGTGACTGGAAAGGACCATCTCTTTGTTGGCCAATTTCTGCTAAAACAAGGAGGCTGAACCTGTAAGAAATCTTTCACCGTTTGCATAGATTTTGCCTTATCCTCCATCTTCTTTAATACCTCCCATCTTCTTTAATACCTCCTCTGCCTTAACTCCAAACAGCACATCCCGCTGCAAAGGTGCAGCCAATAATTTGACCTTAACATGATCTGGTAACGTATGTTCTTTTAACCAAGCATACCTTCTAACGACAGAGCCTGTAACTGCTGCTCTACAGGAGGCCTCTAAGGAATCAAACCCACATTACAAAGTATGTTTTCCCACTTGTTCAGCTGCATGCAATAAATCCTGCATTTCTTTTAAGTTAGGAGGATCTGAATCTGGAAGCATCTTTTGTTTCAACTGAGACATTAAAAATTGCTGATATTTTAGCATGTGAAACTGGCAATTCAAAGCTCTCATTGCTAAAGTTGCAGACATATATACCTTCTTTCCCCATCGGTCTAATGCTCTGGAATCTCTGTCAGAGGGAACTGGGTTTTTTGCTGATGCGGCCTTAATCCCTTTGGGTCCCTGAGAAATAGTTTCAGGGTCAGCAACAGGGCTTTTGTACAGAAATTTGTGAGAGTCAGGGACTCTGTAATATCTATCCGGTTTAACTGGGACTGGGGGTAAGGAGTCAGGGTTCAAGCTGGATTCAGTGTACACATCATCCACAATGTCTAAAACTGGCGGGATAGCAAGCGGTCTGTGCTGAGGCAATAAAAGGAAGTCGCTGAGCCTTTTCTTGGATTCTGATTAATCCTGGCCTTCCCACTGGAGATGCTCCCTGATGAGAGTTGTGTCTGTTTCTTTGCTTTTAAGGGGGGCTCAGACTTAGAAGAGGGTTTAATGGTTAACTGGGTAGGTCTGAAAACACCCTCTGTAGCTGTGGATTGCTCAGCTACTTCGGTTCCCTCTGTAGGTTTAGGATCGGTAAGCTGAAGACCTAGTGCGTCTGAAGGCCCAGCCAGCTCCACGTGGGAGTTGGAGGCAGTCTGTGGTTCTGTGGAAGCAGTCATCCGAGGCTGCGTAGGCGCCTCGCTGAAAACCAGAAAACCGGCGACCGGCCTAGAAGAGGCCTCATCAGTTTTGGGCCTCGGATGCCTGTCCTTGCACTTTTTATGCATTGCGGTCGTCGGAATTTCCGACGGCATGGTGTAATTGAATTTTCTACCAAAATAATGTCGGGCAAAATCAAACCGACGTTTAATAGTGCGCTTGTTAAACCTAGCACAAAACTGACAACCAGTGAAGTCGTGGTCAGGGCCTAGGCATGGAATACAATAGGAGTGGAAATCCTTATGAGGTATTTGCTTCCCACAAGAAATACAATTATTAACTTTTACTGACATTGGTCTGAGGCAAGAAAAAGTTTCCCCAATGGGGTACTTAGCTTTTTTAGAAGACTTTGGTTCTGGATTCGTAATGAAAATCTCAGGAGTCGGCCGACCGGCACTTGCGAACTGCTTCTGCTTCGGGCACCACGCGGCAAGACTGAAGAAAATGGCGTCAGCTGCATCTTATATACCCCTGTCGCACTGACATCAGGGAGGAGGCAACAGCAACTGACGCCAGACCAAGACTTTGGAACGACTGCAGGACCGCCTGATGGCAGGATAACCCAAGTGTAATGACCGCAGCAGTGTAACACGATGAACATCAACTGTGTAAAAGTTCAACCTGCCAAACAGTCTATGCATGTAACACAAAAACTGGTGTTATACATACAAGGTAGGAATAATAACTTTTTAATACAATGATGCTCTCTGTAATGTCTTTAAATATAAATGGCCTCACAGATAAATACAAACAAGAAAGGTAATGAATTGTATTAAAAAAAAAGAGTACAAATAGCTATGTTACAGGAGACACACTCAGAAAGAAAGGAGCATGTGAATTTGATAAAAAAAGGTTTTCATGATGGTTATTCAGCAGAACACCTGGGACAAAGGAAAGGAGGAGTACTTGTATTAACTGCAAGGGGAGCTCCAATAGTGTTAGAAGATAAAAAAGATAATAATTACAGATTGGTAGTGCTAAGGGACTATGGCAAGGGAGGAGGATTACACAGGCATGTATTTACATTCCACCTAAAACTGCTGTAAGGGAGCTTAAGAAAATTCTGGGAGAAATAATCAGTTTTCACTAAGGAACATTACTTACAGGTGGGGACTAAAACTTTATTTGTAAGAGTGAGGATGTGTCTGGGGGGCCCAGAAGAGAAAATATAACAAAGGAGGGTAGCTTTTTGAAGAAATTTATGAAATATTTGGCATGGAAGATGTGAATTCAGTAACAGGAGACTGCAGTGAATTTTCATATTATTGCCCCAAGATATAAAAACTGGGCTAGGCTACACAGAATTGACATTTTACAGGAAAGTAAAGTTGTGTAAAATATTACCATAACCACAGATGTCCTTCTCTTCCATGTTGCAGTATTTACTAGTGTGTTTACCCTTCTTCAAATCAGCTTAACCGGACAGGTTTCCAAAGCTTTTCCAGTCCCATATGGTGCTTCAGACATCTGACATGTTGGCAGGTACGTGGCCCATAAATGTGACATCTGCGTGCACCAGCCCTCAGAACCAAGGAAGCCCTAGACGGAGCCAGTCCTGATGGCCTATAGCCTGTACAGAAGCTGAGGAGAGCAAGTGCAAGGATAAGAGGGGGATGGTGGGAGGGAAGGAATACTGCAACATGGAAGAGAAGGACATCTATGGTTATTGTAAGATTTTACACAACTTTCCTATGTCCTTCTATTCCAATGTTGCAGTATTCACTAGTGGGTGAGTACAAAAGCTCACTGGTGGCTGGGAGGAGGTCTGGATGAGTATTCCAGGAACCCATGCAGGATGGCCCTGGCAAATCCCACCATGGCCCTGGAAATGTTGTCCAATTTATAGTGTATGGTGAAGGTGCGTACAGAAGTCCAGGTAGCTGCTTCCAGAATGGAGTTGGTGTCTAGGCCTTTGAAAAAGGCTCCAGAGGAAGCCATGGCTCTTGTAGAATGGGCTCTGACACTGCCTGACAGTGTCTTTCCATGGTGTGTGTAACAAAAGGAAATGGCTCTAGCAATCCAAGAGAAAATGTCTGGTTTTCCCACTGCTTTCCCCAGAGCACTGGGGTAGAAGGAAACAAAACGCTGGTCTGATTTGCGTAAAGGCTTGGTCTTATGCAAATAGAATCGAAGTTGCCTGTGGACATCCAGGGTGTGTAGGACCCACTCACCGTCTCCCTGAGGGTTAGGAAAGAAGGTAGGTAGGTGAATAGCCTGATTCAGAGAAAGGTCACTGACCACCATGTTGGTGAAGGAGGGATTAATCCTGACGGTGAACCTGTCCAAATGGAAAACAAGGGTGGGGTAGCCATAAGGGCTTGGAGCTCCAAGACCCTCCTGGCTGAGGTCAGAGCTACTAGAAGTACCGTCTTCCAAGTGCAAAATTTCAAGCCAGTCTTGTCAGCTGGTTCGAAGGGTGGCACAGTAAGTTTTTCTAGGACATAGTTAAGGTCCCAGGAAGGAGAGGTTGGTTTTCTGGGGGGGGGGGTCTTAAGTGTAAAACACCCTTTAGAAATACGTTGGCTGGGAGTCTGGAAGCCAGGGGAGGATCCATAGGCAAGCAAGCAGAAATGGCAGACAGGTGTGTTTTTAAAGAGAAGTAAGACCAGCCTGTCTTCAGGAGTTCACACAGGTAGGAAAGAATCAGAGGCAGGTCACTGTCCAGTGGCTCCATCTGTCTTTTGTGACACCACATAGAACACCTTCTCCATTTTGAGAGATAAGATTTTCTTGTGTTAGGTTGCCTGGCCTCATGCTGGACTGCTGAGAGCATGTCCTCGTTGTACAGGTGTCTGAAGGGAATAGAATCCTATTAACCACAGACAGATGTGCAGGGATCTCCTCTGTGGGTGAATCTGTGTCCCCTTGTGCTGTGTGAGTAGATCCACTGAGGGGGTAACTTGTGGTGATTGCCCTTGGAGAGATGAAGAAGAGGCAACCAGTGCTGCTTGACCAGTAGGGAGTTGCCAACAAGATTTTTGGTGAGTCCTGCTGAATTTTCAGTAGGACTCTCTGGATCAGAGGAAAGGCATGCAGGAATCTCCCCTTCCAAGACATTAGGAAAGCATCTGTTTGCAGTGCCTTCAGGTTGTGAGCTCTAGAGCAGTAGCTCTGGAGTTGCCTGTTTGTGGAGGAGGCGAATAGATCTACCTGTGGAATACCCCACCTGTGGATCAGATCTAGTAAAACATCTCTTGACAGCATCCACTGACTGTCTGAGGCGGTTCTGCTTAGGGAGTCTGTCTGACAATTATGTTGGGATGGGATGTAGGCTGCCTGGAGGGAGATCCCCTGGGAGATAGCCAGATCTCATACCTGTAAATCTAGCCTGCAGAGGATGTAGGGCTTCATCCCTCCTTGCTTGTTCAAGTACCACATCACTGTAGTATTGTCTTTAAAGATAATTCAGGGTGTCCTGTGTGAGGAAGGGCTGGAAGGCCTGCATGGCAAAAAGAATGGCTGACATTTCCTTGATGTTGAAGTGCCAGTGTTTGTGTCTGTCTGTCCACAAACCTTGCACCATTCTTGTGTCCAGAGTCACTCCCCATCTCATATCTGACGCGTCTGTGTGCATGATTTGGGAAGGGGAAGGCATTTGCAAAGGGAGGCTCAGGTTCTGGGTAACGTGGGCCAGCCAATACTTCAGTTCTTGGTGGAGGCAGGGGAGTAGTGGGATCCTGAATTCGAAGGGGTGTGAGTGCTGGGTCCAAACCGAGCGCAGATACCATGGCATTTTCCTCAAATGAAGCCTTGCCAGGGTAGCATGGGGATAGTGGCTGCCATATGCTCAAGGAGTCTGAGGAATTCCCTTGCAGTCAGGGTAGGAGAGAGGAGGGTAGACTGTAGATGTTGGCTCAAGGAAAGTACTTTTTCCTCTGGTAGGGAGGCCATCCTGAGGTCTGTCCTGAATCTGCATCCTAGGAAGACAATGTCTTGTGTAGGATTTAGTTGGGACTTGGGGAAGTTTATGAGGAACCCTAGAGACGGCAACAGGAGCAGGAGCTCCTTTGTGTGGGTGAGGAGGGTTTGTCCATCTGCTGCTTGAATGAGAAGGTCATCTAGGTATGGGAAAATGTGTATTCCCCTTGTCCTGCAGTAAGCAATGACTGGGGCTAGGCATTTTGTAAATACTCTTGGTGCAGTGGAGAGTCCAAAAGACAAGGCACAGAAATGAAAATGAGAGGAACCTGCTTTGAATCTGAGGAATTTCCTGGAGGACAATTTTATGGGAATGTGCAGGTAGGCCTCCTTGATATCCAGGGTCTCCATGAAGGCCTGAGAGAGGAGGAGAGGAAAGAGAATGGGAAGTGTTATCATTCTGAAGGAGGGACCTTCAAGAAGAGGTTCAGACAGCAAAGATGTAGGATGGGTCTCCATGGTCCTTCCTTCCTGGGCACCAGAAAGATTCTGGAGTAGAAGCCTTTCCCTCAAGCTGAGGGGGGGACTAGTTCTAAGGTGACTTGGAGTAACAGCTTGTTTAGGACCTCAGGTAGGAGGGACCCTTGGGGGGTGGAAGAGGTATAGGTAGCCTTGGAGGGGGAAGAGATCCAAGACATAAAGTAACCTTCCTTCAGGATTGCCAGAACCCATTTGTCAGATGTCACTAGGGTCCATGCAGGGAAGCAGTGAGAGAGGTGGGAAGACAGAGGTATGGTGGGGGGAGGTGGGGGAAGAAAGGGAGGGAGGCAGTCAGACACTGCCTGCCCCTTCTGGAAAGAGAGGTCTCTGGGCAGTTGTCTGAGGAGTCCCAGGCTAAATAGAATGTCTCCTGTGGGGTCTCCTAGACCTGGAGGGGTACAAGGTCCCAGACGTTTTCCTTATGAATTGTGTCTTAGTCGGGTAGTTTCTCTGGAACTTTGGGATTGAAGAGTCAAGGAGATGCTTTAAGTCTTGGAGTTCTTTCCCTTTTTGTTGGAGTGACTTGAAAAGGTCAGCTATCTTGGTGCCCAAAAAATGCAGAGTGATCCAAGGGAGCATCCAGGAGTTTGGCCTTGAAGTCATCCGTGAGGGGCTGTAGATGCAGCCAGGAGTATCTCTTCAACATAGAAGCAGAGGCTTCGGCTGCATCATAGGCACATCTGAGAGAGTGCTTATTAACTTGAGAGATGAGCCCGAGCAAGGAAGACAGGGATGCCTTTGTAGCACACTCCAGGATATCACTGATATCCTTAGAGGCTTTGTCTAGTAAGGCCAAGGGCTATTTGGGCATGTGAGATTGGTAATTCATAGCCCTAAAAGCCAGGGTGGCAGAAGTGTAAATCTTCTTTCCCCACTTCTCCATGGCCTTGTTGTCTTTATCTGCAGGCAGGACAGTGGTAGCAGAGAGGCGTTTGGTAGCCCTATCAGCAGCAACAGAAATAGTAGCAGGGTTTGCTGGGGGGCACTTGAATAAGAATTTCTCTGCATCAGGTACCCTGTATAATCTGTCTGCCCTCCAAGGAGCAGGTGGTTAGGAATCTGGATTCAAGCATGCTGCAAAAAAAGGCATCCAAGAAAGGCTGGACTGGTGGAATAGGAGCCGGGTTAGGAAATTCCATCTGGATCAAGTCATAAAAACTTTTTTTTGGGCCTCAAACATGTCTGAGGAATCACATTTAAAATGTTCTTTCATAAGGTTGACTGTGTCCCCAAAGGTAAGGTCTTCCACAGGGGAGTCAGTTTCTGCAGAGGCTTCTTTCAGGGATCCATACCCCAGAGGGGAAGAAATCTGTGCCCTCTGAGGAGTCTGACATTTCCTCCTTTGCAGGGTGTCTAGGTGTTATTTCAGGTAGTAGAGGCCTTGGGCTGAAAAGAGGTGGAGCATCTAGAGAAAGGTCTGCAGTAGGCCTAAGGGCCAGAAAGGCATTGTAGAGGCACTGGCTAAAGGCCTGCCAGTCAGGTAAGGCTTCCAGAGATGGCACAATATGCCTCGTCTTTTGTTTCTTCTTGGCGGGCCTAACTGGTGTCTGACTGGTGGCAGGCCTGGAAGTCACAGAAGGAAATGGTAGAGGCCTGGTCAAAAGCACCCATCTCAGTTACTGGTACCCCCTGGCATCTAAATTAGGCACTGGGATTTCCTCCCTGGATGTGTCATCTGGTCTGGATTGTGCTGCCTCCTGATAGGTACCCACTTTATCCAAAGTGGCGGATGCTGGTTCTTCAGCCAAGCTGATGATGGCTACAGGCTGAGAATCGGCGGAGGGAGGCACAGTGGAAGTAGACGGCTGTGTGGGCTTGGCCCTCTTCCTGGGTGGTTCGGCTGGGGCATCGGATGTGGCTTCCATAGTGAGAGCAATCTGTCTAAGACATTGGTTTTCAGGGTATATGTCTAGGGCCTGTAGTTGGCAACAAAACATCTTGGGGATGACCGACTTACAAATGGCTCAGTTTTTATAATCGTGATCCCTACCCAAACAAAACAGACACTGGTTGTGGGTGTCCTTATGGGGAATTTGGCGACCACAGTTAAACTTGCTCTCACCGGACATTAACAGACTATAGTACTACAAAAAAGGACTAAAAAAATACCCAACGTGGTACTTATCTTGATACACCTGGCATTCGGCTGGCAGCTGAAAAGCACCATCTCGGACTGGAAAAGGTTTGGAAACCTGGCTGCACAAGCTGATTGGAAGAAGGGTAAACCCACTAGTGAATACTGCAACACTGGAATAGAAGGACATCATATATTTAATTGAAAGTCTTGATACCCACCCAATACCTATTTCAGATCATGCACCAATAGCAGCTAAAATAAAAACACAGGGTAATGAAATAAAAATGAGACATTGGCACTTTACCACCTATCTGTTGAAAAGAGAGAAATTAAAGGAATGGGTAGTGGAGATTATTCAGGAACTGTTAGAGGATAAAAATGTCTTCTGAAAATATACCTAGGGAATGGGATAAATTTAAGGTGGAGTTTACAAATAGGGTGGAAATAAAAGAAAGGGAGCTATGGTTAAAAAGTACAAGACAGACTGACAAATGTGAAAGCATTGCCGAATAGGGGGAATCTCACAGAACAAGAGGAGGATCAACTGCAGAATGCTAGTACAGAAAATAAGGGGTTACCGCAATAAAATGCATGAGCTTAGAAAGACTGCTGTTAAGCAACTGTTTTTTTGATGATAACATTAGAGCACAAAAACTTTTATCACAACAACTCAGGCAACAAAGTAGAAAGGGTTGTCGCCAAAGTTAGGGATCCTATAACAAAGAAAGTAACTGTGATGACCCACCACTGCAAACCAATATGTGATGTGGATATCCCACCTCTGGGACAGTAAATCAAGGAGCCTCAATCCTCACAACTGGCACCTGTGGGGGACATTCACTGGGAGGATAACAGGTACACACACAGTATTTCCAGATTCAGCATCAAGTGCAATTTCCCTTAAGAGCACACAGAGACTACAGCCAGTCTGGGGATGGTTTCTGCCTCTTTCTCCAGATCCCCAATACGACTCCCCACTGGCAGAGCTACAATGTTGAGATCTCTGCTGAGTGACCAACCCAAGACCTCCAGCCCCCTCTCTGTCTAACCAGTGCTTCGTGTCCCTGCCCAAGTAGCTGACACACACACTCTTTGAGGTTTGATTTTACACACACACACACACACACACACACACACACACACACACACACACACACACACACACACACACACACACACACCTGTGAAAGGCTGGTAAAATTGTATTAGCTATGCCCTTCTGCCCAGACTATTAGGTAGTGTCACCAGCCACTCTTTATCAGCTACTTTAGGGCCCTTAACAAAGGGTGACCAATCTTACTGTACAATATTAATACTAATACAAATGATAGTTTGACCAAGAGCAAGGTTATTATGACTGGCCCACACAGTATCACCAAATAAATATGAAAGTATTCTCAAAACCTAAATATCTCTATACAGATTAGCCGCAATGAAAGGTTTAAATTTATTTAATAATAAATAATAAAAGAACAAGAAAATATTCAGTATATATTCACAGTGACATCAGAGTTCAAAACCACAGGAAATACTTACAATAACATTGCAGTACAGGCTCACACAAATAAAGAAAAACAAAATCTACACTAGCTTCACTATATTCCTGACTATATCTAAGAGAATTATACTATTCCCTAGTAACTTAATTAAAGCAAGACAGATGTGGTGAATGGTTCTTATTGTTGTCAGGTCCAAGGCAAAAGGCAAAATGCTCTGGCTCACCATGAGACTTCTCAAAATAATATATAAAATATTACTGCTGTGACAGCTTACAGAATTACATAAGTTCTGGTCATGTGAATTCTAGTTCCCAGGTAAAACCTCCATATTTGAAGGTGGCAGTACTTAGCATCTACCTGTAAAAATACTCATACAAGGGCTTTTGCTCAGATCTTGCTCTAAATGGATAGATTATAAGTGATGTACAATGTTTGCAACTGGGAATTTGTCAGTATGGTTTGAGATGCAAAATGCTTGCGAGTAGGATTATGTTGGTGTGGTTTGTTTTCATTCATATAAATGTATGATTGCCAATGTAGTAAGTGATGGTTTAATGAAGATGTTTCTTGTTAAAAAAAAAAGCAGGAATTGAATAATGTATCTAATATTTATTTTATTTATTTTACATTTGTTGACAGGCATAGTCTAACTGAGCAAAAGCCCTTTTTCAGCGGAGGCCCAGGGAGAAAAGCTCTACAGTGTAACAATCAAGACAAATTAAAAAACTGAAATGAGAGACAGCAAAAATATACACTATGCAATATACAATAAAACAGTAAAAAAGTTAAGAGAATTTACATAAAGCTCCACAGTACGACAAATCAAAAACAGTACTAGACTGAGGGTAAGAATAAGTAAAAATATACAAAAACAATTAAGTATATGTAATAACAGTAAAGTAAGAATAATCAGCAACAGAAACATTTAATGTAATAGGTTTAGTATTAGGTAGTGACTAAGCACTAGCTGAAAAACACACAAGGTTGATTTCAAGAGGAAGATTGTGCAATACAAAGCAGTTAGTAAGTTAAGCAGCATGGAGGGAAGGAAAAGTGATGATAGCAATGGATAGAGGGAAGGGTTGTTCAAGCAGGATGATTACAGCGACAAGTCCAGGTGCTGCAGGGGTAACTTTTGAGAGTTTTCTTGAATTCAGAGAAGTGTGTGGTGTTTGTGAGAGTCATGGGAAGCTAGTTCCGTGAGAGAGCAGGAAAGTAGCTGTACAGATTCTGTCCAGGAGATTTTTTTAGATTTGTGGATCTGTAAGAGACCCTGGTCTGAACTTCTGAGAGATCGAGGGGGCTTGCAGAGGGAGACTAGGGAAGAGATGCTATAGCAAGAAAAGGGTTTGTTCAAGACAAAATGGATAACGAGAAGTTGTGTAAATATGAGTTGGTTAGGAAATTCAAGCCAGCTGAGTGCCTGGAGAGAGTGACAATGGTGCGATCAAGAAGGCTAATTAGCTGCAAATCTAGGAACTTTGTTGTAGGCAGTTTCAAATTTGGAAAGTAACGAGGACTGTAGGTCGCTTAATATTTAAGAGCTGTAAAAGAAGTTGGGGAGAAGGTATACTTGAGCAAGTGAGATCCTTGAGTTGGGTATGAGGAACCTTTTGTTTCGATAGAGCAGGCCACAGTTTTGGTAGGTTTTCTTGATACAGTGAAGTACATGAAGGTCAAATTTAAGCTGATCTATTATTGCTCTGAGGAGATTAGTGTGGGTTTTAGGTTTGATAGTAGTGTTATTAAGGGAAGAGATGGTAAATGAGGTTTTAACATGATTAAGGGATTTTGGGGGGAAGAGTAGAATTATTGTCTTGTTAGGGTTAAGTACAAGTTGCTTGTTAGTAAGCCATATTTCAGTGAGGTTAAAAGAAGTTTGTGTCAGGGTTAGAAGGTCGGAGGGGTTATAAGCAATACAAACGATTGTGGAGTCATCTGCATACTGTACGAGGGAGGACTGAGGACAGGATGTGTACAGTTGGTTAGTAAAGATGTTGAAGAGAAGAGGCCCTAAAACCGAGCCTTGTGGGATGCCCATTTTGATGGGGAGAAAAAGAGATAGAGCAGAGAGCCATTTTACAGACTGCTGTCTCTCTGTGAGGTAGCTGTGAAACCATGAGATAGTTGCTGAAGAGTGGTTGAGTTCAGAGTGTCTGGAGAAGAGGATGGGGTGAGAAGTGTCAAAGGCTTTTGAGAGGTCTTAAAACTGGCAAGTAACTAGTTTATCATTATCTTTGGCTAAGGAGATGGAGCTAGTAAAGGATATAAGGGCAGTAGTGGTAGTGTGATGGGAGTGAAAGCAGTGTTGGGTAGGGGTGATCAGGTTATTTTGAGTAAGATAAGCTATTTGTTTGTGAATATAGTGCTCAAGAATTTTAGCGAGGGGAGAGAGTATGGCAATGGGTCGATAATTAGAACTCTACAGAATTTTCACCTTTGTGGATAGGTAAAGGTGTAGATTTTTTTCCAAACATTAGGGACGGTGGATTCACTGACTGAGTGGTTTATAAGGATGGAGACAGGATATGCTATGGAGTTAGCCACAATCTTTAGGAAGAGAGATGGCAGATTGTTGGTGGATGGGGAACATGGTTTAAGTTTGAGAATTTTTTAATGTTGCTGGTTGAAACAGGATTTAATCAGAAAGGGCTGTTTTGCAGTAGGGGGTGGATGGCTGGGAGTTTTGAATAAGTTTGCTGATGGTATCTATGAAGTATGAATTGAAAATGGATGCTGTTTCTTGGTGTGTGTTATTAAGGCAGGGGTTGGGAGTTGAGGGATTCCCTGGGTAGAAAATTTGGTTGATGTTAATCCAGAATTTTTTTAAAGCATCTGTGTTTGGTTATTTGGGCGAGAGACAGAAGTTCTTTTTATCATGGTTTATATTTTTTGGTAAGACTTCAGAATTCTCTCTACTTTTCGTAGTGTGTGGGTGATTTGGTCGTTGCCCAGGGTTTCCAGGCAGAATCTCTGTGTTGGATAAGAGAATGAGTAGGGTTGGTGATCCAAGGGGAGCAACGTGATTTGACTTTGACAGTTCTGGGAGGGGCAAGGGAGTTCAGTGCGTCTAGGAAGATGAAGTTGAACTATAGGACAGCGTCAACTAGAGGTAAGGATGAGAGGAAGGACCAGTCTATAGTAGAGAGAGAATTATTGAATGTTAAAGTTGGTTAGTTTGTGGCATTCTTTAAATTTATGGGGTCCAGAGAGGTGAGGGGAGAATCTTTGGACACGTATAGGGGAGTGGTCACTGATAAGTCTGGTAGGAATTCGGGATGGTGACAGAGGTTAGGTGTGGAGACTATAAAGTCCAGTCCAGGATATAGCTCGCATTAGTGGGTTTGTGAAGGAAGGTGGGAGAAGAGATAAGTTGGGTGTAGCCATATAGGTTTATGTTGGTGAGAGGGAGCTAGAGATAACGGGGAGCCAACTGATGTTAACATCACCTAGTATGATCGTTTCACTGGATATATTGTCAGACATCCTCTGCAGAATATGTTCTAATAAAGGTATGTTGTCTCTGGGGGGGAATGCAGATGGCAACTATGGTTAGGGTTTTATGGGTGTTGGGTTTGCAGCTGACAATAATTAAGTTCAGCTGGTGAAAGGAGTGTGGGAGGACTAGTGAGGGGGGGATAAGGTTAGGAGGTTTGAGTTCATAATGAGAACTCCTCCACCTTTTTTGTGAGTTCTAACAAGGTGTAGAATGTTGTAGCTGAAAGGGAGAATTTCTTTGTCAGAGTTATGTGGTTTGAGCCAGGTTTCAGACACAGTAACTATGTTGGGGGTGTACTGAGCTATCCAGGAGTGGAATTCGGTAATCTTGTTAAGAATGCTATGGATGTTGATCGAATAAAAGGAGAGATGATTAGGAGTGGGGTTGGGGACATGGTGGAGCATTTGAGAAGAATAGGAGAGTTACAGTGTGGGTTGAGGTTAGGGTGAATGTCACCTGATAGCTGAAGGATGTCAAGAGGTTGGATGAGAATAGATGTGAAGAGGTGGCTTAGGAGGAATTTCTGTTCGAGTCTGTAGTGAGTGGAGAATTTTGGAGGCAATGTGATTTTGGGGTGGGTGAAGTCAATACTAGAGAAAAATGAGGGTGAGATGGGAGAGGAGCAGTGGCTGTTGGTATTGACTGTGCTGATAGGCATGGTGGGAGCATAGGGAAGTAGGTATAGTTGGATGTAATAGGAGGCGAGGTTGGATAACAGCAGAAGAAGAAAGGATGAGAAGAGACGGAGGAACATTATTACAGGGTAAGGAGTATAAGAGAGGGGGTGGCAGAGTGATAGAGGGGAGGTATAAGGGAGTGGTTGGATGGAAGGGGGGGTGGAAGTAGTCAGTGAGGGTGTGTAGAGTAAGGTGGGTGTATGTGGAGGAGGGTGGAGATAGTTTAAAAGGGGTAGAACCTGATTTGGCTGGGGTTTGCAGGAAGATGGACTGGTACAGGGGTGGGGTTGAGATGGTTAGCTATAAAGGTAATTGATATAGGGTGGGAGGAAATGGGGGTAGGGTAGGGGATCAGAGTGTGCTCAAGCATAGCGAGGGCGAACAGAAGGGGTTGGACCAGCAACGTCCATTGCCACAACAAACAAAAACAATCTCTTTCTAGGAGAAAAAGTAAAATGTAGCACAAAGAAGACCCTAATGTAAGTACAGTAGGTCAGGAGAGATTAGGGGTGTAGGCAGGAAAGGGGATGAGAAGATGCAGAGAAATGTACTTGAAAAAGAAAAGGTTAAGGTTTGTAAGACTAAAAGATAAAGTACACTGTTTGGACAGCATAAGCTGTGATTTCAATGAGAGAGTAAAGACAGGCCTTAAAGGTGGGAGGAGGGTCTCGGTGGAGTGCAGGCAGCCTTAAATAAAAACATTTAAGTGTCTTTTTATTGAGGTAAACATGCATTACATCAATGCTGGCCATTACAGTGGAGAGTGCAGTCCCTTTCCGGAAGTTACGGTGGCGTCACTCTGGGCAGGCAGCTGGTAGTCAGGCAAGAGGTAAAGATTGGACCTTGTTACCTAGAAAAAGGAGGGCAAAGAAAGCGGTGAGTTATGTAAGGGAGGCAGTGATATTTCCAGTGCGAGAGCAGTAAGGAAAAAGAAGAGAAAGATAGATATTGCATACAGGAATGGGTGTCAAGGGTTAAGGGAGTTCATAAAGGAAGGAAGCCATAGTAGTTAGGTACAGGGTTACAGTACACAAACTGAGAGACATTATCTTTGATACCATGTCTCCTATGTGGTAGTTGGATAGGGTGGCTAATTGTACTTGTATGGTAGCTGCTGCTGCGCCTTCGTTAAAAATTTCTGCTAAGAAATCTAAAATTGTACTTACTGGGGTTGTGAAAGGATCTATGTCATTCTTGGAAGCCCAACAAGAAAACCTTTTCCATTTGCTAGCATAAAGCTTTCTAGTTGCTGTCTTATGAAATGGAACTAGAATGTGTCTCACTGGAAGGGATATGTCTGGAAGCCTGGCTAAGACTTGAAGTGGAGCAGCCAAGCTGTCAGTTTGAGGGTTTGGATAGAGGGATGGAGTGTTCCTGACTGATGAGTCAGAAGATCTGGTACCGGGTCCAGAATCCCTGGCTTTTCTCGGAGATGGGGCCATAAGAAAGGAAACCAGATTTGATGAGGCCAGTGCGGAGCGATGAGTATTAACCTGCAATTCAATGATTCCGCTTTCTGTACAACTTTGGGGATTAGTGGAAATGGGGGAGAAGGCATAAAGAAGTCCCGGGGGCCAATCGTGAACAAGTGCATCCCTTGGTGACTCCCGCATTGGGGGGATTAGGAGAAGGTAGCTGCTGCATTTGGTATTCATGGACGTGGCAAAGAGGTTGCAGCAAGGTTGGCCCTACTTACAAAAAATCTGGTTAGCAATTTCCTGTTTTAGGGACAAATCATGAGGCATTAGAATTGCCCTGCTCAGTTTGTCCACTATCATGCTGGATACATTAAGAAGAGACTGCCCATTGCCATACTCTCTGAGCCTATCGAAACAGGGGGTAGGATCTGGTTCCGCATTGTTTATTGATATGCCACACTACCGACATATTGTCTGTCTGAACTGCAATCATATCTGGTGGAAGAGAGCTCTGGAATGCCTGCAATGCCAGAAGCACCACTCTCATCTCTAGGACATTGATGTGCAAGTGGTACTCATGTTCCTGCCAAGTTTCTTGGACGGTCTTTCCCAGATAATGCCCTCCACCCTATAAGGGAAGAGTCTGTGGTCACTATGGCTACTGGTTGAGGGAGAGTGAACGGCCTGCCTAGAGTTACCTGCATGGACTGAAGCCACCAGCATAGCTCTTTCTTGCAGGAGTCTGTAATGAAGATCTGGTGGGACATGGGTAACTCCTGCATGGACCACTGAGTGAACAGTAGCCACTGCAGGGCTGTCATATGTAGACATGCCAGAGGTACTAATGTTATAGCAGCTGCCATAGTGCTCAATACCTGTAGAACAAACCCTGCCTGTACTTTCTTTTTCAAGAGCAAGATGGACACTTGATGGCGCAGTGTCTGTACCCTGTAGTGAGGCAGTTTTGCTACCATGTCTTCTGTGTGTAAGTCTGCTCCTATGAATGTAATATGCTGTGATGGCAACAAGGCAGATTTTTTTTTTAATTTATGGTATTGCCCAGTTCCAAGCATAGATGAATGGTGGTGTCTCTTGCTTTGGTTAGTAGATGATTGGTGGTGGTGGTCAGGAGCCAGTCGTCTAAGTACGGAAACACCTGGAATCCTAGAAGCCTCAAGTGAGCCGTGACTACTGCCATGCATTTGGTGAACACTCTGGGGGCTGTAGTGAGACCAAAGGGCAGAGCTCAAAATTGGTAATGACTGGTTCCCAGCCGGAAGCTTAGATGTCTCCTGAATCGCCTGTCCATTTTTATACGGTAGTATGCATCCTGGAGATCTAGTGAGCACATCCAGTTGTCTTTTCCCAGAAAAGGGAGAATAGACTGCAGTGTCACCATCCAGAACTTTGAAGTTTTTATGGACTTGTTCAGCCTGTGAGATCCAAAATGGGTCTCCAGTCCCCTGTTTTCTCTGGAACTAGAAAAAACCTTGAGTAAGTTCTGGATCCGATTTGGTCTGCTAGGACTTCCTGGATGACTCTCTTTTCTAGAAACCTTTGTATCTCTAGGGTCGCTTGATCCCTTTGACTGGGTGGAATGTCCGGGACTGATTTTGATTATAGGGGTGGGGAGGTAAATGGTATGTTGTATCCTCTGGATATTACCGACTGTACCCCATTTGTCATGAGTGATATTCAGCCAGGCTTTTGGGTACAGTGATAGCAGGCCTCCTTTCAGGAGAGCTGGAAAACCCTGCCAGAGAACGTATCTCTGTCGCCCTGATTTTGCGGACCCCCTCTGCCACAAGGTCGGCGTCTTCCATTATTGCTTCTCCTGCTGCCCCTGGGGGAAAATTCACCACGTGCTTCTGCCAATGCTCTTTGGGTTTTACGGAACCACATTTTTCCTCCCTTTTGCTTTTTGGGGAAAGGCCTGGTAGGGAGGGAAAAACGTAGTCCCACGGCAGACAGAGTTCTGCCGTCCTGCTTGCACCTTCTCGGAGTCTCTAACTTTTGGCCTGAACAAGGACGAGCCGTCAAAAGGGGTGTTAATGAAGGAAGACTTGAAGGGCTCAGCAAATTTGCAAAGGCACATCCAGGAATGCCTCCTTAGAGCTATTCCTGTACTTGCCGCCCTACTCGCTCCATCGGCTGCATAAGAGATGAGCAGCACAGAGGAGTTGACTACAGAATTTAAGGTAGCAAGCTGTGCGGTCACCTTGTCTGACACCGCCGCAGCTGTAGAACCTTGGTGGGTATTTCCAAGCTCCTTCAGGAGATCCCTCTGGAGTCTGGTAAAATTAGTTAAGTAGTTCAGCGACCCGAGTGTAAAGGCTGCTGATGAAAACGTACACTTCCCATATCTGTCCATTGTTCGAGATTCCTTACTCGGTGGATGGACAGACGAAGTCTCAGCTAACTCCTTTTTGGTGGTTGCTGCCACCACCATAGCATCTACTGGGACACTTTTCATCAAGGATTCTTCATCAAATGGGGCAGTTATAAATTCACTGGGCCTCCTCGGAACAGGTTCCACAGATTCTGGAGAGCCCCACACCTTTCAACTGACTACACCAAGGAGCTGGTAGAAGGGCAGAGACACCCAAGAGGTGGAAGGTTGAGACTCAAATGCCTCCAGGTATACGGATTCATCCTCAGAAGGGGTAAGGTCCTTACAGCCATCTCTCTGCTTCAGGATCTCTAGGATGTCCGAGAAGGAGACATTCTCAGAGGGTGACTGTGGGGACACTTCTGAATCCTCCAAGTCCATATTTGAAGTGACCGACTCATTGGGGGAGTCTAGAGGTTTCCTCTTACATGTTTTCTTCCGAGGGACCTTCCCGGAGGGGTACTCTGGGGAGGTTTCAGAAGAAACGGTCTCATGCAATCGGGTGTCGTGTGAGAGTCTCTACACCTGGGGGGAAAGGGTGGTAAGGATGCAGACTCTGGCACATTTTGGGGAGGAATGTTCGGATCTGAGAGTGGAGCCATCTGGGGTGACAGCACTCTCCTCATGACCTCAAAGGCACCATGGCCCTACTCTGAGGGAGTTCCTGGCACAGAAGAACCAAGAGACTGCCCCTGAACCAAAGCCACAGGCTCTGAGGCCGATGTAGGTGCTGAGCTGACCCACACCAAGGCCTGTCTGATCTGACTCTCCTCCCCAGACCTGATGGGGGAGCGTCGGCTCCTAGACCTCTCGCTGGACAACTGCACTGATGAGATCGAAGAAGAAGTTGGATAAGAAGATCCTGGGACAGGCCTCGGCTCCAACGGTTCCACTACTATCGATTCCAAACACACTGGGTCTGAAGCCGATAGTTGGACTGGAAGAGGAATTGGTACAGGAGTGTAAATGACAGTCGGAGCAGATTCTGCAGTGGGAGGGCTCGAAAGAGTCTTGGCCAATGCTGGTGTCCGAAGGAGGCTCCTTACCACCTGCTCCACATCATGGTCTGATAAACTCCTGGAAGATCGAGAGGAGTGGCTTGAAGACTTGGCTGATTGGAGAATAGGTGAATGTAGCACTGATGAGACTGGCTCCAAGACAGGGGACCAGCTCGGGCTACAGATCTCTATCAGTTCCGAAAGTACAGGTGAATCAGACGAGACAGATTTTTCGGGCCTGAAAGTCTGAGTCCGAGATCAATTCCTTTGGCTATTTCCTCAATGGCTCAGAAGCTGGCGCCAAGAAAGATGTTAGTTTGGAGGACATGTCCGAGCTTGGTGAATGGGTCGATTTAGGGGAACTCTGTTTCCCTTCGACTGCCTCTGAAAAGGGAACCTTAAGTAAACCCCTTTCAATTTGTTTTTACATTCTAGTAAAACCCTAGAACTAAAAGCATGACAAATAGCGCAAGATTCCTGTAGATGGACCACACCCAAGCAGTAAACACAACTGGTGTGTCCATCTGTCAGAGACATTTTCTAGTTACAACTGTCACATTTTTTGAAGCCCGAAGGCTTTGCCCCTTTATCCTTACACATAATGGAACAAAAGCTTTGTCTAACCAACGGCTTATACTAGCCACCAACTTTAGCTAACTACCTTACCAGCAGTACTGAGAAAAACTAGACAAGAAAGGTCAACGAGAATATTTTATATATATATATATAAGAAAACACTAAAACAGGAGAACAGCAGCAGCAGGGAAATAAGGGCCCAAATCAGAGGCCTCTAACTTAAACGACGATTTCCTCTGGTAAGAGGAGATGTCACTTAAGAAAAACGACACTCCCTGAAACACAACGACCAAGGAGTGGGGAAGCCCTCTATAAAACAGGCTCAGTAAGGAATTCTCTAATTAAACTTCTTAGCGTAAAAACTAAAGGGATAACACTAACTACTCAACACAATAAAAAGCCTTAAACACAAGGAAATATAACAATGTAGGATAGAGAAGGAACAGGCCCTAGCAAAGAAGACCCGTAGGCAAACAAATAGCCAAAAGGCAAAGCAAGCTTTCACAGCAAAAATACACTAACTCTAGATATAATCAACTGGTATACCAAAAAAAAAAACACTTTAGTAGTAACAAGAATGCAAAAAATCTTTCTACTTAGTCTGGAACCTAGTAGGAAGCACCTGATCTAGTTTAGCGGCAAACCAGATCTGGGTAATCTTCCTTACGTATGACGGGATAAGGGTACAGCCTCGAGCCAGTGAAAGCTCTCGAGCTTTAGTAATAGGCAGAGTCAAAACCAATGGTTGGTTCCAAACCCAACCAGCAAGAATGAAGGCAAGATGGGAAAATATAATATGGTCTGTTTAATGAGGTAAATGTACATTAAACCAATGCTGGCTGTTACAATGGAGAGTGCAGTCTCTTTCCAGAGGTTATGGTGGCGGCACTCTGTGTAGGCAGTTGGTGGTCAGGCAAGAGGTGACGCTTGGACCATGTTACATTAAATCAATGCTGGCAGTTCCTTTCCAGAGGTTATGGTGGCGTCACTCTGGGCAGGCAGCTGGTGGTCAGGCAAGAAGTGAAGCTTGGACCTTGTTGCACTAAATCAATGGTGGCAGTTACTGTGGAGAGTGCAGTCCCTTTCCAGAGGTTATAGGGGTGTCATTCTGGGCAGGCAGTTGGTGGTCAGCCAAGAGGTAAATTTTGGACCTTGTTAAATCAATGCTGGCCATTACAGTGGAAAGTGCAGTCCCTTCCTGAAGGTTATGGTGGAGTCACTCTGGGCAGGCAGTTGGGGGTCAGGCAAAACATGAAGCTTGGACATTAGGTTATATGATATATAGCAATATATGTGAGGTACAATGTTTATGTTAGTATAGTTTGACTACTTTTATATGAATGTAAATTTGCCTATGTTACAAGTGATAATTCAATAAAGGTGTTTCGAAAAACAAAAAAAAGAAGCTGAAGGATTCCACCACCATGTATCTCCAAAGTCAGCAAACCAGCCAATGCATTCAAGACATGGTACATAAAATGTGCAAACTTAGACTCGACAAGCACTTACAGAGTTGTAAATATACTTGACAACAAGTAGGCCTACCCTTTTCTGTCATCTGTGTAACTTTCAATTTTTCTCCGTTTTAGAACCACTTGTTAATTGTGGAGATAGGGATTTCATCTGGTTAATGATACATGATACAACCTTACATACTGCACCACATGAACCTGATGGCTAATGGCACAGATGCCCACAGGAATGTACACCCTTTACCATTAGGAAGAACTCTTGCAGCACCCATTTTTATTACCCCTTAAGAACAGATAAATCTATAAATGGATAAAAAGAGAGTCAGTTACGGTGTTGTTAAACATACATTTACATTACTCCTGAACTCTAAAATCTAACAGGTTTCCTTCAGACAGGTGGATAAAGAATCAGGTTTCAAAGAAAGATCCGAGAAAAGCATCTGAAAAGGAATCCATAACATCAAGGACTGCTAGTACTTTGGCATATAGCAGCTTCAATAATTTAGTATATATTAATTTGGTGGATAAAGGCTAAGTAGGTAACTTACAAGTCTTGTGGTGAAAAGATTTTAACGTTAAATGGAATATCCTGGGGGAACAAATTATGTACAGAAGTCAAAAGGGGATACAAACTGATCTGAATAAATTAAGGCCTCATAATCTTCATTCAAAACAGACAGATGATGAAGAGCAGGAACTTTTTCTCTCTTCTGGAAGACTTGAGATGGAATGCTCCAGAGCTGATGAAGTCACAAAAATCTGCCACACCATCATGAAATACTTCTGTTCAAACTTGATAATCCAAATCTCCGAAGAACAATACTTTCAAAATACAACAGCTCACAGATAGTCCAAAAGAATCCAAGACTTGGACAGGGACAAAAGATATTTATTGAAATACAAGTATATGGAGTTAAGCACTTTCATCTGTTGTAACAGACTTTCTCTGAAGAATAGACAACTGTTTCAAAACCATTAAAAAAACCTCTTTGGTGCCAAAAATCAATTGTCATTTAAAGAAGCATGCACTACTATAATCAAGCTTAAACGACATGTGTCAAAAATATTAAAAACTTCCTACCTAAATGTTTATTATATTAAACCTAAATAAATAAAACCTAAAACATAGAAATATGTTAAAATTGTTAACCATTAAAACTTGATTCATCCGTTATGATAATATTAAAAATGGCTTAATACTAATAAATTCATTAATGCCAGGGAATCGTGTAGCATCAGTCAAAATCTGCCATTTAGTTTCCTTCATGGCTAACAAAGCTTTCCAATTCCCACCAAAAGGTGAAATATCTACAGTATCTATAATGGAAAATTTGAAACAATGTGTTTCCCCATAAGAAAAAATATGTCTGTAAAGAGCGTTTTTAGAATCTTTCGTTTTTATCTTATAAAAGTGTTCGTAAATATGTCTTCTGAAATGCCTCTCTGTTTTTCCAATGTAATAAGCAGGGCAGGACAAACATTTTGCAATATAAACAACATTTTTGGTGTTACAATTTCCTGCCCTGCATTTAATGTAGGTCTTATTATAATCCCCTAACTTAACACCTACATCTTCACAGATGGCATTACATTGTTTACAACACCCACATTTCCTTGTACCTCCAAATTTTGGTTTACCATAAGCTCTCATCTCCAATAACCTCTTAATGTTCGGTCCAGTTTTGTAAACAAAACTAGGCATCTTTCCCAGGATATCAACTAAATCTTTATCAACAGTGATCAAACTCCAATACCCATAAATAATATTTTTGATGTAATGTACAAAAGGAGAATATGTCAAGACACATACACATTGACTAATTCTGTTGTTAAGACCCTCACTAACCTTACTAATGGGACCCATTCCCAACACTGGGGGGTACTTGTTACCCCATTCTTGCTTAACATAATGGACAATGTTTTCCAAGAGTAAACTGGGATATCCTCTATTGAGAAACATAGACTTGATGAATTCAAGTTCTTTACACATAATTTCTCTAGTCGAGGACATCCTAGCAGCCCTTATACATTGCCCCTTAAAAACATTTTTAAAAATATGTTTTGGATGCTTATTACTGTATTGCAAGTAATCATTAGAAAAAGTCTCCTTTCTATAAATCCGAGAGGTAAATCCCTTGTCTGAATGACCAATGTGAAGGTCCAAATAAGCAATACCATTTATATTAATATTATGGGTAAACCTCAAAAATTCTGTTGTCTGGTTAATATAATCGATAAAAAGAGGAATATTATTTATAGGACCATTCCATAATATAAATAAATCATCCAAATACCTAGTGTAATATACAATATTGGAAAAGAATTCACTAGTGAACAAAAACTTAGTTTCCCACTCTAACATGACAAGGTTGGCAAAGATGGGAGCACAGGATGCTCCCAACACCACTCCTCTTCTTTGCCTGTAATATTCACCTTCAAATTGAATAAAGTTGTAATCCAGGACAAGTGCCATCATGTCAGTAATGAGACAAATACAGTCCCAGTCAAAGTCAGAGTAATTTCTAAGACTATTACTAAAGAATTCCAACCCAATGTCTCTCGGAATACAAGAAAAAAGATCAACTACATCAATAGTGATACAAACAAGTTCCTTTCTCCACAATTCTGGTGTCAATTGCCATAGGAAGGTCCAAGAGTCCTTAATGAGGTGAGGTATCTTATTATACATCAGTTTAGTCCACCGGTCAATGACTACACCAATGGGATAAATTTTAGAACAACTACCCGAAACTATTGGTCTAAAAGGAGGGTGGGAAAGGTTTTTGTGGACTTTAGGTATACCAAAAATAGTGGCCAAAATAGGAAATTCCACTTTCAAAAAATTATATACTTCACTAGTTATCCTGTTATCAATAAGGTATTCTTCTATGGCTAAATCAATTCTTTTGTGACCTATACTGATTTCATTTAAAGATGTCAGCTCATAGTTACCGTTTCATATAGTTGATTATAGTAGTGTATGTTTCTTTAAATGACAATTGATTTTTGGCGCCAAAGAGTTTTTTTAATGGTTTTGAAACAGTTGTCTATTGTTCTGAGGAAGTTTGTTACAACAGATGAAAGCGCTTAACTCCATATACTTGTATTTCAATAAATATCTTTTGTCCCTGTCCGTGTCGTGGATTCTTTTGGACTATCTGTGAGCTGTTGTATTTTGGAAGTTCTGTTCAAACTTGACATCACCAAGGCAGGATCCTCCACTGACATCTGGACACCTGACCTCTGATCACAGGATGCCCCATCCTCATACGTTCATGTACTGGGACAGTCACTGCCATAAGAATATACCAGACCTCTATATGGGCAGAATTCAAGCCACAGACATCATAAAGAGAAAATCAACCAAAGAAGTGGCTGAAACCCAGAAAGAATCTTGACACTTGGAGAGAGATAGACCAGAAGGGTGTTGCCCTGGTGTGGACATCAGACCTCTGGCACCCAAGAAGAATTTTTTAGAATCTTAAGTTTTCATCTTCAAGTGCTATTTTGGCCACCATTTAAGTAACTGAAGCAAACTCCTCTACTACTGCATGCCTCAATGGGACCTCCTGTACAAGTGATAAGTTAAAAAGACATCAAGGACATCCGCTTCTGCTGAGTGAAAAACTATTTTGTGAATCAGCTGCCAAAGAACAAGCTGCCTTGCCTGGCATGCCAGATTTAGTACTCTGTCAGCCTTGACTGCTCCTGGATGGTACCTGAAAGAACATTCTAAACTCTTAACTTGCTCTACACATTCCTTTTCCTGTTTGTATAAGAGGAGGATAAAGAGATACATACGCAGATGTTGTTAGAGGCACAGTCTATGTTCAATAAAAGGGTGTAAATTCCTAATTCTTCTTACTAAAATATGTGTGTTGAATGTGGCATACTGCCAAAAATCATCAACACTGTGTTCTTCCTCTAATAAAACATCTGGGCATATCAGAAACCCACAAAAAGTACTTGACTGTAAGTTTCTACAGGAAAAACATGTTGTGTCTTTCGGCTTTTCCCGGTTAGGGGTCGCCACAGCGGAACTCCGATCCGCTAATGATTGGTAGTTGATTTTTACGTGCCGAGTTACCAGCCCTGATGCACAACCTTCAACGAAGGTATGCCCATTCATGCATATCTCCATGCAGAAGACGCTCTAGCTGAGAATTGAATCGGACATAAAAAAAAAAAAAAAACATACAAAAAAGCACATATTTCACCTACAATTTCAATCACCACAAAACACCGTAAAATGACTAAAGAACATACCCTTCAAAATGCTTTAAGATCTTTGCCTGGAGGCGACACTAAGTACTCCAGACTAGTGGATTACATGTTCACTTCAGAAGCAAGAAGTACCTGAGCTGGATGCATGAGGGCTTTACTTTCAAGGCTTCCTCTAATAGCTACATTGTGAAAAGGTTGCTGTGTGTCCCTACAGCGATCCAACTGCTGGAAAATATCTGTATTGCTTTAACACATGCAAATAATGAATTCCTGACTCAAAGATTCTTAAAATCTTACTATTCAGTAAATGTACCGCTGTAGAGGTTTACAGTTTGCAGCTACTTTTAGCAGTTTCAACATGACTGAATGCTGTACTTGGGTTCTCAAGGCACACAAGCAGAGCAGCAGCACTTGCCTGACACCATTTATCCTAGGTACGTAACTGTACAATAACAAAGTTGTGTGTCAAACACAGTAAATCTAACAGTATATTCCTGAAACTGCCTTACTAATGTTACAAACTTCTATAATCTGACAGTCTATCCCAAGTGATAATTATACCTACTTTGCAAATCTGGCCTGACTGTGTGCCTGGCAAACCTCCTGATACCGTACTAACTGTTCAGGCATCATATTTGTGATAGCCACTTTCAGTTTCTGGAGAGGTTCCTTCAGACGATCATCCTGCAAGAATAATAAGAGAAGTGTTGAGAGACATTATGACTTCTTTTAAATTTTGCAAGTCATAAACGTTGTGGGCTGTTATTTTTACATTTTCATAGCTAGATAAATGTCAATGAGCCTAAGGCCTTTTTCAAAACTGATCCAGAAGTAAAACTCCAGACAAGGAACATCATCGTTAATATAACATGCATAGACAATTACAAAGTACCTCCAGACATGATACTAGTGTGGTAAGGAGTTTACAGTTATACTTGTAATACTTTATTATACATTTGCATTTCCACCCAGTAATGCAACATGTCATACACATGTATTGGGAGGTGGGTGCAATACATTCACTCATGTCAGACTAACATATTTACATCTAGTCTTTCCTAAGAGATAAGCAAACAGAACGTGAAAGAAGCATGGGGAGTAACACTTGTGCAGTTCTCACAGCACACAAAACTACAACTTGGAAAATCAAACACTGTAAAGCTCCGGCAGAGGAGACAAGTACAGTATTGGATATTTCAAGCAGAACGCTGCAACTATATCTAATAAACATAGCACAGCATTACAATGATATCCATTTTATGTGAGAACGCAGTCTTAAGTAATATCTTGTTAGCAAGAAAAATCTTTAAGGAGACATGCCTGTTTGAACGGGTTGGCCAGTTCAGAAAAATTAAGTCCTTCAGATGAAGTGTTAAACTACGGCTGGAGTTAGTGGTAGCTCAAATCCCGAGCACATATTGGAAAGAGTACAAGTTCCCAGGTGCCCAGGCCAAATTTTCCCTCGTCAGTATGAATACCTCCTTGGGTCTCCCCTGAAAAGAGGCCATTGGTCTAATGCAATTAACCCAGTCAACAAAGTGTACATAAAAATAAAAAAAATAAATATTAAAATAAAAAATGAGTCACAAAAGCTTGTGTGACCTGCTCTTTTTTTATTTAAATAAACTTTTTCTGAAGCAGTTTTTGTAGTGTCCACATATGGCCTGGATATTCCACTACAACTTGTGGAGACAGAAGCTTACAACCTTCAGTACACAACTATAAGGAGTGGAAAATTGTATGCCACCTGCTAGCTTGTGCAAGGCTTTTTCTATTTTATCCAGGACAGCTTTCTAAAACTAGAAATGCACCACTCCTGCCAAACACACACAAGAAAGCAATGTAAAAAAAAAAATTCTCAGACTCTTGCAATAAGAATGATTTTAGTCTAAGCAACATTCACATTTAAAAAAATTCTCAGACTCTTGCAATAAGAATGATTTTAGTCTAAGCAACATTCACATTTTTTTTGTCATTTTAACTCCCTTCAGCTGAGCACCAACTACTCCCAAGGCCTGTCCTCATCCACCTGGCATCATACAAACTTTAACCGAAATTTCTGGCCTGTAAAGAAATCAAAGCATCTGCGGCCACGTTAAACTGCTGCAGAGGAGTTTTCTCCTCATTTTCCACCCCCTGTCACATGCACTAACACCCGGATAGGTTAAATATGCAATGGGTGTCAGTAATGCACCACCCCTCACTTCTGCAAAAGGTTGACGTCATCAGTACTGTCTTGTTCACACACAGGTAACACTGAGCTGCTGTTTCTCTAGTCTTCACCAGGGAAATCAATTGTGTTAAATACTGAGTGGTGTGTGCCCCTTCCACCCCTGAATGCATTTGATCATTCTCCCTGTTTGTGCCGTCAAGAGTCCGAACTACTTTTCAATCTTGGGCAAACTGGTTTGGGCTTTACCTCTCCATTGGAGCTGGTAAAAAGTTCATTTTTTTGTGTACGTGCACTCTTACATATTTAAAAATGACAGCTTTCTAAACTCTTCTACAGCTTCATGGACAGTTGGGGAGGGGGAGGGGGGGGAGTTCCTACTGAACTCTTCCCCTTGCCAACAACAGCACTTTCATAATTTAAGCATTTAGCTGCAGTCTACATTTTGTTGTAACCACTAATGCAGGGAGAAGAAAGGTGTCTTGCAAAAACACAAATCAGTTTAAGCTTTAGGCAAGCACATGATATGGAAGGTTCCTTTCTTTTTAAGCAATAGCTTTTATTTTAACAAGATAAGTTGTACAAAAAAGTGCCATGGCATACTGTCATCACAGGTTAAACCATATTAAACTCAAAGCATTTTTAGATACTAAACACAAGTAAGAAGCAATCTTTTTTTCACCCTTTCCAAAAGAAAGGCATCTTGTCTTTAAGTACTCCTTGAAATTTCTATGTACAATAATGACTACAAATTGAACAATGATGCAATGCAATCATGTTATTTGTAACTGTGAAAATTAAAAGACAGAGCACTGACACTTATGGCACTGGCATGTTAAGTGGCAAACACTGTGCTGCCTGTTACACAAACGCAAATTAGTCACATATACAGACTTAGGATACCCTAAGCATCAGCATACTGAAATTAATCATATCAAGTGCCTAAACTGAGTCAAAAAACAGTGTACCCAGTATGTCCACACTATTTGCATCAGTAGGTATTATAATACTGCTGGCAATCTTTGGTAAAGCTCTGTCAACATCACAGCCAGCTCTAAAAGGATGTCAGGGAACAGACCCTGCTGAGACATTTTTAAGATCTGTTTACACACAACTCTCAAACTTTTGAAAGAGGGTCATGCAATGGCACTGTTCTAGGACTTCCCCTATCTGTATGCATGCCACACTTGTGAGGAGTACTACCGATACCTCTTACTGGAAACTTTGGATATTGTACTCCAGCAGTAATCACTAGAACTAGGAAGCAATACAATTTAACTTAGGAAGCAATACAATTTAACTTAGTAATGAGGTTATCAGCAAAGGCTGGGGAAAAAAGTACAGTCGTGTAAGCTGCACTTACCATAACAGTTAATGTTCAAATTCCTCAATGCAGCAATATCCTTAAGCTATATGGATTGTGTCTTGCCCAGGATAAAACAACCAGACAGTCATTAAAAAGCTCTGGGTGTCTCCCACACCTGCACTGTGACTACTGATTAATTCACATCAAGGGCTTGTCCAATCAGTCAGAGTGTAGACAATGTCAGGACTTTCTAGCACAAACAAAAACAGAAAGCATACTCATCCTGAAACCCTAAAAAGATACAAATGTAACTTCTTACCCAACTAACTTTACACAGAAGCAAGGGGCTGGAGGGAGGATGCAGCTACTGCAGCAGTAAGGAATTCAAAAATCTACTGTTAAGTGTAACGTACACAACTGTACTACGTTCATCATTACCACTGTTGTAGTATCCTGTGGCCATTCGGTTGACTACCAAAGGTTATCTAACCTAAGAGGTGGAAAGATAATGGTCCAGAAGCCCTTGGAGAACTGGCTTAGCAAAGCCAGTCCTCGACCTGAAGAAGGAATTCAGTTTGTAAAAGCATGTGCAGGGAACCACTTAGATGTCGCTAGAATGCTTCTGAATTCCACTCTTTTCCAATATGCCAACAAAGAAAATAATGTTCTACTAGAATGTGCCTTTAATCCTGCTTGAAATTGTTTTACCAAATGGGAACAACCAACAGGCACTATCTGAAATGACCCAGGTTGTCCTCTTCCAGCCCCATTCAGATTTCCTAAAGGACCTTGTACTGACAAGGTAATACCGGAGTAGCAAAAGCATGACCACAATATATGGAATCTTTTCTCCCCATCAACCAATTTCTGACAGAAATGAGGGAGGTTTTCTGTTAAGACTCAAGGCACACAATGAAAGTAGTGAGGGCATAAATAGGGGGATTTATTACACATATAACCCTATACGCATGGAATACCAAAGGGTTAATCCAGAATGAAAAGCTGCAACTCAGACACTCTCTTGCAGATGTCACATTGATAAATAAGTTACTCTACCAAACATGAACAAAAATAGACAGAATAACTACTTCAAATGTAGAGAGAAATATTTTTCCATCAAAAAGTAAAGATCTCAACAAAGTGTCACCTGTATAAGACCTGATCTTTTCACATTTCAGCAGAAAAATCCTCTTTGTAGGATAGCTACAAAGGGGAGGATCCATGGGCAGACATGCTGAAATGGCTGATAAATATAGCTACAGCTTAGTCTTGAAAGAAGGGGGGGATCCATGCGCAGACATGCTGAAATGGCTGATAAATAGCCTTGCAAAAGTAGTAAACAGGCCATAGGATAGTAACTTGCACATATGTTTGAGAACAAGAGGTGATAAGCTTGGACAGGGCACTGGTAATGCAAGAGGCACCAACTAGAAAGTCTCTTCCAGTGGTTAACATAATGAATTCATAGTAGCAGGATTTCATAGTTCCTTTAACAACGGATGCAAGTCCTCACAAAAAGTATGCCTAAAAGGTATCAAAATTGAATCATCCAGACAGTCAGTAGAAATTGTTTGAGAATGGGGTGTACCAAACTGACTCTGTCTTGAGTAAGCAGATCCACTATGTCTGGAAGCTTGTGCTAAATGCTCCTGACAATTACTTAAGAAGCAAGAACCAATGTTGCCTGGGTTAAAAGTAGTCACCATAAAGGTTTCTGGGACCTCCTTCTGAATCTTTGAAATTACCCTGGAGATCAGTAAGAAAGTGTGGAAATGCATAAAGGAACATCCCCAACCATAAGAATGAGACTGCATTAGGTGCAGGAATTGTATAATTGCCTGCTTTGAAATTAGGTGAACAGATCTACTTGAGGTATTCCCCACAAAACAGGTCAATTACTAGAAGACCTCCTCATTCAATTTCTAACTGTGAGGGTCTGTCTTGGCCCTGTTCAGCTTGTCTGCCACTATATTTTGCTCTGACAGAAATTAAGATATATAAAGGGTTAAACAAATGCTGTACAGCAACCAATCAAAACCATAATAGCCAGCCTGCACAGAGGGTAAAGCCCTGGTGCCCTCCCCCCTTTATGCACTACTGTGATGGCATTCTCTGTAATCACCTTTACAGGTCCTGGTGACCACAGATGAGGAAAAGATTTTAAAGCATGGATCACAGTTAATATCCATTTGATATTATTTTTTTTTGTCTAGTTGAAGATTTTCACAGGCCTTGCACCTTTACCCCCATATAAACCACACCCTCAGCGAAATCTGAGAGATTGGTAGTTAAACATTAACTTGGCTTAACAGCAGAAAAGGGGAGACCTGGATTTACAGTTAACTGCTGTCTCCACCACTGCAGTTCATTTTTGACGAAGCCCAAAACTGGAATCTAAAATTCCACAGGAGTGATAAAGTTAGGACAATGTGTTTTTCAAAAGCCACTGAATTTCTCCCCATGTGTAATCTGCAGAGAGGAATTGTGATAATCACATAAGTCATGAACCCTAAGGTCATGAGATATTCTCTTGCAGAAGTCCAAGACTAATTGGAGAAGCACAAGAAAATTTCCAGATAAAAATCCGCCTTGTACTATGTAAGAAGAGCCTTTTGCTGAAAAGTGTAAGAGCAACTTTTTGCTGAGAAGTATCTAGAAGGTAACCCAGAAAACCAATCCTATATGAAGGAACCCAGGAGGATTTTTCTGCATTCATCTATAACCCCAGATAGGTTACAAGAGGCAAAAAAATACAACTGTGTAAGAATTTGCCATAACAGAAGATGTCCTATGGAACAGTGTTGCTGTATTCCAAACTGCTGGGTTATTTTGACAAATAACCTGGATGTCCAACCAAGGTACCAAAGCCCAAGACATCTATAGAGCCTTACTTCTGATGTATGACCTATGCCCATGGGCATAAAGGGTACATAAGTGGATGTATGAGTGTACATTCTCAGGCTAGCTCCAAGCCAGTAACTCTTGGAGAGCCCTGAGAGGCAAAGTAAACTTATCAGCTAAGAGGAGAGAAGGAGAAAGAATGTGATCCCCCTTTGGTCCATGAGGAGAAAAGGGAAAAGGTACATAGAGTAGGCAGGGAAGGGATACTGCAGCAGTGATCAGTAGGATATCTACTGTTACAAAGTTCTTACACAACTGCATTATGTCCTTCCTTAGATCACTGTTGCAATATTCCAAACTGATGGGTTATTCCAACACTTTAGTAGCATGAAGGGTGGATGGAAGGGATACTGGAGAATTGTCTACTAATCCAGAGATGACTGACTTGGTGAAGTTTAGTGAAAGTAAGTACAGAACACCAAGAAGCTGATTCTAAGACTGTTCTAGAGTCAATCCCTTGTAAAAGGCTCTAGATGAAGCCACTGTTCTTGACGAATGAGTTCTTGCTAGAGAAAGCACATATTTGCCATGTACAGTGCAGCAAAAGAAGATGGACTTAGAAATCTAGCTAGCAATAGTTTGCTTGAAACTGGGTTTCCTAACTTGGAATCTTGGAAAGAACATTGTCATGTGAAGGAATACAAACCGCTTGGAGGAGGTGGTTTATTCAGTGTTCTGCTCCCATGCCAAAAGAGCCAGCAAGCACAGTTGGTAAGATCTAATGCCCTCCTGCTTGTTTATGTACCACATAACCATTGTGTCTTGTGAAGCCTCTTAATGGGCCTGGTTTACAGGAATGGGAGAAAAGCTGCAGGGCCTTATTAAGTGCCCTCATCTCCTTGAGACTGATGTGCTCTGGTCTTAGACTTGTAGGCCATTGCCCATGAACTTACAATTTGCCTGCCTATGTTTCCACATACTTCACCTGATGCGTGTGTATGCAGCTCCTGTTGTGGTGACTATGGTTTGAAAGTAAGATCCAGGTTTAGCTTTATCTGTGAAACCCTCCCACAGGATTTCCTTCTTTAGGCAAGGCAGGAAAGTAGGTTGTGTGCCCATGGAATGAGAATGTTATAATCTGGTGTTTTGCTTAGATACCACTGGATCTTCCTCTTACGGAGTTTTTCAAAACAGACCATGGGAGATGGTTGCTGCCATCACTGCCCTGAGAATATACCTTGCTGTACAAGATTGAGGGGAAAAAGAAAATAACTGGTTAGGCTATGCACTTTGTCTGGCAGAAAAAAAGTTCTGCATGAGTCGTGTCTAGTCTGCATCCCAAGAAAACTAGATATTGGGTTGGTATCATTGCTGACTTTTTCAGCAGGATTGTAAAACCCAGAATTGGAAATAAAGCCAGGATAAATTTGAGATGAATCAGAAGTACTTGCTGAGAAGAGGCCTGGATTAACACATCATCAAAATAAGGGAATATCTGACTTCTCAAGTCCTACAGTAAGCTATTATTGGGGATGAGCACTTTGTAAACTTTCTGGAGGCTGTACAGAGTCCAAAAGGCAGAGCTGAGAAAGTACAGTTGTGTGCACTTACCATAAATGTAGATGTTTGAGTGTATTCACTGTTGCAGTCATTACATTTGGGGGTAATCCTGCTGGCAGGTTGCCCTCAGTCGGCCTGAATTCCAAACTCCTGGGTCCTGCGTCAGCTACTGTCACCCCTTCCCTGACGTCAGGTCATCAGGGGTATAAAAGATGCGGCAGATGCCATTTTCTTTAGTTTTTCTTGCTGCAGATGTCAGGTGCCCCCTAAAAGGGTAGCCAAAATTTATACATATATATATATATATATATATATATATATATATATATATATGTATGTATGTATGTATATATATATATATATATATATATATATATATATATATATATATATGTGTGTGTATATATAAATACATGCACCAATATAAACTTTACCTTCCTCTACAAGCAAATAAACCACATAGGTTGTATAAATCAAAGAAGGAAAGATAGGTTCCATCAGAAGAAAGGGGGATGGTGGGTGGGTAACCTGGACTGCAACAGTGAATCCACTCGAACATCTACATTTATGGTAAGTGTACACAACTGTACTATGTTCTTCGTGTTTCACTGTTGCAGTCATTACATTTGGATAGAGTCCCAAAGCTATGGTTGGGAGGCTGGAGCTAAACAGCGTTAGGAGCGGCTATGAGGCCCTGCAGAACTGCAGTGGCAAAGCCTGCCCTGGATTTAGAGTAGAGTGGCAGATGATAGTGCTTTCTAAAGGTGTGCACTGAACACCCAAATAGCAGCCTCTAAAATGTCCTTGGTTGGTACTCCCCTGAGAAATGCTGCTGAAGTGGCTACAGCTCTGGTTGAATGTGGCCTAATGCCCTTGGGCACTGGCTTGCCATGGTGTAAGTAGCAGAAACGAATGCAGTGGCCTATCCACTTTGAAATAGTCTGCTTTGAGATAGTCTTTCCTTGTGATCCTGCAGCATATACCACTAGTAATTGCTCTGTCTTTCTGAAACCTTTGGTTCTGTCCAACTAGAATCTAAGCTGTCTGTGTACGTCCAAATAATGCAGAATTCTCTCCCCCTTGTTCTGTGGACTTGGATAAAAAGTTGGCAGATGAATAGTTTGGTTCAGAGCCACACTGGACAACACCTTAGGCATAAATGTTGGGTTTGTCTTCAGAGAGACCCTGTCTGGATAAAAGGTTCCACAGCCATGAGTGCCTGTAGCTCTAAAACTCGTCTTGCAGAGGTTATTGCTAGGAGCAGAGCTGTTTTCCATGATAAAAACTTTATATCAGCAGTAGCAGCTGGCTCAAAAGGAGGCAGGGTGAGTTTTTCCAAGACATAGTTAAGGTCCCATGCAGGCATTGGTGATCTCCTTGGAGGCCTTATATTTTTGGCTCCTCTGAGGTACTGCTTTAATAAGGGATGAGAAAAGATTGGTGGCTCTGTATTGTAATGAGCCGAAATGGCAGAGGCATGAATTTTAATAGATGAAAAAGAAAGGCCTTTGTCCAGCATCTCAATTAAGTATTGCAAAATCTGAGGAATATTTGGCACGGCTGTTATCAGTCCTTTGTGCCTGGTTCCAAGCACAGAATCTCTTCCATTTTCCAGCGTAAGATTTTCTAGTACTAGGCCTTCTGGCTTCCAAAATGTCATCCATCACAGCTTTACTGAGAGGTGTGTTTTGTATGACTACATTATCCGCCATGCTACCAGGTTTAAGGTCCTGAGTTGGCTGTGCAGGATCTGATTGTTTTTCTGGGACAGTAGATGAGGTATTTGAGGTAAGGTCCACGCTGGGCATTGAGACAAGTTCCTTAGTACTGGATACCAGTACTGGTGTGGCCAGTCTGGGGCAATTAGTATCATCTTTGGCTTCTCCTGTCCGACCTTTAGGAGTACCTTGGGGAGGAGAGGCAGTGGGGGAAAGGCATATACTGATAGGGCGTCCACTTTTCATGCTTGTCTGTGATGAATCCTTGTGCAGAAACTTTTTAGTTGGTAGTTGTGAGGGGAGGCAAATAGATCTATGTCCGGGCATCCCCATTTCCTTGTTATCATGCTGAAGATTTGTGGGTTCAGCTGCCACTTGTGGGGGATCCATGAGGTTTCTGCTTAGTTCGTCTGCCAGGGTATTTGTGTACTTGGTAAGTCAATGCTGTTTCCCACAAAGTCATGGCTAGTCTGCAAAGGGGGGTAAGAATGTGTGCCCCCCCCTCCTTGTTTATGTACCACATGACCGTGGTATTGTCGGTCTTTAGCAATAGTTGGCCTGGATGAAGTAGGTCCTTGAAGGCTGTCAGGGCATTTTGAACAGCTAGCATCTCTTTTTGATTGATATGTAGATGCATTTGGTTTGAGTCCCATGTGCCCTGAATGCATCTTCCTGCCATGTGGGCCCCCCAGGCATAATCTGATGCATCCGTTGTTTGCCTGGCTGGGGGTAATGTGAATGGCTGTCTCTTGTTTTGGTGACAAGCCTTTGCCCACCATCGAAACTCATGTTGCTGGCAGGGAATGAGAGTAATCATAGTTTCCAGGCTGTGGCAATGTTGAGTCCAAACACTTTTAGGTACCACTGTAGTTTCCTCATATGCAGTCTTGCATATGGAATTAGTAGGATGCAGGATGCCATGAAGCCCAAAGCCTGCAGAATTTTTCTTGCAGATAACTGGGCCTTTGTTGCCATTATTTTGAAATAGGTAGTCAGTTGCCTTTGTTTGTCTGGCGTGAGATAAGTCATCTGGGCAGTTGTATTTAAGCTTGTACCGAGGAATATTATCGCTGGAGAGGGTACTAGTATTGATTTCTTTTCGCTGACTGTGTCCCTAGACATGTTAGAAGTTTTTTCACAAATGCTAGATGCTGTAGAAGAACGTCCTTGTTCTCTGCTTGAATTAGAGACAGTCGTCCAAGTAAGGATATATTTGTATTCCTCTTTGTCTGCAAAATGCAATTACTGGTGCCAGGCACTTTGTAAAGACCCTGGGCGCAGTAGATAAGCCAAAGGGCAGTGCAGAGAATTGGTACTGCATTGAGCCAGCCTTGAATCTGAGGCATCTTCTGCATATGTGTCTGACTGGGACATGCAGGTATGCCTCTTTTAGGTCTAAAGTCACAAGCCAAGTGTTCTTGCCCAGCATGGGCAAAAGCTGCTGCAAAGTCAACATCTTGAATTTTGGTATATCCAGGAATGTGTTCAGAATAGATAGGTCCAGTATTGGCCTCCAGGCCTTGTCCTTTCTGGGTACCAAGAACAGTCAAGTAAAATCCTTGTCCCTGCTCTTGCTCTGGTACTTGCTGAATGGCCCGCCCCCATGTCCATGAGGGATGAGACTTGTTTTTGTGCCTCTGCCCATTGAGTTTCTGGCAGATCTGGCCAGCCGTCTGCCTTTGGCAGTGTATGGAAATGGAAATTGTAGCCTTGTGACATGTTATTTAGAACCCACTTGTCCTGGGTTATGATGTGCCAATTTTGAGAAAAAAGTGCTAATTTTCCCCCTAAGGGTGCTGCTAGGTGATAAGTGCTTGGTGCTGGCAAAGGGAAGTCATTGGGACTGTTTCCCGTATGGTTGAGATTGGTCTTCTCCAACTTTAGAGGCACCCTATTGCTTTGACCTGTATGAACCTTGCGCCCAGGATCTGCCTCTAGGGCATCTGTGTCTGCCCCTTTGAGGTCTATCTGACACAGGAAAGGACCAATTCTTTGTTGGCCAGTGTCTACTAAACCTAGGTGGTTGTACTTGTAAAAAATATTTGACAGTTTGCATAGATTTAGCTTTGTCCTCCATTTTCTTTAACACCTCTTCTGCCTTAACACCAAAGAAAGTATCATGCTGTAAAGGCACATCTAATAATTTAACTTTGACATGATCAGGCAGATTTTGCTCCTTTAACCAAGCATGCCTCCTAATTACAGATCCTGTAACTGCAGCCCTGCAGGAGGCCTCCAAAGAATCAAAACCACATTGCAAAGTATGCTTTCCAACTTGTTCAGCTGCATGCAATCTTCTTCTTCTTCTTTCGGCTTTTCCTGGTTAGGGGTCGCCACAGCAGAACTCCGGTCCGCTAATGATTGGCAGTAGAATTTTACATACCGAATTGCCAGCCCTGACGCACAACCTTCAATGAAGGTACGCCCATTCATGTATGTCTCCACAAAGAAGACGCTTTAGCTGGGAATCGAACAGGACAACGTCTTATTGTGAGGCGACAACGCTACCACAGCACCACCACCGCAGTAATTCCTGCATTTCCTTGTTTTCTGCACATTCAGAGTTGAACAATATTTTCTGTTTAAGCAATGCCAAGACATTTTGCTGACATTTGAGCATATGAAACTGACAGTCTAAGGCCCTTATAGCCAAGGTAGCAGATGTGTATACCTTTTTTCCCCATCTGTCCAGTGCCCTAGAATCCCTGTCAGAGGGGGTAGAGTTTTTTGCAGCAGAAGCCTTAACTCCCTTGGGACCCTGTGAAATAGTTTCTGGGTCTACAGCAGGGTTTTTAAAAATGAATTATTGAGAGTCAGGAACCCTGTAATATCTGTCAGGCTTAACAGGAGCTGGAGGTAAGGAGTCAGGGGTAAGACTAGACTCCGAAAACACATCATCTACAATGTCCAACACAGGTGGAATGGCTAGTGGCCTGTGTTGAGGTAGTAAAAAGAAATCCTTGAGCCTTTTTTTGGATTCTGAAAAATCTTAGCTCTCCCAGTGGAAATGCTCCCTCATGGTATGTAAGGTTTCCCCAAAAGAATAGTCTTCTGGAGGAGAAGCTGAAGGAATAGATTCTTCAGCATCAGAATCCTCATAGGGGGGAAGAGAATATTCCTGAACAGAAGAGGAATCAGAAGAAATAGAAACCTGATCTGAAGATTCATAGTCAGTCTCTTGCCTAGGCCTCTTATCAGGAGGGGGATGGGAACCCCTGATCAAGGTAATTAAGTCTTCGGCCATTTTGAGCATCTATTTTTTGGGCATAGATGCCTGTCCACGTGGCTCTTGAGTTTGTTTCTTTGCTTTAGAAGGTGCTGTAGTCTTTGCCTTTAAAGCTGAAGTCGGTTTAATGTAAAGATGTTTAGGTCTGAATACACCCTCAGAAGCCGGTGCCTGCTCAGCGGCTCCGGACCCATCTGAAGGAATAGTATCCGAGGCTCCAATACCTTGAGTTTCCAGCGGCATGGCCGACTCCACGTGGGAGTCGGTAGCGGGCTGCGACTCTAAAGGAGCAGGCGTCAGGGGCTGCAAAAGCGCCTCACTGAGAACCGGCGACTGGCTTGGGAGAAGCTTCGTTGCTGGTTTTGGGCTTCAGTTGTCTCTCTTTTTTTTGCGTTTTTTATGAACTCCGGTAGTCGGATGACTATCCGACAACATTTTTGGATAATTGAATAGGCAGCCAAAATAGTTTGAAGCAAAGTCATACCGACGCTTAATAGTGCGTTGGTTAAATCTAGCACAAAACCGACAACCAGCAATGTTGTGATCAGGGCCTAGGCAAGGAATACAGTAAGAATGAAAATCTTTATGAGGTATTTGCTTACCACAGGAAATACAATTATTAACTTTTTCTGACATCGGTCTGGAGCAAGAAAAAAGTTTCCCCAACGGGGTACTTAGCTTTATTGAAGACTTCGGATCTGAAACTTGAACACGAAAATCTCAGGAGTGGGCCACCTGGCACTTGCGAACTGCTTCTGCTTCGGGCACCGCACAGCAAGAAAGAAAGACTAAAGAAAATGGCGTTGACGCATCTTTTATACCCCTGATGACTTGACGTTAGGGAAGGGGCAACAGCAGCCGACGCAGGACCCAGGACTTTGGAATTCAGGCCGACTGAGGGCAACCTGCCAGCAGGATTACCCCCAAATGTGCAACACGAAGAACATCTGAAAGTGCAATGAGCAATAAAAAACCCTCAAGAATGTCCTGAAAGCTGGATGAATAGGAATCTGCAGATAAGGATCCTTTAGGTCCAAAGACACCAGGAAGGCTTGAGGAAGATGAAGGAAATAAGGAGAAAGATGTTGAGGGTGGAGAGATCCAGAATTGGTCTCCAATCTCCTTCCGTTTCTTGGGACGAGGAATAGTCTGGTAAAGAACCCTTTTCCCATACACTGCGGAGGCACCAGTTCTATTGTGCATTGCTCTAGCAAGGTTTGAACAATGGGATAGACCAACCCTGTCTGATATTGTGGAGCAACAGAGATGCCAATGAAAGGAGGAACTTACTTCCAGGTTATGCATCCTATTTGGATGATTAAGAGCATCCCTTTGTCTAAAGTGAAGAGGAACCAGTTTTTTAGGGATGATGCAAGTCTTTTGAATAAGGAAAGAGATGGACCGAGGAGTGGGGAGGCAGACAGAAGACAGTGAGGTGGTCTTGTCTGGGTAAGGCGGCCTCCCAGATCTAGAGTTCATTTCTGTTTGGTCCCGGAATCTTTGTCTAGCATTTTCTTGCCCTTATGAGAAGGACTGGGTTCCCTGTGGGAAAAGGAAGTGGGTTTTTGCAGGGTAATTCCTTTGGTACATTTGCACAGAATTAAAAGAGCCATCTACAGTCCTTCAGAATTTTACCATGTTCCTGCAACTGTATGAAAAGACCAGCAGCATCCATACCAAACAAAAGGTCTTTGTTTAAATGAGAGTCTATGAGTTTTGCCTTAATATCTTCTGGAGGGGACGCAGTGTAGCCATGCATACCTCCTGATCACAGAACCTGTAGCAGCTGCCCTGGAAGAGGCTTCATTGCATCATGGCTGTATTTAATGTTGTGCCTAGCAATTTGTGAAGCCTGAGCCACCAAAGATAAGGCCTGTTGTTTACTGGTAGGTTCCTCAGGGGTGGAAAAGGTTTTATGTAGTTTGTTGAGGACAGAAAATAAGGATTTTTTCTCAATTGAGTCTGATAATTCAGAGCTCTAAAGGCTAGAGTGGACAATGTATACAAAATTTTCCCCGCTCTGTCGACTGCCCTGCTGTATTTACCTGAAGGAACAGCAATGGCAGCAAGTAGTAATGTAAGATGTTTTTTTGTTGACATGGAAACCACAGAGGCATCTACCACAGTTTTCGCATAGAAATTTCAAATTCCCAGATACCTTGTAAAACCTATCAGGCCTTTTAGGTGCTGGTGGCTGGGAGTCTGATGCAGTGGAAGTGGATGCAAAAGCATCCAGTAAAGCTACCAGAACAGAAGGTACAGCAAAATGACTGTCTACATCTGACAAGTTATAGTACAACTGTTGAACTTCAGAAATCTGTTTTGATTCCCATTCAAAATGTTTCATCATATAACAGTTTCTCCAAATTAAACTTCTTCAACAGGACAGTGTGGAGAAAAGGAATCGTAACCGTCCGAGGCTACTTGACCTGGTGAACAGATTTGGGATGAATAGGTCAGAGAGTCTTTATCCAAGTCGGATTTATCCTTTTCAACTTCAGAAGAAATGTCCAACTATCTCTTTAGTGGAGTGAAAGGAGTAACAATAGTAGCAGCAGGCCCTACGAACGATGGTGGCATGAGTGCCATAATGGTCTTAAATAGGTCCTGTGAAAAATCCACCCACATTTTTTCTTTGGACATCTGGGAAGAAGGTACATTTTTCTTTTTTTTTTTTTTCTAGGCGAGACATCTGCTTTGACTAAATGCAAAGGTTACTACCCCTGACTAACTTCGATGATCACTCTAAGAATTTTCTAACGGGCATCTGCGGTATGCCTTTGCATACTTTGGAAATTGCTAAGAGAAGTCTCCATTCTCACAATTAACACTAGTTTCAGTTGTTGTAGACATGTGAACCTCAGACACCATACTGGCATGTGGCGGGGTTACAGCAGGAGGAGCATCAGCAAGTGTCAGGAGTAGCACAGGTTCCACCATTACCACAGGTACACCTATCCGACTAGACAGTCATGATATCAGGCCTAAGCCACAACATTTTTCTTCTGAGCAAAAGGGGATGTCAGGGGGTACAAGGATAGTACAGCTGTGTACACTTACCATAAATGTAGATGTTCAAGTGCATTCACTGTTGCAGTCATCACACTTGGGTTATCTGCTTGCAGTAGCCCTAAGTCGGCCTGATTAAGAAAGTCTTGGGTCCTGCGTCGGTTGCGGTCTCTTCTTCCATGACATCAGGTCGTCAGGGGTATAAAACATGCAGCCAACGTCATTACATCATTTTTTCTTGCCCCAGATGTCAGGTGCCCCCCTAATGGGAAGCAATTAAATATATAAAAATACAAGGTTATACCTCCAACAAAAAAGCAAATACACCAAAAAGCTTTTAAGCATAGTAAAGGAGAGTAGAGGTACATCCAAAAGAAGTCAGGGGGCTGGAGGGAGGGTAACCAGGACTGCAACAGTGAATACACTCTAACATCTACATTTATGGTAAGTGTACACAACTGTACTATGCTCTTCATGTTTCACTGTTGCAGTCATCACATTTGGATAGATTCCCAAAGCTAAGGAAGGGAGGAGGAATTTAGATAGCATTAGGACCAGCTATAAGGCCCTGCAAGACTGCAGTGGCAAAGCCAGCTCTGAATTTAGAGAAAACTGACAAATGGTAATGCTTGGTGAAAGTATATACAGAACTCCAGGTAGCAGCTTCTAGGATGTCCCTGGTAGGGACGCCTCTGAGAAAAGCTGTAGAGGTAGATGCAGCCCTGGTTGAGTGGGGTCTGATCCCCTCTGGTATAGGTTTTCCATGGTGCTTCTAGCAGAAATAAATGCAATGCCCTATCCATTAAGAAATGGTTTGATTTGAAATAGCCTTCCCCTCTGTCCCTGCAGCAAATGCCACCAGCAGTTGTTAAGATATCCTTTGAGGTTTAGTCCTGTCCAAGTAGAATCTAAGTTGTCTGTGCACATCTAAGGAGTGCAGAATCCGTTCCCCTTTGTTCTGTGGATTAGGAAAGAAGGGTGGCAAATGGATGGACTGATTAAGAGCCACACTGGATACCACCTTGGGCATGAAGGATGGACTGGTTCTGAGGGACACCCTGACCGCATGAAAGAAGATGAAAGGCTCCACTGCCATAAAGGCCTGTAATTCAGATACCCTTCTAGCTGAAGTGATTGCTAAAAGGAAAGCTGTTTCCAAGAGAGAAATTTTAAATCTGTGGTAGCAGCCGGCTCGAAAGGAGGAAGAGTGAGTTTCTCCAATACAAAATTAAGGTCCCAGGCTAAAGTTGGAGCTCTACTGGGTGGTCTTAAATTTTTGGCCCCTCTGAGGAACTGCCTGAGCAGTGGATGAGAGAAGAGAAGAGGTTCTGTGTTATAATGAGCTGAAATGGCTGAGGCATGAATTTTGATGGAGGAAAAAGACAGGCCCTTATGAAGCAGCTCAGTTAAGTATTGTAAAATCTGAGGTAAATTGGGCACTGCTGTGATCATCCCTTGAGATTGGTTCCAGACACAGAATATTTTCCATTTTCAGCATAAGATATTCTAGTACTAGGCCTCCTTCCCTCTAAAATGATATCCATCACTGGTTTACTGAGGGATGGTAAAGGAGAGATTAGGAAATTAGCCAAGTTGCTAGGTTCAGTGTTTGAATCTAAGGGTGCAGAATCTGGTTCTCCTGCTGAGACAACAGGGCAGGAGTCTGAGGCAGGTGCAATGGGACCAACAATGACACACTGCGCAAGAGGGGGGACCAGTGTTTGCGTGGCCAGTCAGGTGCAATCAAAATCGTCATTGGTTTGTCTTGTTTGATCTTTATTAGCACTTTGGAGAGCAGAGGCAGAGGAGGAAAGGCATAAACTGATATTTTTTTCCAGCTGAAGGACAGAGCATCCACTTTCCATGCTTGTTTGTGGGGAGTCCTTGAGCAAATTTTGTCCAATTGATAGTTCTGGGGGGAGGCAAACAGGTCTATATCTGGGCTCCCCCATTTGCTTGTCAACATGTTGAAAATCCTTAGTTCCAGTTTCCACTCGTGTGGTTCCATGAGGTTTCTGCATAGTTCGTCTGCCAGTGCATTTAGTTTTCCTGGCAGGAATTGAGCTTGTAGATGCACTTGGTAGCTCAAGGCTGTATCCCACAATGCCATGGATAGTCTGCAGAGGGGGTAAGAATGGGTACCCCCTGCTTGTTTATGTACCACATAACAGTGGTGTTGTCCGTCTTTACCATTAATTGTCCTGGAAGAATGTGGTCCTTGAAGGCTGTCACAGCATTCTGTACAGCTAACATTTCTTTTTGATTGATATGCAGGTGCATTTGACTTGGGTTCCATTTGCCCTGAATGCACTTTCCTGCCAGGTGAGCCCCCCATGCATAGTCTGATGTGTCTGTTGTTAGGGTTTGGGCGGCAGGGGGTAGTGTGAATGGTAGTCCCTTGTTTTGGTGGCAGGCCTCTGCCCACCAAAGGAACTCTAGGCGTAGGCAAGGTATGATAGGAATCATTGCTTCTAGATCCTGAGAATATTGACACCATAGCCTTTTAGATACCACTGTAGTTTCCTCATATGCAGTCTTGCATATGGAATTAGAAGAATGCAGGAGGCCATGAACCCCAAGGCTTTTAGTATTTGCCTTGCAAATAGAAGGTTTTTGTGACCACTTGTTTGAAGTAGGTTGTCAAATGAATTTGTTTCTCTGGCATGAGG
Source organism: Protopterus annectens (assembly GCF_019279795.1). Classification (NCBI taxonomy): domain Eukaryota; kingdom Metazoa; phylum Chordata; order Ceratodontiformes; family Protopteridae; genus Protopterus; species Protopterus annectens. The sequence continues at coordinate 184,264,632 of NC_056726.1, forward strand.
AAAGCCACCTGGGAAGTTGTATTCAAGCTTGCTCCCAGGAATATAATTTGTTGACAGGGTACCAGGTGTGATTTATTTTCGTTTATGGTGTACCCCAGACAAGTTAGCACTCTTTGTACAAAGGCCAGATGATTCAAAATTATGTCCTGGCTTTCTGCCTGAATTAGACAATTGTCCAGGTATGGGTATATTTGAATATTTCTTTGCCTTGAAAATGCAATGACTGGAGCTAGGCACTTTGTGAATACCCTGGGCACAGTAGATAAGCCAAAGGGCAGTGCAGAGAACTGATAGTGCATGTAGCCTGCTTTGAAGTGTAGGTATCATCTGCAAGATTCCCCGATTGGGATGTGCAGGTATGCTTCCTTTAAATCTAGTGTTGCCAACCAGGCATCTTTGCCTAGCATAGGAAGCAACTGGTTAAGAGTCAGCATCTTAAATTTTGGAATCACCAAAAAGGTGTTTAGAGTAGACAGGTCTAGGATAGGACGCCATGAATTGTCTTTTCTGGGTACCAGGAAAAGTCTCGAGTAGAAACCTTGTCCCTTTTCTTCTTCTGGTACCAAATGAATAGCCCCTATGCTTAAAAGAGAGAGTACTTGATTTTGGGCCTCTGCCCACTGATTTGGGAGTAGATCTGGCCAACCGCTTGGTGTTGGTAACGTGTGGAAGTGAAATCTGTATCCTTGGGACACTATATTTAAAACCCATTTGTCCTGGGTAACGAGTTCCCAGTTCTTTGCATGAAGAGCAATCTTTCCCCACAAAGGGGCAGTCAGTTGAGAAGTGCTTGGAAGTTTTAAAAAGAAGTCATTGAGACAGTTTACCAAAGGGGGGAGTTTTATTACTCCCAGATTTGGAAATGGAGGCCCCCCCACTGCTTAGCCCTGTGCGCACCCTGGGACTGAATCCTGGGTGCTCTGCTGGATCTGGGTTTGGACTGAGAAGGTCTGGTAGAGGCAGGAAAGGACCAATTCTTAGAAGGCCAATGCCTACTAAATCTTGGAGGCTGTCTAACAGTTTGCATAGATTTAGCTTTTTCCTCCATCTTTTTAAGAACTTCTGCATTGTTGCCAAACAGGCGGTCCTGATTTAAGGGTGCATCCAGTAATTTAGCTTTAACATGATCTGGCAAGGATTACTCCTCAAGCCAAGCATCCTTTCTAAGAACAGACATAGGTACAGCAGCCCTGCAAGATGCCTCTAGTGAATCAAAACCACATTGCAAAGCATGTTTTCCAACTTGTTCAGCAGAATGCATTAAATCCTGTAAATCCTTATTTTCAGCACAATCAGGAATCAACATTATTTTCTGTTTAAGTAACCCAATAATATGCTGCTGATACTTTAACATATGAAACTGGAAGTTTAAGGCCCTAATGGCCAAAGTTGCAGAAGTGTATACCTTCTTACCCCATCTATCCACAGTCCTGGAGTCTCTATCTGAGGGGGTAGGATTTTTGACAGTAGTAGCTTTAATGCCCTTGGGTCCCTGTGAAATGGTCTCAGGATCCGCAGTAGGATTTTTGAAAAGGAATATCATTTAAGGCTGTGCGTTAGGCCCGGCAAGCCAGCACGTCAAAATCTACTGCCAATCATTAGCAGACTCCTCGGAGTTCTGCTGTGGCGACCCCTAACCGGGAAAAGCAGAAAAAAACAAACAATTGCTGGAGCCTTCCTGTGTCCTGACAGAGTGCTCTTCAAACTATCTGGAGATATACAGAGCTGAGTATATTTTTCTGGCACTTCAGAGTTGTGTACTGGTAATTGTTTGACTAATTTTAATATCATTGCTGGCTGACTTCAGAGTTGTGCACTGTTATTTTTGCTTCACTGTATAGTTTTTCAGATCTCTGCTGAAGGTGTTGGTTTTCCCATAACCACTCTCCCTATTCCTGTGTTGTTTTTTTGCAGTTGCCCACCCCCACTGTAGATTTGATCTGGGACACTCCCCCCAGTCCCATCTCTTTACCTCATTCTACCTAATAGACTCTTTCTGCACTTTTTAGTCATTTTTAATTTAACTGCATTTTTTAAACTGTTTGGTCTAACATTGCTACATACTCAAGTGTGCTAGCTTGCACTGCATTTGAATTGTTTTGACTGCTGTTTTAGTTACTTTTCTGTATACATATATATATATATATATATGTGTGTGTGTATATATTTCTCTCTCTCTCTCTCTCTCTCTATATATATAAATATATGTATATATACAGATATGTGTGTGTGTATGTGTGTGTGTGTGTGTATATATATATATATATATATATATATATATATATATATATGTGTGTGTGTGTGTGTGTGTGTGTATATATATATATATATATATATTTATATAAATAAATATATATACCTTTCCTGTAGCTAGTGTAGTCCAGATTCAGATTTGCTGTATCCAGAACTGTATGTAAGCTTCTGAGCCACACCAAGCTTTCTATGTTGGAGGGAAGCCCTCTAACTTATCAGTGGGAGTGGTAAGCACTAGGTAACCTATCTACCACATAAGGAATGGTTCTGGCCCAGAAATTGTAGTTATTGGCCGTTTGGGCAGTTTTTCCATCTCTCTCAACTTTCTGATTTAAAAGCCCACATTTGCACTTGTTTCCCCCCTTTCCTGTAACTAGTTTAGTCCAGATACAGATTATTACTTTTAGCACTTGAATTTGCTTATTCGTGATCAGCACTTGTTCAGAACTTGTAAGCACTAAATAACCTACTAATTACTACAGCACTCAACCTTCCTCATTACCTAGAGGAAAACAGTTTTGGTACTTACTTTCCTCACTTGCTTAGAGAAAAAAAGCTCTTGTACTCACTTTCCTCACTTATCTAGAGGAAAATAGTTTTTATTCAGGCATGTCCAAGGGTCAGCTCCCAGTGTTCTCTCCTGTCTATCTGATGAATCTGGGCATCTTGGGGCAATGTAGAAATTGTCTCATGTACACAGACAACTCTCTCCTCCTACCACCCAACACTACAACCTGTGAGAGATGCACTTATCTAGCCAAACTGGAGGTAAAGCTCTCTCCAATCAAGACTGAACTTGACAGTCAAGAGGAGAAGGTAAACACTTGCACCACACCATGCTCATCACATAGTCTCACTAAATCTACACCACCAAAATCCACACACAGAAACACAAAAACATTCGCGGAGCCTCTTAATAATAATCTTCTCAAGCAACAGAGACCTCTAAAGCAGAAATGAAGGCAACCTCCATCCCCCAACACAACTCAAATAACACATAGCACACAGACTCAGTGTGCCACTCAACCACAGCCAATAAGGCAAAACAATGTACCCAACACACTAGTCAGAGGTGACTCTATAGTCAGGCACACTGATGTCCCACTCACCAGGCTAAACAAGGAGAAGGTTACTGTCAGCTGCCTGTCGGGTGCCAGGATCCGACACACAACCCACGCACTCGGGTCACTCCACAAGTACAAATATGACTTTGTCATTGTCTATGTTGGTGTAAATGACCTGAGACGTACCTCCCTGGACTACATGAAAAGAGACACGGAAGAGCTTTCTGATCTTGTAGCCCAGGCAGGTATGACCCTAGCCCTGAGTAGCATTCTGCCATCACCCAGAATGATGCCGCAGTACAAGGACAAGGACAAAATGATTGACTTCAACAATTGGCTAAGCTTCTGGTGCCATTCTAAAGGGATCCAGTATCTGTCTGCCTGGGATGACATGGTTGACAGACCACGATGCTTTGCCAGAGATGGCCTGCACCTGTCACCCCTGGGATTCCGGATACTGGCTAAGGTTCTTGCCGCCCCTACAGTGCCTTTTTTAGGCAAGGTTCAAATGACAAATTCACCACCGTAACAGGAACAGGCAAGCAAAAACTGAGGGTGATGCTATGCTACTTAATGTTAGAAGTCTAAATCTCAAAATGCACTCACTCGAGACACTCCTTAAAATGGAGAACACTGATATCTGTGCAGTGACTGAGACCTGGTTCAAGGCTCCAGAAAGCACCCCTGCACTACCAGCCTATAAATCATACTACACTTTTGGCCATGTAACCTGGACCGGAACACCAAAGGCAGAGGTGTGTCCATATTCATTAAGGATATCCACACTTCCAGGCTAGTTGCTCAGCATAATGCAACCGAGGTTATCCAAGTGCAACTAACTCCGGGCAAAACTGCAATCCAAACTGTAGCTTGCTACAGATTACCCACCATGCCCCAGGATTCCCACTCCTCTTTTCTTGATGTACTGGAAAATATTAGGGTTCAACCAAACACCCTAATAATGGGCGATTTCAACTACCCCACCATTAACTGGGAAAACTACTCGTGTATCAACTCCTTCGCTCAACACTTTCTGGAATTCATTAACTCCAATGCCCTGAATCAACTTATCCACACCCCTACCAGGGGCAACAATATCCTTGATCTAGTCATTACCAACACGAGTGACCGGTGTTCCACACCTGAAGTCAACGCCTCATTGGTCCGATCCGACCATAAGCTAATTACCCTAGATATCCACATCCTGCCCCCACCCCCCATTAAGGAAACCATGGTAAAATATTTCTCCAAAGCCAACTTCATGCTTCTTAAGACAGAAGTGGTGAACTTCATGACACCCATGCAGATGGACAATACGGTTACGACTACTGAATCCTACACAATTGCACTTTATAGGCACTTACATGAGTGCATGGATCGTGCTTATCCCAAACAGAACCAAGATGCTATCCTCCAAAAAAAGGAAGCCAATCTGGTGGTCCTCTGCCATAAACAAACTGTACAACAGAAGGAAGAAACTGTTGCAAAAGAGAGTAAAATCCCATGACTGGAGGAGCTCCCTGGTCAGCCTCAATAACAAGCTGCGATCCCTGATAAAATCCTCCAAAGCTAGTTACGAAAACAAAATCGCCACTGATTCTAAAGACAACCACAAAGCATTCTATAGCTATGTCAAGAATCTCAATGGCAACACTCAGATCTGCTCTGAGTTACAGCACAATGGCACTAAATATACAGACCCAAATGATATTGCCAACATCCTGGCAGATAGGTTCAGTGCTACCCCCCTCTCACCCCCTAGAAAGCCCATCTCTATACTGGAAGAATGCAAAGTTCCTGTAATCACGGCTGCACAGGTAAAAAACACACTCTCCAAAGCCAAGAACACAGCATCCATGGGACCAGACAACATCCCAGGCTGCGTTCTACACGAACTACAGAACGAACTGGCACCCTACCTAAGTACCATGTTCAATCATAGCCTCACCTCAGGCTTTGTGCCTGCTGAATGGCACACAGCAACAGTTATCCCACTCCACAAGGGGGGAGCTACGACGGACCCCGGGAACTACCGCCCCAATAGCCTGACGAGCCTGGTCTGCAAGGCCATGGAACGTATCATCATGGAACTTATAAACAAAGACATTGGTAAACTCCAAACTCTGGATCCCACGCAGTTCGGGTTTGTAAAAGGCAGATCATGTCTCCTAAACCTGACAGACTTCTTTGAAGCAGTCACCAAAGCCGCAGACAAGGGTAAGGTGGTTCACACAGCCTATCTAGATCTTGCCAAGGCTTTCGACACCATCCCCCATTCTGGAATTATAGATAAACTCATTAAACTAGGTATAAATCCCTATGTCACAAGATGGGTTGCCAACTGGCTCACTGACAGAACCTACACTGTGAAAGTAGCAGACTCCAAATCCGACTTCAGACCAGTGACAAGTGGAGTACCACAGGGTTCAGTCCTGGGTCCTCTCCTGTTTGGTATCTACTTCTCAGAAGTACAGGCTAACACAGAAGGTTTTTGGCTAATGAAGTTCGCAGATGACTGCAAACTAGGAGCCATAATCGAAACTCCTAACGATGTGGACATCCTACAAAAGAGCCTCATTGAGACAGATGCCTGGTGTCAAAGCCATGGCCTCAAGCTCAATGCCAAAAAGTTCATTGTCATCCCCTTTGGTAAAAACTCTGTAACCATAAACTACAACATAGGCGGTAGTATACTTAACACCAAAAGTGTGATAAGAGACCCTGGGACACAGGTGGACAGTAGTCTCTCCTATGATAATCACATCGCCACAGTAGTCAGGAAATCCTTCTTAGTGGCACACCTCATCACAAAAGGTTTCTCATCCAGAAAAAAAGAGGACATTGTTCCCCTCTACTCATCACTCATTAGACCCATTATAGAGCACAACGCCCCTTTTGGTATGTACCTCACAAGACATCTACAACAACTGGAAAGCCGCAGAAATACCTCACAAAGAGGATTACTGGCCTCAAACAGATGCCCTACGCAGACAGTCTCAAAAAACTCCAGCTTTAGTCTGTCACATATCGCCTACTCAGAGGTGATCTCTGCCTAACATACAAAGCTATGTCAAACCCAGAGCTGTTGGACATGCTCCACTTAAAGAAATCCCAATCCCTCCGAGCTACATGATCTAGGGACCTAAACCTTGTCACCACAATAAACAGAACATGCCGGAGGGATAGATTCCTGTCCCAGAGACTTCCCATACTCTGGAATAAATTACCTATCTATATCAAACAAAGCTCCTCATTAGCACTCTTCAAGAAAAATCTTGATGATTGGATGGGAAATAGCAAATTCACCCCGGGGATCACCTCTGTGGCTCTGCTCGACAGTGGCACAGGAAAATAATTTTCTTGGGTGGCAAAAGCCAGAGTACCTTTTTGGGTGGGCTTGTACAGGCCCTAGGGCCGATAGCCTAGTACCTACTTATGAACCTATGAACTTGTGAGAGTCAGGAACCCTGTAATATCTATCAGGTTTTCTGGGAGCAGGAGTTAGAGAGTCAGGGGCCAAGCTAGATTCACAAAAAGCATCATCAACAATGTCTAGTACAGGAGGTATGGCTAAAGGCCTGTGCTGGGGCAGGAGTAAGAAATCCCTAAGCCTCTTTTTAGAATCAGAGAAATCCTGACTTTCCCAATGGAAATGCTCCCTGAGAGAATGCAAGGTTTCACCAAGAGAGAAATCCTCTGGGGGGGGGGGGGGGAGCAGAGGGGAATAGTGTCCTCAGCATCAGAATCCTCATAGGTAGATAAGGGTAAATCCTGGTCATCAGAGGAAACAGAAATTTCAGAATCCTGGTCAGAAGTATCATAAGCAAAATCAGTCCAAGGTCTCAGAGGGGGAAGGTTGGCTTCCCCTGATTAAAGTAATAAAGTCTTCAGCCATTCTTATCATTTGTTTTTTAGGCATAGAGGCCTGACCATGCAGTCTGGGCATCAGTTTTCTAGACATGGTTTGAGTTTTAGGCCTTGAAGAAGAGGATGGCATTGGTTTAATATGCAAGTCAGTAGGCCTGAATACACCCTCAGAAGCCGGTGCCTGCATGGCGGCTCCGGACCCTTCCAAGGTAGAGACATCCGCAGGTTCCACAGTTGAAGCATCTCGTGGCATACCGAATGGGTCTCAGTAGAGACCTGTGAATCTGAAGTAGCGGGTATCAGGGGCTGCGAAAGCGCCTCACTGAGTACCGCCAAACTGGCTTAGGAGAAGCGTCGTCGGCAGCTTTGGACCTAGGTGGCCTGTCTCTGTCTTTATCTTTGCATTTTTTCAGAATGTCGGTAGTCAGATGGCTTAGAGAAGACATATCAGGATAATTGAACCAAACACCAAAATATTTAGAAGCAAAAATATACAGACAACAAATTGTTCGAGGTTTAAATAAGGCACAAAACCGACAGTGAGGTACGTTGTGGTCAGGGCCTAGGCAAGGAATACAGTATGAATGAAAATCTTCATGGGTAATTGCTTTCCACAAGAAATGCAATTATTTCTTTTACTGACATCTGTTTAGTGCAAGAAAAAGTTTCCCCAACGGGGTGCTTAGCTTTTAGTTGAAGACTTCGGTGCTGAAACTCGAAAACAAAAATTTCAGGAGTCGGCCGACCAGCACTTGCGAACTGCTTCTGCTTCCGGCACCGCACGGAAAGAAAGACTGTAATGGCGTCGGCTGCATGTTTTATACCCCTGATGACCTGATGTCATGGAAGAAGAGACAGCAATCGACACAGGACCCAAGACTTTGTTAATCAGGCCGACTGAGGGCTACTGCAAGCAGATAACCCAAATGTGATGACTACAACAGTGAAACACGAAGAACATCACAGCATGTGTGCTGAATCCTTAAGAAGAGTTTCAAGGACTGAACCTGCATATAAATAGCAAGTACGTGCTAGCTTCAGTGACATTTTGAGAGTACAACAAGAGAGTGAGCACATATGAGTGTAATAGCTAGTTTGTATACAAGTTTGGCTAGGTTAAAGTTATTAAGCTTATATTCTGATGTTTGTATACAATAAAGCCGCTTGAACAGAACCCATAAAGTCTCACATATTACAGCCTGATTAGACGAGTGACAAGTGCGTTTGATGAAGACATTGTCTTTTTGTTGGAAGATGTCAATGGGAACACAGCAGATGGCTCAGCAGACAAGGGGCTTGAAAACCAGGCATGGTCAAGCACACCTTGAAATTTTTAAACACTCTTTTAGGCAAAGGCTCATTCAATACAGGAGAACTGCAAACTTTCTTTAAAACATCCTCCAATGCTAGGATTAATGGAATGAAGGTTGCCACAACTGGAGACCTCATCTTCCAAAAGATTGGGAAAAGCAGAAGATTGCTTCAAGTTGAATACATCCCCAAATCTAGCCAGCATTTGGGAGAAATAAAACATCTGTATGGGTTTCTGCAGCTGTTCATCCGCAGAGGAAGCTTTCAGATCAGACTCTGACACTTCTGAAACGTCATATTCAAAATTTGGATCCCTGGGTGATTAAATGGAAATATGAGCTCCAGTGCTACTCATAACCCAGGTTTGGACCTCATAATCAACTGACTGAACAATTGTAAACACAGTCAGAGACTGTTGCTCTGCAACATGGTTGGTGTCCTGTCTCTTTTTTTACAATCATTTCAATAGTGAGAGAATATGGGGGGGGGGGGGGGGGCATATCAACAATGGCAACAGATTCTGCACCCCTGACTTCCCCTGCACCTAAAGAGTTTAGTTCTCCTGTACCTGAACCAGGCACTGACACAGTCTTGAAGGATGTTTGACTTCTGGATCACACACAGTTGTGGTACTAATACTACACTAGAGGACCTGGAAGCAAAAGAAGGTGAGTGGTCTGATAGCCTGCTTAATGCTACTGCAAAGTCACGAGCCATAGGCTGAGGGATACACTTCTTGACTTACTTCTATGTTTTTAACTACACAAGTGGTAGGTAGTTGCGGTGGGGTCACTATATCTGAGTCCATCAAGTCAGGAGATTAAACAACAAATAGCCAGATCAATACCAAGTACTGGGTGCAGTCAGCTCAGCAAAAAATGGAGAAATCACAAAATACTCCCTCTAACTACTTTTCTTACATCAAATACTGTAGGGATACTGTTCTAAACCCTGCATTAAATAAAATTACAGCAGTTTCAGTAACAGTTTCAAGCACAGAATGCATGCACAATACTTCCCGATTTTGTAACAAAAAATGGACTAGTTTCAGTGCAAACAAATGGATAGAGCCTAAAACAGTATCTGACAAGACATAAATCAAACTCATGCAAAATTCCTGTCAGAAATGTTTAAATTACAAAATGGCACCAAAAGTATTCTGAAGTCAATTTGTACAGAGGTACTATTCTAAAGACAGCACTGAATAAAATGACAGTTTCGGTAACGTAGTTCCAAGCACAACACACATGCACAGTTTCGGTAACATAGTTCCAAGCACAACACACATGCACAGTTTCGGTAACATAGTTCCAAGCACAACACACATGCACAAAGGTCTCCTAATTCTGAAAACAAAAAAAGGCTAATTTCAGTCAAAATGAATGGACACAGCCTAAAACAGTACAAGACAAAAAATAAACCGATGACAAATTCCTGTCAGAAAAGTTAACATAAAAAATGGCACCAAAATTGTGATTAAAATGCTATAATCCCAAACACTTCAACCATAACTCCAAAGAAAGGAAAACTATTACCAAATTTCCTGTCAAAACTACCAAATTAAGCTTTTAATCAACGGCATAGCTCTTACTGTAATAGTCAAAGTCAGTACAGAAATGTATGCTATTCAAGCACAAAAAAATGATGAAGAGGGAATAACCCCCCCAAAACGATTCTTAGCTGAGTTCAGCAGCTGAAAAATCCAAAGTAAGGGGAGTCTTCTCAGAGATCCATCTCTTACTGTGGCACTAGAAAAGTGAACGAGCCCTGTCTGTGGGTCTGAAAGACAGTCCCTGTGCTCTCAGATGATTAGTCCATCACACAGACAGACAGGAGGGGGTGGAGCTCTGAACTTTGGTAGACTGCCAAAGACAGGGTAAAAGCAGTGCACTACTACCCATATGCCAGTAAGGCAGCGTTGTTTGTTGAACATCACAACTTTCTCAGCTGCCTCTTTTCTGAAAAAGCAGAAAAGTGGGTGTGCTGGAAGTAGACCCATCAGTCAGATCAAGAAAGGTTTCCCCTGTTTAATATTCATTCATGTGGTTCTACCTGTAATTGACTCCCTACGCCTGATGCAACATTTCCTACAAAGGAGACTCAGGCCACCCTAAGGGTCAAATTGGAATCCTGGACCATCTTCTATGCCTGCATAGCTAATCTCCACTGGCTGGAGGAGTTTGTTCACCCTTGCTTGCTGATGCAGCACATACCTGTAGTGCTGTATATAAAGATCCTGCACCCAAATCTATCTGTATGCCTTTAATTCTAGGACCATCACCATCACCTGTTTCATGACTGTGCATTTTTCGTTGCTTTGTTCCATGTGCCCTGGAGCTTTTAAGACCCCATATAGGATCCTACAGTGTGTCTATGTAGACGGTGCTATTCTGAAGGTTACTCCAAGTTTAGTACCTGCACTTTCCACCATGACAGTTCCTTCTTTATGCAAGGAAGGTCAGGGTGCATGTTCTTTAAAACAATGACTGAGTGCTGGCACCATCTGTTTCTGAAGTGCCACTGTAACATCCTTTGGTACAGTCCTGCCAGAAGTATCATCACGCTGCAAAATATCATACAGCGGACTCCCCCCCCCCAAAGAAATCCCCTTGCTGCTATTAGCTCCTTTTCTAGGAGATTCTGGAACAAGATGGTCAAAGAAAGTACTTTGTACTCTGGGGAGAATGCCCTCTGCACACCTGACTGCTGTAGAGCCCCCAGAAAAACAACTCTCATTGTTGGGGTCACGTCTGAAAGTAACCATTCTCAAATCCAAAGTAATCAGATAGGCTTGGGAAAGAATCATAGGAAGTAAGCTTTGAAGAGAAAAATTCTTAAATTGTGTGATTCTTGGGAAAATCTAAAGTGAGTCTTAAATGCATATTCTTATCTTGGTAAGAGGAATAACCTGGAATAAAATCATGTCTGTTTTTGGTGGAGAGAGAGAGATTCTATTGTCTCCTGATGGAATAACTCTATAAGACTGGAAAAAGAAAAACAGGTGAAAATGGTTTGGGGGCACTTGCGAAGTTCCTAATGGAACTGGAAGAAGGCTTCTAGAAAGTTTGTACCAACTCTGGATGGTTGAGAAAGTACAGTTTTGTACCTACCATAAATGTAGATGTTCGAAGATCCACATTGCTGCAGTCCTAACACTTGGGTAGTCCGCTGTCCCAGTCGGCCCGAATACCAAAGTATAAGGCTGACGTCGGTCAAGGCGCATTTGACTGACATCAGAACGTCAGGATACAAATGCGCATGACCGACGTCATATCCTCAGTCTTTTCTTGCCCCAGATGTCAGAAGACCCTAAAAGATAAGGCCAAAACCAAAACACCAAAACACTCCTGTGCCTAAAATATGTACAATATATACAAATGTACAAAAAATAGAACCTCACCCACACAACCACCCCTAAACACAGAGGGGAAGGAGGGAGGGAATTGACTGCAGCAATGTGGATCTTCAACATCTACATTTATGGTAGGTACAAAACTGTACTATGTTCTTCATCTCACATTGCTGCAGTCCTAACACTTGGGTAGAATCCCAAAGCAGAGGTAAGGGAGGATGGCTAAACTATAATGAAGCAGGAGCTGCCAAAATGCCCTGCAACACAGCAGTGGCAAAACCAGCCCTGGACTTAGAATAGAGAGGAAGGTGGTAATGCTTGGAGAAAGTATGCACTGAACTCCAAGTAGCTGCCTCCAAAATATCCTTAGTTGCCACCCCCCTTAGAAATGCTGTTGAAGTGGCAGTAGCCCTAGTGGAATGAGGCCTAATCCCAGCTGGAATCTCTTTGCCATGATGGGAGTAACAGAATGCAATGCAAAACCCAATCCACTTAGATATAGTTTGTTTTGACACAGGCTTGCCCTGAGAACTCAAAGCAAAAGAAACAAACAACTGCTGAGACTGCCTAAAATCCCTAGTCCTGCTTAAATAATAACGCAACTGCCTGTGTACATCTAAAGTGTGCAAAATCTTTTCCTATTTTGGGGATCTGCATAAAAGTAGACAAATGAATAGTTTGGTTTAAAGCCACACTAGAAACCACCTTAGGCATAAATGAAGGATTAGTACGTAATGATACCCTATCCTTATGAAAAATCAAAAAAGGCTCCACCGCCATAAGGGCCTGCAATTCAGAAACCCTTCTTGCAGAAGTAATGGCCAACAAAAAGCAGTCTTCCATGACAAGTATTTCAACTCAGCAGTAGTCAAGAGGCTCAAAAGGTTGTAGAGTAAGTTTCTCCAACACAAAATTGAGGTCCCAAGCAGGAGTAGGAGCTCTTCGTGGGGTCTTATATTCTTTGCCCCTCTAAGAAATTGCTTGAACAAAGGATGAGAAACAATGGTGGGTCACAATCATAGTGAGCTGAAATTGCTGCAGCATGAATCTTAATGGAAGAGAAAGACAAACCTTTGTCCAATAGCTCAGTAAGATATTGAAGAGCCACACTCAAATTAGGCTCAGAAACATCCAAATCCTTTGCTGCACGCCAAAATAAAAATCTCTTCCATTTTTCTGCATACACCTTACGTGTACTAGGTCTTCTGGCTTCCATAATCACATTCAAAACTTGTTGAGGAAGTTGAGATCTGCTGTGGTTCAAAACAGAATATGCCAGGCTGTTAGATGAAGAGAGTGAAGCTTGACATTGAGTAGATGACCGTCCCTCTGAGACAAAAGGTGTGGAATCAAAGGTAAAGGCCATGGAGGCTTTCTTACCAGATTCCTCAGTAATGGGTACCAGTGTTGCCGAGGCCAATCTGGAGCTATCAAAATCATCCTTGGCTTGTCTTGTCTGACCTTTAGGAGTACCTTTGGGAGGAGAGGCAGAGGTGGAAAGGCATACACATGAAGATTTTCCCAACTGAACGAAAGAGCATCCACTTTCCAAGCTGTGTGATGATAACTTTTCGTGCAAAACTTTGGCAGCTGGTGGTTTAGTGGAGAAGCGAACAGATCTATGTCTGGAGTTCCCCATGACACTGTCAATTTTTGAAATACATGAAGATCCAGTTTCCACTGTGGGGATCCATGATTTGCCTGCTTAACACATCTGCTAAGGAGTTCTGTGCTCCTGGCAGAAACCTTGCTTGAAGAGTAAGCTGCAAGCTGAGCGCAGTCTCCCACAAAATCATTGCTTGCCTGCATAGAGGATAAGAATGTGTTCCCCCTTGCTTGTTGATGTACCACATGACAGTTGTGTTGTCTGTTAAAATCAACACCTGCCCTGGAAGAAGTAACTCCTTGAAAGCCATCAATGCAAACTGGACTGCTAACATCTCCTTCATGTTGATATGTAGATGCTGTAGTCTGGCAGGCCACTTGTCTTGTATCCACTTTCCATTCAGATGAGCTCCCAAGCTATGTCTGAGGCATCTGTCGTTAGAATCTGACTCGCCTCTGGCCGGGTCACAGAGAGTCCCTTGTTTAGGTGACATTCCTGAGCCCACCACAAAAATTCCTTTTGAATGCAAGGTATTATTTGAATGACAGTGTCCAGATCCTGGCAGTGCTGTGTCCATACATTTTGAGATACCATTGTAGCTTCCTCATATGCAGTTTGGCATTGGGAAGCACCAGAATACAAGATGCCATGAACCCTAATGCTTGAAGGACTGTCCTTGCAGTCAGCACGGACTGATGAGATAGTTGATGGAAGTAAAGGGATAGACTCTTTTGTTTGTCCGGGGTTAAAAGGCCATCTGGGCTGCTGTATTCAGTCTCACACCAAAAAGCACATGTCTTGAGAGGGTACTAGACTGGACTTTATTTCGTTCACAGAATACCCCAGGCATCTTAGCACTGCTATCACATAATCCAGATGCTGAAGAAGCTCGTCCTTTTCTTGAGCCAGAATCAGACAGTCGTCCAAGTAAGGATAGATTTGTATTCCTTTTAGCCTGAAAAAAGCTACAACTGGAGCCAGAACTTTTGTGAATACTCTGGGCGCAGTAGATAAGCCAAAGGGCAATGCAGAGAACTGATAATGGGAATTTCCAGCTCGAAACGCAGATACTTCCTGCAACTGAGTCTGATAGGCACATGAAGGTAAGCCTCCTTGAGATCTAAAGTTACCATCCAGTGATCTTTGCCCAGCAGAGGTAAAAGCTGTTGTAACGCCAACATTTTGAACTTGGGAATGTCCAAATAAGTGTTGAGGATAGACAAATCCAAAATTGGTCTCCACGTGTTCCCCTTTTTGGTACTAGGAACAGGCGAGAATAAAATCCTAGGCCCCTTTCTGGCACAGGAACCGGCTGAATGGCCCCTATCTGGAGCAACAGAGAAATTTGCTTGTGAGCCTCTTTTCTTTGTAGAGGAGGAATGGCTGGCATGGCCCTGAAAGGAGGCAAGGTATGGAAATAAAGCCTGTAACCGTGGTGAACGATATCCAATACCCATCTGTCTTGGGTAATAACTCCAGTTTTCTTTGAAAAGTGCCAGCCTTCCTCCCAAAGGTGCTGCCAGACGAGAAGGCTCTGGCAGCTGAAAAGGCAAGTCATTGGGTCTGCTTACTTAAAGGACTGACCCCTGCCCTCACCAGAAGACTGGGCAGGCGAACTGCCTGCTCTAGGCCTAAAGAACCTTGAGCTCTGCCCCTACCACGCCTAGATCTACCCCTAGGACTGAGAATCATAAGAAGGATAAGTCCACCCCTTAGTAGGCCAATTTCGACTAAACTTTGGAGGCTGAACCTGCAAAAATCTTTAACAGTCTGCATGGACTTAGCCTTGTCCTCCATTTTCTTTAAAACTGCGCCCACAGGCGCACCAAATAACACATCAGATTGTAAAGGAGCATCTAAAATCCTTGTCTTTACATGTTCAGCTAAATTCTGATCCCTGAGCCAGGCGTGCCTGCGAAGAACAGAACCAGTGGCTGCCACCCTCGAAGAGGCCTGTACAGCATCAAAACCACATTGCAAGGAATGCTTACCCACCTGTTCAGAAACATGAACTAAATCCTGCAACTCTTTACACTCAATACCTTCCGCCAGAGCATCTACCTTAGACTTCAATTGTGAAAGGAGATAATTTTGGTATTTCAACATGTGAAACTGGCAATTGAGTAATGATACCCTATCCTTATGAAAAATCAAAAGGCTCCACCGCCATAAGGGCCTGCAATTCAGAAACCCTTCTTGCAGAAGTAATGGCCAACAAAAAAGCAGTCTTCCATGACAAGTATTTCAACTCAGCAGTAGCCGCAGGCTCAAAAGGTTGTAGAGTAAGTTTCTCCAACACAAAATTGAGGTCCCAAGCAGGAGTAGGAGCTCTTCGTGGGGGTCTTATATTCTTTGCCCCTCTAAGAAATTGCTTGAACAAAGGATGAGAAAACAATGGTGGGTCACAATCATAGTGAGCTGAAATTGCTGCAGCATGAATCTTAATGGAAGAGAAAGACAAACCTTTGTCCAATAGCTCAGTAAGATATTGAAGAGCCACACTCAAATTAGGCTCAGAAACATCCAAATCCTTTGCTGCACGCCAAAATAAAAATCTCTTCCATTTTTCTGCATACACCTTACGTGTACTAGGTCTTCTGGCTTCCATAATCACATTCAAAACTTGTTGAGGAAGTTGAGATCTGCTGTGGTTCAAAACAGAATATGCCAGGCTGTTAGATGAAGAGAGTGAAGCTTGACATTGAGTAGATGACCGTCCCTCTGAGACAAAAGGTGTGGAATCAAAGGTAAAGGCCATGGAGGCTTTCTTACCAGATTCCTCAGTAATGGGTACCAGTGTTGCGAGGCCAATCTGGAGCTATCAAAATCATCCTTGGCTTGTCTTGTCTGACCTTTAGGAGTACCTT
Source organism: Protopterus annectens (assembly GCF_019279795.1). Classification (NCBI taxonomy): domain Eukaryota; kingdom Metazoa; phylum Chordata; order Ceratodontiformes; family Protopteridae; genus Protopterus; species Protopterus annectens. The sequence goes on from NC_056726.1 coordinate 184,280,952, forward strand.
TGGGAGGAGAGGCAGAGGTGGAAAGGCATACACATGAAGATTTTCCAACTGAGCGAAGAGCATCCACTTTCCAAGCTGTGTGATGATAACTTTTCGTGCAAAACTTTGGCAGCTGGTGGTTTAGTGGAGAAGCGAACAGATCTATGTCTGGAGTTCCCCATGACACTGTCAATTTTGAAATACATGAAGATCCAGTTTCCACTCGTGGGGATCCATGATTTGCCTGCTTAACACATCTGCTAAGGAGTTCTGTGCTCCTGGCAGAAACCTTGCTTGAAGAGTAAGCTGCAAGCTGAGCCAGTCTCCCACAAAATCATTGCTTGCCTGCATAGAGGATAAGAATGTGTTCCCCTTGCTTGTTGATGTACCACATGACAGTTGTGTTGTCTGTTAAAATCAACACCTGCCCTGGAAGAAGTAACTCCTTGAAAGCCATCAATGCAAACTGGACTGCTAACATCTCCTTCATGTTGATATGTAGATGCTGTAGTCTGGCAGGCCACTTGTCTTGTATCCACTTTCCATTCAGATGAGCTCCCCAAGCTATGTCTGAGGCATCTGTCGTTAGAATCTGACTCGCCTCTGGCGGGTCACAGAGAGTCCCTTGTTTAGGTGACATTCCTGAGCCCACCACAAAAATTCCTTTTGAATGCAAGGTATTATTTGAATGACAGTGTCCAGATCCTGGCAGTGCTGTGTCCATACATTTTGAGATACCATTGTAGCTTCCTCATATGCAGTTTGGCATTGGGAAGCACCAGAATACAAGATGCCATGAACCCTAATGCTTGAAGGACTGTCCTTGCAGTCAGCACGGACTGATGAGATAGTTGATGGAAGTAAAGGGATAGACTCTTTTGTTTGTCCGGGGTTAAAAAGGCCATCTGGGCTGCTGTATTCAGTCTCACACCCAAAAGCACATGTCTTGAGAGGGTACTAGACTGGACTTTATTTCGCTCACAGAATACGCCAGGCATCGTAGCACTCCTATCACATAATCCAGATGCTGAAGAAGCTCGGCCTTTTCTTGAGCCAGAATCAGACAGTCGTGCGAGTAAGGATAGATTTGTATTCCTTTTAGCCTGAAAAAAGCTACAACTGAGCCAGAACTTTGTGAATACTCTACAGTAGATAAGCTTCAAAGGGCAATGCAGAGAACTGATAATGGGAATTTCCAGCTCGGAACGCAGATACTTCCTGCAACTGAGTCTGATAGGCACATGAAGGTAAGCCTCCTTGAGATCTAAAGTTACCATCCAGTGATCTTTGCCCAGCAGAGGTAAAAGCTGTTGTAACGTCAACATTTTGAACTTGGGAATGTCCAAATAAGTGTTGAGGATAGACAAATCCAAAATTGGTCTCCACGTGTTCCCCTTTTTGGTACTAGGAACAGGCGAGAATAAAATCCTAGGCCCCTTTCTGGCACAGGAACCGGCTGAATGGCCCCTATCTGGAGCAACAGAGAAATTTGCTTGTGAGCCTCTTTTCTTTGTAGAGGAGGAATGGCTGGCATGCCTTTGAAAGGAGGCAAGGTATGGAAATAAAACCTGTAACCGTGGTGAACGATATCCAATACCCATCTGTCTTGGGTAATAACACTCCAGTTTTCTTTGAAAAGTGCCAGCCTTCCTCCCAAAGGTGCTGCCAGACGAGAAGGCTCTGGCAGCTGAAAAGGCAAGTCATTGGGTCTGCTTACGAAAGGACTGACCCCTGCCCTCACCAGAAGACTGGGCAGGCGAACTGCCTGCTCTAGGCCTAAAAGAACCTTGAGCTCTGCCCCTACCACGTCTAGATCTACCCCTAGGACTGAGAATCATAAGAAGGATAAGTCCACCCCTTAGTAGGCCAATTTCTACTAAACTTTGGAGGCTGAACCTGCAAAAAATCTTTAACAGTCTGCATGGACTTAGCCTTGTCCTCCATTTTCTTTAAAACTGCGTCCACAGGCGCACCAAATAACACATCAGATTGTAAAGGAGCATCTAAAATCCTTGTCTTTACATGTTCAGCTAAATTCTGATCCCTGAGCCAGGCGTGCCTGCGAAGAACAGAACCAGTGGCTGCCACCCTCGAAGAGGCCTGTACAGCATCAAAACCACATTGCAAGGAATGCTTACCCACCTGTTCAGAAACATGAACTAAATCCTGCAACTCTTTACACTCAATACCTTCCGCCAGAGCATCTACCTTAGACTTCAATTGTGAAAGGAGATAATTTTGGTATTTCAACATGTGAAACTGGCAATTCAAAGCCCTCATGGCTAAAGTGGAAGAAGTATACACCTTTTTCCCACATCTATCCAAAGCCCTTGCCTCTTTATCAGAAGGAACAGGATTTTTAACAACAGAAGCCTTAACACCTTTAGGGCCCTGAGAAACAGTTTCTGGGTCTGCCCTGGGACTCTTAAAAGATACTTATGAGCTTCAGGCACCCTATAATACCTGTCCGGGTTTAACTGGCACAGGAGGCAAAGAATCAGGGTTCAGGGAAGCCTCTGCAAAACATCCTCTACCACATCCAGAACAGGAGGTATAGCTAAAGGCCTATGCTGGGGTAGAAACAAAATTCCCTAAGCCTTTTCCTAGAATCAGAGAAATCTTGACCTTCCCATTTAAAATGCTCCCTCATGGAATGAAGGGTCTCTGAAAAAGAAAAATCCTCAGGAGGAGAAGCAAGGTGTAGAGTCATCTACATCAGAATCAGAATAAGGAGGATACTCCTGCAAGTCTTCAGCCGAAGACTCAGAAGCCTCGAACACTGCTCAAAACTTTCAAGCTCAGGTTCCACCCTAGGCCTCTTATCAGGGGGGGGTAAAGAACCTCTAATCATAGTAATCAAATCTTCTGCCATTTTAAGCATATGTTTCTTAGGCAGAGACCCTGAAGAACTAGAGGAGACCCCCTCTGAAGTTAACCCTGGCCTACCTCTAGAAGGAGCCTTGGAAACAGAAGGGGAGGGCCTAACCACCTTAGGAAGGGAGGGGGGAACAGCTACCTGAGAAGCCCCTTCAGCCTGGCCTACCTCCTGAGAGGACACATCTTGTAACAGTAAAGTCTCACCCTGAGAATCCAAAGGAACTTCTGGTAGAACCACCGGCTCCACAGAGCCCTCTAAAGAACCGACGTCCGGGACAGACGGTTCTTCCACCCTAGGCTTCGCTGCTTTGTCCTTGCGTTTTTGACCAGGCGGGCCGGAGCATCCGGCGGCATGTTGTAATTACAACGCTTCCCAAAAACTAACCTGGCACAATCTAATCTTCTCTTAATAGTGCGTTTGTTAAATCTAGCACAAGAGCGACAGCCAACAACATCGTGCTCAGGCCCTAAGCAAGGTATACACAATGTATGGTAATCTCTATGAGGTATCTGTTTCCCACAAGAAATACAGTTATTCACTTTTTCTGACATCCGGTTAAATACTGAGGCAAGAAAAAACCAAAATATTCCCCAACGGGGTACTTAGCCAACTTTGATTCGGTCTGAAACTCCGACTTCAGAAAATTTCAGAACGCCAACCTGCACTCGCAATACTGCTTCTGCATCGGACCATGTGGCAAAAAAGACTGAGGATATGACGTCGGTCATGCGCATTTGTATCCTGACATTCTGATGTCAGTTAAATGCGCCTTGACCGACGTCAGCCTTATACTTTGGTATTCGGGCCGACTGGGACAGCGGACTACCCAAGTGTTAGGACTGCAGCAATGTGAGATGAAGAACATCTGTGTGTGTGTGTGTGTGTGTGTGTGTGTGTGTGTGTGTGTGTGTGTGTGTGTGTGTGTGTGTGTGTGTGTGTGTGTGAGACATTATCATGCTTCAAAGGAGAAAGAACACAGCAACTTACTGAAAGAGTGGTAGGTGTTTGGCCATGGTGGAGGAAAGACGGACAAAGAGAGGAGGATAGTCAAGAAATTAAGCTTTTGTCAGCAAAGATTCCATTTAGGTCCTTTGAAGTCCATCTTAAATTTTCCTTCCACTTCTTCTTAATAAATTTCTTTCCCTTTTGCTATAGCTTTTAATTTTTAATTTACACAAAGTCAAGCTTTAGGGGAGTAAGTTCTCTGTAATTTTGGTACGGGGACAGAAAAAGCTGTTTAAAATCTTACATAATTTCTGCTTTTTCAGCAATTTCTGGAAAATTTCAACAGATGTTGATCCAAAAAGGTTGACTTTATTCAAAAGGATATCTAAGAGCTTAGCCTTTCCACATCATCTGGCAAGGGCTGTAAGCAAAAACGTACAGCTGTGTAAAATCTTACCAAAACAGGAGATGTCCTTCTCTTCACTGTTTCAGTATTCTTTACTTAAAAGATTTACTGGCGAAGATAGCCCAATGTCTTGGCCAGTATACCAAAGCCTTTAGTACTTACAGGCATCACACATCACAAGAATGCTCCCCATGCAAGGCGTGGGGCATAAAGGTGACATATGGATGCACATATTCCGAATGCCCTTAGGGACAAGGAGAATATCTGCATCCAGACAGATAAAAAGGAAGAAGAAGAAGATGATGAACACCGCCTCAGCTAGGATGGCAAGAAAACTACATGGCAAGAGCTGAAACTGAGGGGGTAGGAAGAGGGAGCAAATACTGCAACAGTCAAGAGAAAGACATCTACTGTTATGGTAAGATTGCACACAATTATACTATGTCTTCCAATATCATTGTTGCAGTATTACACACCAAAGGGAGAATATAAGAGCTCAAAAGGAAGACTGGGAGGAAGGAGAAAGGCACATAAGAGCTCTCTAAAATCCCATGCAGAACAGCCATGGAAATATATCCAACTTGTAAGGCTTACTGAAAGTATGTACAGAGGATCAAGTAGCAACCTCATGGAGAAACTGGTATCCCAAAAAAGTACAAGAGGCAACTGCCCTAGTAGAATATACCAAAGTCCTGGGATGAAAAGAAACAAAAACCTGCTCATATTTTCAAATAACTTTAGTTTTGTCCAAATATTATCTGAGCTGTGAACAAATAAATCCAGGTAAGGCAGAAAAATCACTTCTGAAAAATGAATCCAACTGTTAGAAAACAGAAGATGATACCACGGCAAAACATATTTATTAAAATTCCAACACACTTGTAAAGACACTAAAAACAAGAGATGAGCACTTTCGGCTTTTCACCTTCTTCAGATCTGTGTCTTGGCAAATCCAAGGTATGAAGAACCTTCTCACTGGCCGACTGCAGAGAAAGAAAAAAGGATGGAAGATTAACAGACAGATTAGGGGACAACTCATTGACCACCTTAGGCACAAAAGAAGGATTAGTATGAACAGACACCCTGTCTCTGTGGAAACTAAGAAGGAATAGTGAAGATAGCCTGAAGTTCATACACCCTCTTCTCTGAAGTGAGAGACAAACGTACAGTCATCCAAGCACAATGCTGTAAGGAAACTGAAGAAGGCGGCTCAAAGGGAGCCTGAGTTGATTTTTCCCGCACAAAACTGAGGTCTCAAGAGGGCGGAAAAGGCTTCCTGGGAGGCTTGACATGAAGGGTGCCTTTAAGAAATTGCTTGACCTCAAATCTAGAGGACAGAGGAGGAGTCTAGGGCAGACAAGCAGAAGTTGCTGATAGGTGGGTTTTAGCTGAAGACTCTGCCAACCACACATGCAGCAGATCACACAAATAAGAGAGAACCAGAGGAAAGTACAGTTGTGTACACTTACCATAAATGTAGATTTTTGAGTGCATTCACTGTTGCAGTCATCACTTGTGGGTTATCCCTGCTGGGTAGCCCTCGGCAGGCCTGAATACCAGAGTAAAGGATTTCCCTCCTGCGTCGGCTGCAGGTCGTCAGTGCTATAAAGAGAGGCAGCCAACGCCATTACATCAGTTTTTCTTGCCCCCAACCACTTCCAAGAAGACCTGAAGAAGGCCAACCTGGGTAAGGCCATAAGAAAGATGAAGAAGAGAAACAGGGAAAGGTGGGAAGGAAACAGGACTGCAACAGTGAATACACTCGAACATAGTACAGTTGTGTACACTTACCATAAATGTAGATGTTCGAGTGTCTTCACTGTTGCAGTCATCACATTTGGGTTATCCCCTGCCAGGGTAGCCCTCAGCCAGCTCGAATACCACAGACTTAGTAACTCTGTGTCAGTTGCTGTCACTTCAAGACTGACTTCAGGTCGTCAGTGGTATAAATTAAGGCAGCCAACGCTATTACATCAGTTTTTCTTGCCCTAACCTCTCAAGGAGCCCCCAAAGTAAGAGGCCAAGTTTTGGTGGAAGAACCCCACCAGTGGAAAATAAATACCAATATGCCCCTTACAAGAAAAGGAGAACAATAAGGAAGAAAGGTAATAAAAAGCAAAGGGGGGATGGAGGGAGGGAAACCAGGACTGCAACAGTGAAGACACTCGAACATCTACATTTATGGTAAGTGTACACAACTGTACTATGTTCTTCGTGTTTCACTGTTGTAGTCGTCACATTTGGGTAGATTCCCAAAGCTGAGGAAAAGGGTGGAGGCAGTCAAGCGAAGCTAGGGGCTGGCTAGGATGCCCTGCAAGAATGCAGAGGCAAACCCTGCCCTGGATTTGGAAGAGAGAGACACCTGGTAATGCTTGGTAAAAGTGTGAACAGATACCCAGGTGGCAGTCTCCAGGATGTCCTTGGTGGGGACCCCTCTGAGGAAAGCTGCAGAGGTGGAGGCTGCTCTGGTGGAGTGTGTCCTGACTCCCTTGGGGGGAGGCTTGCCATGCAGTTTGTAGCAGAAATTGATGCAGTGTGCTATCCATTTGGAAATGGTTTGCTTGGAGATGGCTTTGCCTTCTGTCCCTGTAGCAAAACTAACCAAAACTTGATCAGACTTCCTGAAGGGTTTAGTCCTGTCCAGGTAGTATCTGAGCTGCCTGTGCACATCTAGAGAGTGCAGAATCCTTTCCCCCTTGTTTTGGGTGGTTAGGAAAGAAGGTGGGCAAACAAATGGAATGGTTGAGAGCCACACTGGACACTACCTTGGGCAAGAAGGATGGATTAATTCTGAGAGACACCCTGTCTGCATGGAAGATGATGAAGGGTTCCACAGCCATGAGTGCTTGCAGCTCAGAGACTCTTCTGACTGAAGTGATGGCCAGAAGGAAGTTGGTTCGAAAGGAGGCAGGGTGAGTTTTTCTAAGACAAACTTAAGGTCCCAAGCTGGTGTTGGTGCCCTTCTGAGGGGCCTCAAGTTGCTAGCCTTTCTGAGGAAATGTTTAATCAGAGGGTGTGATAAAAGAGGCTGCTCAATGGGAAAATGGGCAGAAATAGCAGAGGCATGAATTTTTATACAGGAGAAAGTGAGACCACTGTGTAGTAGGTCAGTTAAGTAATCCAGGATTAGAGGGATGGAGGGCTGTGTTGTATTGGTCCCCCTTCACTTGGATCCAGGTGCAGAACCTTTTCCATTTATCTGCAGAAGACTTTCTGGTACTAGGGCATCTGGCCTCTCGGATAACCTCCAGAACTTGTTTACTGAGGATGGCAGATTGGTCTGGAGTTAGGGAATAAGCCAAGCTGACAAACTGCGTGTCTGCAATTGGGGATGCATGAATTCCCTTTCCCTCTGGGTTAAGAGGTTTGGAATCTGAGGAAGATGCCATGGAGGCAGCGGGGACAGGCTGTACAGCAAGGGGTACCAGTGCTGTCTGGAGCTATGAGAATGGTCCTTGGTTTTTCCTCCCTTATTTTGAGCAGTACCCTGGGGATGAGAGGTAGGGAAGGAAGGGCATAGACCAAGAGGTTTACCCAGGGGAAGGACAGGGCATCCACTTTCCAAGCCATGGAGTGATGCTCCCTGATGCAGTATTTGCTGAGCTGGTGGTTGGCGTGGGAAGGAAAGAGGTCGACCTTCGGGTTCCCCATTTCTGAATTATTAGGAAGAAGGTATTTCTGTTTAGCTGTCACTCATGTGGGGCCAAAAGCTTTCTGCTTAATTGGCCTAATAGGGAGTTGAGAGAGCCTGGTAGGTAATGTGCTAATAGGTGTAGTTGCATGAAAGAGGCTGTGAGCCAAATGGCCATGGCCAGCCTGCACAAAGGGTAAGAGTGAGTCTCTCCCTGCTTGATGATGTACCACATCACAGTGGTGTTGTCTGTTTTGATCAGGAGAACCCCTGGAAAGAGAAGGGGTTTGAAAGCCATCAAGGCCTGCTGCACAGCCATCATCTCTTTTTGATTGATGTGCAGGGGGTTTTGCTGCGGGCTCCATTGGTACTGTATGCATCTGCCATCCGGGTGTGTACCCCAAGCATAGTCTGATGCATCTGTGGTGAGGGTCTGGGCAGCGGGGTGTGGGGAGAAAGGCAGTCCCTTGTTGTGGGAGCAGACTGTTGCATACCAAAGAAATTCCTTACTCGGGTAAGGAATAATAGGTAGAAGAGTTTCCAGATCTTGAGAGTGTTGACACCAAAGGCTCTTTAGGTACCAGTGAAGTTTCCTCATATGCGGTCTGAGATATGGAATGAGGGGTTATTCAAGATGCCATGAACCCCAGGGCTTGTAGGATTTTCCTTTCAGAAAGCTGGGGTCTGGTGGCCACTTGAGAGAAGTAAGCTGACAGGAAAATTTGTTTCTCTGGTGTAAGGTATGCCATCTGGGATGTTGTGTCCAGACTTGCTCCCAGGAAGATTATCTTATATGGATTTATTGAGAAGCTTTTCCTGGCTGTCTGCCTAAATAAGACAGTTGTCTAAGTAGGGGAAAATTTGAATATCTCTTTGTCTGCAAAAGGCAATGGCCGGTCAGGCATTTTGTGAAAACTCTGGGAACAGTAGATAAGTCAAAGGGAAGCACAGAGAAAGTACAGTTGTGTACACTTACCATAAATGTACATGTTTCAGTGTATTCACTGTTGCAGTCATCACATTTGGGTTATCTGCTTGCAGGTAGCCCTCAGTTGGCCTGATTATCAAAGTCTTGGGTCCTGCATTAGTTGTTCTCTCATGTTCCATGACGTCATGTAGTCAGGGGTATAAAGCATGCAGCTGATGCCATTTTATCAGTTTTTCTTGCCCCAGATGTCAGGTGCCCCATAATGGCAAGCAATTACATACAAGGTTACACCTCCAACAAAAAACAAATACACCAAAAAGTTTCAAGCATAGTAAACAAGAATAGAGGTATAGTCAATAGAAGTCAGGGGGCTGGAGGGAGGGTAACCAGGACTGCAACAGTGAATACACTTGAACATCTACATTTATGGCAAGTGTACACAACTGTACTATGTTCTTCATGTTTCAGTGTTGCAGTCATCACATTTGGGTAGATTCCCAAAGCTAAGGATGGGAGGAGGCAATTATATAGCATTAGAACCAGCTATAAGGCCCTGCAAAACTGCAGTGGCAAAGCCAGCTCTGGATTTAGAAAAAATTGGCAAGTGGTAATGCTTGGTGAGTGTATGTACAGAAATCCAGCTAGCATCTTCTAGGATGTCCCTCGTAGGGACACTTCTGAGAAAGGCTGTAGAGGTAGATGCAGCCCTGGTGGAATGAGGTCTTATCCCCAGTGAGGTAGGTTTTCCATGGAGCTTATAGCAGAAATGAATGCAATGGCCTATCCACTTAGAAATGGTTTGCTTAGAAATGGCCTTCCCCTCTGCCCCTGAAGTAAATGCAACCAGCAGCTGTTCAGATTTCCTGAGAGGTTTAGTTCTGTCCAAGTAAAATCTAAGTTGTCTGTGCACGTCCAAGAAGTGCAGTATTCGTTCTCCTTTGTTCTGTGGATTAGAAAAGAGGGTTGGTAAATGAATAGATTGATTAAGGGCCACACTGGATACCACCTTGGGCATAAAGGAAGGACTGGTCCTGAGGGACACCCTGTCAGCATGAAAGATGATGAAAGGCTCCACTGCCATGAGGGCCTGTAATTCAGACACTCTTCTTGCTGAAGTGATGGCTAGAAGGAAGGCTGTTTTCCAAGAAAGGAATTTCAAACCTGCATTTGCAGCTGGTTCAAAGGGAGGCAGAGTGAGCTTTTCCAATACAAAGTTAACGTCCTAGGCTGGAGTAGGGGCTCTCCTGGGTGGCCTTAGGTTTTTGGAACCTCTGAGGAATTGCTTCAGCAGTGGATGAGAGAATAGGGGTGGCTCTGTATTATAATGCGCTGAAATGGCCGAGGCATGAATTCTGATGGAAGAAAATGAAAGGCCCTTGTGAAGCATCTCAGTTAAGTATTGAAGACTATGAGGTAAATGGGCACTGTTGTGCCCATCACTTGAGTTTGGCTCCAGGAACAGAATTTTTTCCATTTTTTAGCATAAGATTTTCTAGTACTAGGCCTCCTTGCCTCCGGAATGACATCCATCACTTGCTTAGAGGGATGGTAACGGAGAGAGGAGGTAATTAGCCAGGCTGCAAGGTTCAGAGTTTGAAGCTGTGGGTGCAGAATCTGGCACTCCTGCTGGGACAGCAGGTGCCTTGGTTCCAGCAGTGGCACACTGCGCAAAAGTGGGTACCAGTATTGGCGTGGCCAGTCTGGTGCAATCAGTATGGTCCTTGGTTTGTCCTGTTTGATTTTTAGTAGCACTTTGGAGAGGAGAGGCAGGGGGGGTGAAGGCATAAACTGATAGGTGTTTCCAGTTGAAGGACAGGGCATCCACTTTCCAAGTTTGTCTGTGGGAGTCATTGTGCAGAATTTGTCCAATTGGTAGTTCTGAGGGGAGGCAAACAGGTCTATCTCTGGGCTCCCCCATTTGTTTCTCAACATGTTGAATATCTTTGGTTCCAGTTTCCACACGTGTGGGTCCATGAAATTTCTGCTTAGGTCATCTGCCAGTGTATTTAGCTTACCTGGCAGGAACTGAGCTTGTAGTTGCACTTGGCAGCTCAAGGCTGTGTTCCACAGAGCCATGGCTAGTCTGCAGAGAGGGTAAGAGTGGGTTCACCAGTGCTTGTTTATGTACCACATAACCATGGTGTTGTCCGTCTTTATCAATAATTGTCCTGGAATAATGTGGTCCTTGAAGGCTGTCAGAACATTCTGTACAGCTAACATTTCTTTTGGATTGATAAGCAGGTGCATTTGACTCAGTTTCCATTTGTCCTGAATGCACCGCCCTGCCAAGTGAGCCCCCCATGCATAGTCTTATGCATCTGTTGTTAGGGTTTGGGCGGCAGGGGGTAGAGTGAATGGCAGTCCCTTGTTTAGGTGGCAGGCCTCTGCCCACCGAAGGAACTCCATCTTTAGACAAGGTATGACAGAAATCATTGATTCTAGGTCCTGAGAATGTTGACACCATAGGCTTTTTAGATACCATTGTAGTTTCCTCATATGCAGTCTTGCATATGGAATTAGTAGAATGCAAGAGGCCATGAACCCCAGGGGTTGCAGTATTTTCCTTGCAGATAGCTGGGTCTTTGTGGCCAGTAGTCAGAAGTAGGCTGTCAAATGAACTTGTTTCTCTGGCGTGAGGTAGGCCATCTGGGAAGTTGTATTCAAGCTTGCTCCCAGGAATACAATTTTTTGACAGGGTACTAGATGTGATTTATTTTCGTTTATGGTGTACCCCAGGGAAGTTAGCAATTTCTTTACAAACGCCAGATGATTTAATAGTATGTCCTGGCTTTCTGCCTGAATTAGACAATCGTTCAGGTATGGGTATATTTGAATATTTCTTTGCTTGCAAAATGCAATGACTGGAGCTAGGCACTTTGTGAATACCCTGGGCGCAGTAGACAAGCCAAAGGCAATGCAGAGAACTGATAGTGCATGTAGCCTGCTCTGAAGCATAGGTATCTTCTGCAAGATTCCCTTACTGGGATGTGCAGGTAGGCTTCCTTTAAATCCAGTGTTGCCAACAAGGCATTTTTTCCCAGCACGGGAAGCAGCTGATGTAGAGTTAACATTTTGAATTTTAGGATTTCCAAATAAGTATTTAGGATAGACAGGTCCAGGGTAAAGTGTCAGGAATTGTCTTTTCAGGGTACCAGAAAAAGTCTCGAGTAGAAACCTTGCCACATTCTGCTTCTGGGACAGGTTGAATAGCCCTGATGCTTAGAAGAAAGAGAAATTACTTTTGAGCCTCTGCCCACTGGTTTGGGGGTAGGTCTGGCCAACTGTATGGGGTTGGTAAGGAGTGGAAGTGGAATCTGTATCCTTGGGAAACTATATTTAAAACTCATTTGTCTTGGGTAATGAGTTCCCAGTTTTTTGCATGCAGGGCGATCTTTCCCCCTGAAGGAAAAGTCAGTTGAGCAGGGCTTGGAAGGTTTAAAGTTAAGTCACTGTGACAATTTACAATAGGGAGGTGTCTTACTACTCTCAGCTTTGGAAGTGGGAGCCCCCCACTGCTTAGACCTGTAAGTACCTGGGAACTGAAGCATGGGTGTTCTGTTGGTTCTGGGTTTGGACTGAGAAGGCCTGGAAGAGGCAGGAAAGGACCAATTCTTAGAAGGTTAATGCCTACTAAATTGGGAGGCTGTACTTGCAGGAAATATTTAACAGTTTGCATAGATTTAGCTTTTTCCTCCATCTTTTTAAGTACTACTTCTGCTTTGCTGCCAAACAGGTGGCCTTGGTTTAAGGGAGCATCCAGTAATTTAGCTTTAACATGATCTGGAAAAGATTGCTCCTTAAGCCGAGCATGCCTTCTAAGTGCAGACCCAGTGACAGCAGCCCTGCAAGATGCCTCTAATAAATCAAAACCACATTGCAAAGTATGTTTTCCAACCTGCTCAGCAGAATGCATTAAATCCTGTAATTCTTTACTTTCAGCACAGTCAGGAATCGCGTTTATATTACCTCGTCAAAATTTTACTGCATCAAAGCAATAAATGTCGAACACAATTGATCGATGCAGTAAAATATCGAACGAATATAAAAAAAAACAAACAAAAAAATAAAGGGCGTAGGCAGGGGGGCTGCACCCCCCAGCACCCCCCACACCCGCCGCTACTTAAATATACCAACTCCGAGACCGCACTACATTGAGGTAAATGGAAATCTCCCCCTACGGAGATTTCCATTTACCTGGCCGATATTATTCGCTTTCGATATTGTCGTGCTGACAATATCAGATTCGATATTGTCAGCTTGCGACAATATAATATAGACCCCAGGAATCAACATAATTTTCTGTTTAAGCAATCCAATAATATGCTGCTGATATTTTAACATATGAAACTGGCAGTTTAAGGCCCTAATGGCCAAAGTTGCAGACGTGTATACCTTCTTACTCCATCTATCCAGGGCCCTGGAATCTCTATCAGAGGGGGTATGGTTTTTGGCAGTAGGAGCCTTAATGCCTTTGGGTCCCTGTGAAATGGTCCCAGGATCCACAGTAGGGTTCTTAAAGAGGAACTTGTGAGAGTCAGGTACCCTGTAATACCTGTCAGGTTTTCTGGGAGCTGGAGGTAATGTGTCAAGGGCCAGGCTAGATTCCGAGAAGGCCTAATCTACAATGTCCAGTACAGGAGGGATAGCTAAAGGCCTGTGCTGAGGTAGGAGTAAGAATTCCCTAAGCCTCTTTTTGGAGTCAGAATAATCCTGGCTTTCCCAGCGGAAATGCTCCTGAAGAGTAGGCAAGGTTTCAGCAAAAGAGAAATCCTCTGGAGGGGAAGCAGAGGGACTGGAGTCCTCTGCATCAAAATCCTCATAGGTAGATAAGGGCAACTCCTGGTCATCAGAGAAAACAGAGATTTCAGAATCCTGATCAGAAGAATCAGAAGGAAAATCAGTCCTAGGTCTCTTAGGGGGAGAAGGATGGCTTCCCCTGATTAAAAGTAATAAGGTCTTCAGCCATTCTTATCATTTGTTTTTTAGGCATAGTGGCCTGACCATGCGGTCTGGGCGTCGGTTTTCTAGGCATGGATCGAGTTTTAGGCCTATAAGAAGATGATGGCATTGGTTTAATATTCAAGTAAGTAGGCCTGAATGCACCCTCAGTAGTGGGTGCCTGCACAGCAGCTCCGGACCCATTCAAGGTAGAGACATCCACAAGTTCAACAGTCGAAGAAGCATCTTGTGGCATATTGGACTCCGAATAGGTCTCAGTAGAGGCCTGCGAATCTGAAGAAGTGGGTATCAGGGGCTGCAAAAGCGCCTCACTGAGTACCAGCGAACTGGCGACTAGCTTAGGAGAAGCGTCGTTGGCAGCTTTAGACCTATGCGGTCTGTCTCTGTCTTTATCTTTGCGTTTTTTCGGAATCCCAGTAGTCAGATGGATTACCGACGACATTTCTGGATAATTGAACCGAGAACCAAAATATTTAGAGGTGAAAATATACCGATGACGGATAGTGCGCTGATTAAATAAAGCAGAAAACCGACAGCAAGGTACATTGTGGTCAGGGCCTAGGCAAGGAATACAGTATGAATGAAAATCTTTATGAGGTATTTGCTTTCCAAAAGTAATGCAATTATTAACTTTTACTGACATCGGTAAGGAACAAGAAAAAGTTTCCCCAACAGGGTACATAGCTTTAGTTGAAGACTTTGGTTCGGAAACTCGAAAACGAAAATTTCAGGAGTTGGCCGACTGGCACTTGCGAACTGCTTCTGCTTTGGGCACCGCACGGCAAGAAAGACTGATGTAATGGCGTCGGCTGCATGTTTTATACCCCTGATGACCTGACGTCATGGAAGAAGGGACAGCAACCGACGCAGGACCAAAGACTTGTTAATCAGGCCGACTGAGGGCTACCTGCAAGCAGATAACCCCAAATGTAATGATTGCAACAGTGAAACACGAAGAACATCCCAAATGTGATGACTGCAAAAGTGAAACATGAAGAACATCTACATTTATGTAAGTGTACACAATTGTACTATGTTTTTTGTGTTTCACTGTTGCAGTCATCACTTGTGGGAAGATTCCCAAAAGCTGAAAGGTAGGGTGGTGGGTATGTAGTGAAGGAGCTGGAGAATAGGCTTTTATTGTTTTAAATGGAAGCTACAATGCCCTACAGGACTGCAGAAGCAAAGCCTGTGCTGGATTTGGAGAAGGTAGCCAGCTGGTAGTGTTTTGTGAAGGTGTGGACTGATGTCCAGGTGGCAGCTTCTGAAATGTCCCAGGTAACGACACCTCTGAGGTAGGCAGCAAAAGTTGATGTTGCCCTGGTAGAACGTGTTCTGACTGATTTGGGAGTTACCTTTCCATGAAAAGAGTAGCAGAAATGGATGCAGTGCGATATCCACTTGGAAATGGTCTGTTTGGCTATAGGTTCCTCTCTGTTCCAGGGACAAAGCTGACCAGGAATTGGTCAATCTTTCTGAAAGACTTGGTTCTGTCTAGGTAGTATCTAAGCTGCCTGTGCACATCTAAAGTATGGAGAATCCCCCACCCCCATTTTGTGGGTTTGGAAAGAAGGTAGGGAGATGGATGGCCTGTTTAAGAGCCACGTCAGATATAACCTTAGGCATAAAGGAGGGGTTTGTCGTAAGGGATACACCTCTGGATGAAAAATAACATAAGGTTCAATGGCCATGACAGCCTGTAGTTCTGATACTCTTCTGGCTGAGGTTATGACCAGCAAGAAGGTGGTCTTCCAAGAGAGGTGCTTTATTTCTGCTGAGGCAGCTGGTTCAAAAGGGGGTGAAGTCAATTTTTCGAGGACAAATTCAAATCCCATGCTGGGGTGGGTGGCCTTCTAGGGGGTCTAATGTGCGATACCCCTCTAAGGAATTGTTTTAACAGGGAATGAGAGAATAGAAGTTGCTCTGTTGGAGAATGAGCAGAGATAGCGGAGGCATGGATTTTGATAGAGGAATAAGACAATCTTTTTTGCACAAGCTCTGCTAGGTAGAACAGAACCAAGGTGAGAGAGGCATGGGTGTGGTTTTCAACCTTACTTTGGCACCATGCAGTGAATCTTTTCCATTTTGCATTATAAGATTTTCTGGTACTGGGCCTTCTGGCCTCTTTAATGACATCCGTGACCTATTTGCTCAGTAATGGCCTGTTATCTGCCTCTGGGGTATAAGACATGCGGATAGGCTGAGTGTGTGAAGATTTGGGTACAGTACTGACTCTTTTTCTTGGGTTAGCAGCTTTTCTGTGAGAGGTAGGCTGACGGGTAGTTCCTTGGTTAGACTGAAAAGTAAGGGGTAGCAGTACTGACTGAGGATAGCCCTTGGCCCTTCCTCCCTAAGGATCAGTGGTAAGGAAGGGTAAGCGTACACAAATAGATTGCCCCAGTGAAAGGAGTCAGCATCCACCTTCCATGCTCGTGAATGTATGATGTGGAGGAAGGCGTCCTGTGCAGCCATCACTTGTGTGGCTTCAGGACACTCCTGCTGAGGTGGTCTGCCAGGGTGTTGTGCTCCCCTGGAATGTACTGGGCTATCAGATGCAGACCCATCATTGAAGCTGTCTGCCAGATAAGCACAGCTAGGTGGCACAAGGGGTATGAGTATGCCCCCCCCCGGTTTGTTGAAGTACCACATACCGTGGTGTTGTCAGTCTTAATCAGGAGATCTCCTGGTTTGAGGTGGCTCCTGAATGCCATTATAGCTCTGTGTACCACCAGTAATTCCTTCATGTTGATCTGGAGGGTAAAGTCTCCCTGATCCCAAGTGCTCTGAGTGCACGTCTCCTAGATGAGCACCCCAGACTGTATCTGACACGTCAGCGGTGATGGTCTGGCTTTAGGAAATGGTGGTGAAGGGAAGCCCCCTGTTCCGGGTACAAGCTTCTGCCCACCATAGGAATTTCTTAAGCAGGAGATCAGAGGCAGCTGGTGTTCCAGTGACTGTGAATGTTGGTTCCATAGGTTCCTGAGATACCATTATAGTTTTCTCATGTGGAGCCTGGCTAAAGGTTCCAGAAGGATGCAGGAAGCCATGTACCCCAGTGCCTGCAGGAACTTCCTTGCTGTGAAATGTGTCCTGCAAGCTAGCTGAAAAACAGTAGAGGGGGAGAAAGCTCTGCTTCTCTGCAGAGAGGAATGCTCTTTGGACAGATGTGTCCAGAAGGGCTCCTAGGAAGGTTATCTGTCTTGTGGGTTGGAAATGGGATTTTTTTCCTGTTGATGGTGAATCCCAGAGAGGTTAGGAGAGTTTGGACAAAGGAAAGGTCTTGCAGGAGTTTTTCCTTGGTGTCTGCCTGAATGAGGCAGTCGTCCAGATAGGGGTACATCTAGATGTGTTGCGGTCTGCAAAAGGCAATGACCGGAGCAAGGCACTTGGTGAAGACTCTGGGAGCAGTAGATAAGCTAAAGGGCAGAGCAGAGAATTGAAAATGCTCTGAGCCTACTCTGAAATGTAGGAAACTCCTGCAGCATTCCCTGATGGGGATATGGAGGTAGGCGTCTTTGAGATCTAGGGTAACTAGTCAGGCGTCTGCAGCCAGCATAGGCAATAGGTTTTGAAGGGTCAGCATTTTGAATTTTGGCACTTGGAGGGACAGATTTAATGCGGATAGGTCTAGAATAGGGTGCCAGGTGCCCTCTTTTCTGGCTGCCAGGAACAGCCTGGATTAGAAACCTTTTCCTGCTTGCCCCTCTGGCAATGATTCCACTGATCCCTGAGCACAGAGTTTTTAAATTTGGCGGATGGCCTCTGCTCTTTGGTTTGCAGGTAAGCCTGGGAATCTTGAAAATCTTGTGCTTTCCTTGAAAGTGAATCTGTACACCTCTGAAATGATGGTAAGTACCCACCAATCTGTTGTTATGGTTTGTCACTTATCTAAGAATAGGGACAGCCTTCCTCCTAGCCTGGTGGGGGCAGAGGGGAGGGGGAGGGTCACTGTAGGTCCTTGGGAGTAATGAGTGGATTTAGAACTCCCTTACCTAAGCGTGGTAGTGGACCACTGCCTTGGCCTTTGCTGGTGCTGTCTGGAGTTTGTCTCTGCACCCCCTCCTAGGCACAGCTTTGGGTTGGGCAGGAAAAGACCAGTGTTTTGTTGGAAAGTTCCTGCTGAATCTGGGAGGCTGTACTTGCAGGAAGTCTTTGACTGCCTGCATAGACTTAGCCTTGTCTTCCATTTTTTAATAACTTCCTCTGCTTTTGAGCCGAACAGTAGTTCCCTATCCAAGGGGGCATCCAAAAGTTTAGATGTGACCTGGTCAGGCAAAGGCTGCTCTCTCAGCCATGCATGCCTTCTGATGACTGATCCTGAAACTGCAGCTCTGCTAGAGGCTTCTAGAGCATTAAATCTGCAGTGCAGGGAATGTTTTGCTATGCGAGAGGTGGAACAGATCAAATCTCCTTGCTCTCTGGTAGTATTACTGTCTGGTAAGGTGGAAGTTTTTGCTTTATTAATTCCAATGTGTTTTTTTGAAATTTGAGCATGTGAAATTAGCAATCGAGGGCTTTAATGGCCAAGGTAGATGAAGTGTGGATCTTTATGTCCCGTCGGTCCAAGGCTCTGCTCTCCTTGTCAGAAGGTATCAGGTTTTTGCAGGAGCTGGTCCCAAACCCTTTTGAACCGTGCGTAATGATTTCTGGGTCAGCTGCAGGGTTCTTAAACAGATGCCTGTGGGAGTCAGGTACCCTGTAGTATCTGTCAGGTTTTCTGGGAGCAGGAGGTAGGGCATCAGGGGTGATGCCAAACTCCAGGAAGGTGTCTTCCACCACATCCAGGATGGGTGGAATGGTTAAGGGCTTGTGTTGAGGTAAGTCTAAGAACTCCCTGAGCCTCTTCTTGGATTGTGAGTAGTCCTGGGCCTCCCAATGGAAATGCTCTCTGAGTGAATTTAAAGTTTGCCAGAAAGAAAGGTCCTCAGGTGTGGGGGGGGGGGTTAGGCTGAAGGAATTAATTCCTCAGCATCTGAATCCTCAAAGGCTGTCAAGGGCTGTTGTTCAGTGTCCGAGTCTAGAAATTCAGAGCCTTCAGACTGTGGCTCTGAAAGCACTTCAGGTGAATGATCCCTTTTTCTTTTGGTTGGGGTAGCTGGGGAAGGCTGGTTACCCCTGATGAGGGTAATTAAATCTTCAGCCATTCTGAGTAACTGTTGAGAGTGGGCCGGTTGGGTGGGGGGAAATTGGTGACTGGGCATGGAGGAAGGGGCTCTTCTAGGAGTGCCCTGCTCTTAGGCTTCAGTGATTCGATGGGTCTAGTGGTTTTTGCTGGTGGCATGGCCGTGAGTCTAGGCCTGGTGTCAGTCATCCAAAAAGTCTCCTCGGAAGCTGGTGCCTGGAAAGCG
The DNA here is from genome assembly GCF_019279795.1 of Protopterus annectens. NCBI lineage: Eukaryota > Metazoa > Chordata > Ceratodontiformes > Protopteridae > Protopterus > Protopterus annectens. The sequence goes on from NC_056726.1 coordinate 184,300,026, forward strand.
GCTCCAGACCCAACCAAGGTGCTGGTGACTGTCAAAACGGTCAAAGAAGCCTGATCCGGCAGCGTACCGGACTCTAGAAGGATCTCGGTAGAGGCCTGCGATGGCTCTACAGCTGTCGTCAGAGGCTGCGAATGCGACTCACTGAGTTCCGCTGAACTAGAGGAAGGTAGGCTGGCTGACTTCTGATTTTTTGTCATTTGTGGGCCTAACCTTCTGAGGTCTGTCTCTGTCATTATCTTTTCTCTTTGTGGGGATATCGGCAGTCGATTGACCAACGGACGCCATTTCACGTGAGTAACTAACCTCCCTGAAATGCTGAGCTACAAAATAAGGTCTCCAATGGATGGTCCTAGCGTTAAATAAGGCACAGAACTGACAACCGGGAATGTTATGGTCTTGGCCTAGGCAAGCTACACACAGATTATGAAAGTATCGGTGTGGTACGTGTTTTCCACAATGGAGACAGTTATTTACTTTTTCGGACATCGGTTATGTGCAAGAAAAAGGATCCCTAATGGGGCACTTAGCTTTAGTAGAATTCTCCCTCACTCTGGCAAAGAGCAACCAATGCACTTGCAAACTGCTTCTGCTTCAGGCTCCACGGCAAGAAAGACTGATGTTGCCTCTCTTTATAGCACTGATGACCCAACGTCAGTCTAGGGTGACCTACAGCTGACGCAGGAAGGAAATCCTTTACTCTGGTATTTGGGCCGGACGAATGCTACCCAGTAGGGATTACTCACAAGTGATGACTGCAACAGTGAAACATGAAGAACATCCTCCACAGACAGGGGACACTGGTGGAGAGAGAGGCACCAAACAGAAAATGACTTCCATTTGGATTCCATTATATGGACGGCGCAGTGTTGCAGCGGTAGTATTGTCACCGCACAGCAGGAAGTTCTCCAGTTCGATTCTCGGCTGGGGTGCCATCTGTGCAGAGTCTGCATGTTCTCCCTGCATTCTTGTGGGTTTCCTCCGGGTACTCCGGTTTCCTCCCATGTTACAAAGACATTCATCTGGAGCATTTCTCCCCGGGTGTCCACTGAAAAATAGCCTCGTTCCAAGTCATACTTTCCCAGTAAACTAATATTAAATAAATAAATAAATTTGGACTTGCATGATTTCCTGGTAATGGGTTTCCTGGCCTCCTACAGAACCCGAAGCCTGTCCTCAGAAACTAGGTGCCTGAAAGGGTTCAAAATCCTATCACCCATAGCGATGAAGAGTGGACAAGTGAGGATGGATAACACAGACCCCTTGTATTGTGTGACAAGATCCACCTGGTAGGGTAGCGTGTGGCAAATGCCCTAGCCAAGTGAGAAAGAAGGGGGAAACAATGCTGTCTGGGCCAAAAGGGAGTCACTAACAAGGTTTTGGGAGAGACCTGCCTGATCATCTGCAAGACTTTTGGTAAGAGAAGAAGGGAAGGGAAGTCGGACAGAAACATCCACTTCCAAGGGGAAGACAGGGTGTCCACTTTCCATGTCAGATGACTTGGGACTCTGGAGCAGAAGAGAGGAAGCTGCCTGTTCAAATTGCAGGCAAAAAGGTCTACCTGAGGAATAGCCCACCAATAAGCTTGTGTCCTGTGCCACTAAACTGTGTTCCAAGGGAGTCTAAACTCCCTGAAGAATTACTTGATACTGGATAGATAGATCCCAGACCTGAAGAAACTGAAAGCAAATAAGCTAGGACCTTGCACCCCCATGATTTCTGACATATCGGCATCACTGAGGTATTGTCTGTGAAAACACTGAGGGGCCTGAAATGAATGAGGGAGTGGAAAGCCTAAACAGCCAAAAGCAAAGCCACCATCTCCTTTATACTGATGTAATTTGACCTCTGATGAGAAGGCCAGAGACTATGAACCTTGAAGGGGCTCCAGGAAGCACATCATCTCCTGTCTGAGGCATCTGTAAAGAGCTGCTGAGTTGGAAAGAATAGTTGTGTAAAATCTTACCATAACCATAGATGTCCTTCTCTTCACTGCAGTATTCTGAACCTGAGGGATCTCCTGCCCGAAGGCAACCAGAAGTCAGCCAGTATTACAAACTTCTTACACTACTGGGACATTGACTGTAGGCTTCAGTTGGACGTAGGCCATAAAAGCGACACACATGCGTACTATCCTCAGAAAAGAATGCCCTAAGAGGAAAGCCAGACTAAGGATATAAAATGTCAGGACATCCAAGCAAACAACAGACCGATGGGGGGGTGTTCAGACAGAATACTTCAGCAGTGAAGAGAAGGACATCTATGGTTATGGTAATATTTTATACAACTTTTCTATGTCCTTCTATTACTTGCAGCAGGATTCTTAACCCGAGGGAGAGTGCCAAAGCTCAAGAAAGAAGGGAGAAAAGAGGAGCAGAGGAGCTCTCAATGAAGCCATGTAAAATGACTTTAGCAAATCCGGATCTAGATCTGGAGATGCCATCCAGTTTGTAGTGTTTGGTAAAGGTATAAATAGAAGACTAGGTGGCTGCTTCAAGGACTGTGCTGTTATCTAAGCCCTTAAAGAATGCCTTAGAGCAGAGATTTTCAACCTTTTTCATCTTGCAGTGCACACAAACTAACTGCAAAAATCTTGCAGCACACCAACAAATATATATGTTTGCCTGACAAAAAAAAAGGTATAATTTTGATTGATTTAGAAAATCTTTTCCTCTTTTTTACTTGCATTTAATATTTAATGAGATATCTGAGCTTGACGTTGTTTTAGAATGTCTTTTGTGAGAGGCTGAAGTTTGGGCAGGCAAACACTTAAATCTTATACCATGGTTTCCAGCCATGATCTATTTTTTTGTTCTTAATATTATTCATTGCAGAAAAGCTTGATTTGCATAAATATGACATGGAGAAAGGAAGAAGTGCTTCTATTGCTTTTTTTGTAATATTGGGAAATTCAGTTTTAAGAGATAACCAAAATGAAGTAGTATTTGTTGTGGAATGCTTAAGTTTTAATCCTCTGTCATTTATCTGTGGTCAACTTGTCTCCTGTAATATTTAAATTTGCCAGTTTGCACACATTTAAGGCAAATAGATCTCTTATCCAATCCAAGGATGATATGTAAACTGAGGGAAAATATTTATCATTATTTATACTAAGCAATCTTAAAGTCTGTAAAATTAGATCTATAAGACTTCCATCCAGTTTCCACCTTTTCGTTAGCTCAAACATTTCTACTGCATTTTCTCTTCTGATTCTTTCTTCCCAAAGCATTAGTTTTTCTTTCAAAGCATTAATTTTGTTGGTGGAATTAAGAATATTTTCACAATCTTATTGCAGAAGAAGAAGAATTGCATAATTTTATTGTGTGTTCAAAGATTGAAACAAATCAGAAAGAAATGCAACCTTATTGCATTAAAACTCATCATGGAGAAAAATCAACTGAGATTGTTAAGTAGTCAAAAAAAGTTAGAACTTCCTCTTTTAGTTCATAAAATCTTAATAGAACTTGACGACGAGATAACCACCTAACTTCTTTTTATTCATTTGACATTTGACCAGGAATGTCCGACTGGACACAGGTCCTTTTTCAGTGGAGGCCCGGGTAGAAAAGCTCAGATGACTTGGATAATGTCAACATATACTAGCATACACAGAGTTCCAGTTACAGACATTTCAGCAGTTTAACAAACATACAGGATACTATATTGATGACAAATAATGCAAAAGTAGAAGACATGCATTTCATTTCATGGAAAAAAGTCCCATCATAGCTCATACTGCTACAGTTGCAGTTGAAATAATCAAGAGGGTCATACACATACAGATGTAGTTGCTACAGGTGTGACTGAAATGAGGAAGCCACAGCCTTGGTAGAGTGGGCCATCATGGGAAAAGGGAGGCTCTTTCCATGCAGTGTGAAACAAAAGCAAATAGTCTTTCAACTTCAAGAAGAAACAGTCTGCTTGGAAATTGGGTAAATACAGAGCCCTGAGTTAAAAGTTCACAGACAGCTGATCAGATTTCCTAATAGCTTTAGTCTTGTCCAGGTAAAACCTAAGTTGTCTGTGTACATCTAAGTAGTATAGTACCTTTTCACTGTGCTTTTGGGGGAGAAGAGAAGAAGGTAGATAATTGAATAGACTGGTTAACAGATAACTCTAACCTCTTTTGGCACAAAAGAGGGACTTCTTCTCAAGGATATCCTGTCCTTATGAAAGGCCAGAAAAGAGGGCACCACCATAAGGGCTTGTAGCTCCAACACCCTTCTGGCTGAAGTCAAAGCCACTAGTAAAACAGTTTTCCAAGAGCAATGTTTGTGGAAGGTGAAAGATGTGGGCTCAAAAGGGGCCAGGGTCAATTTTTCTAAAGGTCCCAAGGAGGAAGAATAGGTTTCATGAGAGGCCTAATGTGAAGGACACCCTTAAAGAATAGTTTCACCTCAAATCCAGACAGATGCTAGAGGAGGAAGAGTGGCAGACAAGAAAAAACAGCTGATGTGTGCTTTGACAGAAGAATAAGCAAAGCCAGCAGTGAGCAATTCACACAAGTAAGACAGAACTATTGGGATTCCCACTGTCAGTGGGTCTTGGTTCTTAGAGGGATACCAGAGTGAAAATCTTTTCCAATAGGAAATATTAAGAATTTCTGGAATTGGGTTTTCTGGCCTCCTGCAAAACCCTGAGCATGTTCTCTGAGAATATGTGTCTGAAGGGGATTAAATCCTATCACCCACAGTATCAGCTGTAGCGCTGACAAGTGTGGGTATAACAGGGATCCTTTTCTTCTGTGTCAGTTGGTCCACTCTGTGGTGTAACTTGTGATGGCCCTTGGCTAAATGTAGAAGAAAAAGGAACCAGTGCTGGCTTGACCAAAACAGTCACCAGCAAGAATTTTGGTTGGTCCTGTCGAATCTTGAACAGGACCTTTGGTATTAGAGGAAGGGGAGGGAATGCATACAGAAACATCCCTTTCAAGAAAGGGAGAGGGCGTCTACCATCTAAACCAGAGGACTTGGGAGTCTGGCACAAAATTTTGGAATCTGTCTGTTCAGGGGGAGGCAAATAAGTCTAGTTGATGAATACCCCATTGGTGGGCTATGTCCAGGAACACATCCATGTGAACCATCCATTGATGGGACTGAGTCAGGGACTGGCTTAGGGAGTCTGCCACAAGATTCTGCTTGGAGGGAATGTACACAGCCAGAATAGTCATGTGGTACTGGGTAAGAAATTCCCATACCAAAAGAGCTGACCTGTAAAGGAGATAAGATTTGCCACCCCCCCCCCCGATTGTTCACATACCAGAGGACTCTCATATTGTCTGTGAACAGTTGTCGAGGGCCAGGGCAAAGAAGAAGGTGAAATGCTTGTAGAGCTAATGCGTTCTGTTTTTTGGGAAGGAGACCAAATTCCCTGAACTGTGAATTTGCCTAAGGCCGCTCCCCAGCCCATGATTGATGCATCTATGGAGAGTTCTACGACTGGGTTGAAAGGATGCAGGGGTAGTCCTGGATTTAAGTCTATCTGTTAGATCCACCACAGCAGTTTCCTCTTTAGGCAAGGAATAAGGAGGACTTTGTACTCTAGTGGGTGAGAATATTGGGTCAACACCGATCTGAGGAACCACTGGAATTTCCTCGTGGAGTTTTGCCATCAGTACCATGGGAATGGTTTAAGCCATGAATCACAGCACCCTGAGGAACTCCCTGGCTGTGATGTGAGTCAAAGGGAGAAGGGATTGAAAGAAGGACAAAAGGTCCTGCACCTTCTGAGGTGGAACTGACACTATCGTTATGTCTGTCAGGTTCAACAACTCAAGCAAATGTGGTTTTGTGAAGGGGTGAGGATCGACTTCCTGCAGTTGATGGTGAATCCCAATTTTACAAGGAAGGAAATGGTGGTCTCCAGGTTTTGGAGTAAAGTGTTTGAAGATGGGACCTGTAAAAGCAGGTCATCCAGGTATGGAAAAATCCGGATGCCCAAAAACCTGCATTGTGCAATCAATGGAGCCAGGTATTTTGTGACTACGCTCAGTGAGGTAGAAAGATCAAAGGGCAAGGCAGAGAATTGAAAATGCCAAGAACTCACAGAAAAATGTAAGCATTTCCTGAACATGGGGTGAATGGGGATGTGAAGGTAACCATCAATTATATCTAGAGATGCCATGTATCCTTGTGGCAGGATGGAAATGGAGTTTGGAGTGTCAACATTATGAAGGTAGGAACCTTTAAGAACCTTTAAGAACCTTTAAGAAGGTGCTGAGATGGGATAAATCCAAGACTGGTCTCCAGGGGCCATCCTTCTTTTCACCAAGAACATTCTTGAATAGAAGCCTTTCCCTCTTGAGGTTTGAGGAACCTTTTGAATGGAGCCCTGTTGCCAAAGCTCTGGGAAGAGGGGCAGCTGCTCTTGGGGGAAGGGGGAGAGTGCCAAACCATGAAGCATCCTTTTTTGACTACAGAAAAAACCCAGGCGTCTTGGATGATGCTTTCCCAGACCCTGTGAGCATTTGAAAGGTGAAGGGAAAGAGGGGAAGGGAAAGATCTGCAGGGTAGTCACAGATTCCCTGCTTTGTCAGGAAAGGACTGCATTTGTTGTGAGGGTGGCTGTGAACCCCTAGGCTTCTGCTGTGTCTTGCCTCCTCTGGAAGACAAAGACTTACCAGAAGAATGCTAGGTGTGGCTATGGATGAAAACAGGTTTAGATGGGAAATTCCTATGAAATCTGGGCACAGGAGAAACCCGGAGGTGTTTCAACTCCATAAGTTCCTTGTTCTTGTTTTCCTGTAGGGACTTAGAGAGGCTGCTGCCTTACCAAATAATTCTGAATTTCTAATGGTGCATCCATTAATTTAGATTTGAAGTCATCCTGGAGAGGCTGCAGCCTGAGCCAGGAAAATCTTCTAAGAACTAAACCAGCAGTAGCTGGCTTGGCACAAGCCTCTGCAACATTATAGGTGAATTTAATGAAATGTCTTGCCACATGGGAAGAAGTTAACAGGATAGATAGTGCCAAGGTTTTTCCTTCTGAATCAGGAAGACCTGCCAATGGCACTCGATGCCTGAGACAAAAGTTCTAAAGAGTACTTAGTCATACGTATCTGATAATTGATGGCCCTGAAAGCCAAGGTGGCTGACATATAGGCCTTTTTGCCCAGTCTCTCAAGAGACTCTCTATGTCTGATGGGAGAAGGGTGGTAGGGGGAAGCATCCTAGAAGGTTTATCTGTAGCTACAGAAATGACTGCTGGGTCTGCAGCAGGACACCTAAAGAGGAATTTACAATCTGCAGGGACCTTGTAGAAGCAGTATGGCATCTCGAGAGTTGGGGCCTGGGAGGCTGGGGTTTGTAAAGTATTGTGAAAGGCATCCAGAAATGCAGGATGCACTGGTAGAAAGTACAGTTGTGTACTTACCATAAATGTAGATGTTAGAGTGTATTCACTGTTGCAGTCATCGCCTGTGGGTTATCCCTGATGTGGTAGGCCTCAGCCGGCCCGAATACCAGAGTCAAAGTTTTTCTGCATCGGCTGCTGTCGCATGTAGTCTGACGTCAGGTTGTCAGTGCTATAAAGCAAGAGAACAGATGCCATTACATCAGTTTTTCTTGCCCTAATCCGTCAGCAGCACAAGGAAATATGGTAAAGTGATCCTGGTGGCTAAAAGCCACTGTGAGAAGCTTATGTCTCCCTAAGGAAAGAGGATATAAGGGGAAGGAGGGAGGGAAAAGTACAGTTTTGTACCTACCATAAATGTAGATGTTCGAGGATCCACATTGCTGCAGTCCTAACTATTGGGTAGTCCGCTGTCCAGTCGGCCCGAATACCAAAGTATAGCTGACGCCGGTCAGGGCGATTAGACTGACGCCAGCACGTCAGGGTACTAATGCGCATGACCGCCATATCCTCAGTCTTTTCTTGCCCCAGATGTCAGAAGACCCTGAAAAGCTAAGGCCAAAACCAAAAATTCCAAACATACCTGCACCAAAATATGTACAATATATACAAAATTACCAGAATATAACCTCACCTACACAACCACCCTTAAACACAGAGGGGAAGGAGGGAGGGTAAATTGGACTGCAGCAATGTGGATCCTCGAACATCTACATTTATGGTAGGTACAAAACTGTACTATGTTCTTCATTCCACATTGCTGCAGTCCTAACTATTGGGTAGAATCCCAAAGCAGAGGTAAGGGAGGCTGGCAAATCATAAGGAAGCAGGAACTGACAACATGCCTTGCAAAATAGCTGTGGCAAAACCAGCCCTAGACTTAGAGTAGAGAGGAAGGTGATAATGCTTAGAGAAAGTATGCACTGAACTCCAGTAGCTGCCTCCAAAATATCCTTAGTGGCCACCCCCCTTAGAAATGCTGTAGAAGTGGCAGTAGCCCTAGTGGAATGAGGCCTAATTCCAGCTGGAATCTCCTTGCCATGATGGGAATAACAAAATGCAATGCAAAACCCAATCCACCTAGAAATAGTTTGTTTTGACACAGGCTTGCCCCTGCGAATCAAAGCAAAAGAAACAAACAACTGCTGAGACTGCCTAAAATCCTTAGTCCTGCTCAAAAATGGCATAATAACGAATTGCCTGTGTACATCTAAAGTGTGCAAAATCTTTTCCCCTTTATTTTGGGGATCTGCATAAAAAGTAGGCAAATGAATAGTTTGGTTTAAAGCCACACTAGAAACCACCTTAGGCATAAAGGAAGGATTGATGCAGTAAAGATACCCTATCCTTATGAAAAATCAAAAAGGCGTGATTGGATGTGGGCATCCGAAGTGGTTCTGCTTAATATGTCTGCTAGGGTATTGTCTTTCCCTGGTACAAATATTGCCTGTAACTGGATGTTGTAGCTGAGTGCCAGGGTCCACAGCTCAAGGTCATTCTGCATAGGGGTATGAATGAGTGCCTCCCTGTTTGTTGATGTACCACATCACTGTGGTGTTGTCTGTCCTTATCATCAACTGGCCCTCTTTGAGAAATGGTTTGAACTTTTGGATCGCCAGTTTACTGCCAGCATTTCTTTTAGGTTGATGTGCAGTTGAAGTTGATCCTGTGTCCACAATCCTTGCACGCATTTGTCCAGCATGTGGGCCCCATCCTAGGTCTGAGGCGTCTGTTGTGATGGTCTGGCTTGCTTGACATCTGCGAAAGGGTAGGCCGGTTTGACTGGCATGCCTGAGCCCACCATAGGAACTCCTGTTTTAAGCATGGAATTAGTGGGATTTCTGTTTCTAGACTGTGTCTGTGTTGGGACCACAAATTCTTTAGGTACCACTGTAGTTTTCTCATATGTAGTCTGGCAAATGGAACCAAGATTATGCATGATGCCATGAAGCCCAAGGCCTGCAGTACTTTTCTTGCTGTTAACTTGTTCAGTTTTGTTAGTGCCAAGAAGTATAGAGGGAGTTCTTTTGTTTTCTGTAGTCAGGAATGCCATTTGTTTTACTGTGTCCAATTCAGCCCAAGAATGTCCTTGTTTGGGATGGTATCAGCCTTGACTTTTGTAAATTGACTGTGTATCCCAGTGCTTGTAGCAAGTAAATGACCCTTTGTAAATCTGTTGTCAGCTTGCTTTTGTTGTCCCCTTGTAGCAGGCAGTCGTCCAGGTATGGGTAAATTTGAATTCCCTGAAGTCTGCAGTGGCGATTACTGATGCCAGGCATTTTGTGAATACTCTGGGCGCAGTAGATAAGCCAAAGGCAATGCTGAGAATTGATAGTGCTCTGATCCTGCAAGAAATCTGAGGTATCTTCTGCAGATTAGTCGAATGGGACGTGCAGGTATGCCTCCTTGAGATCTAGAGTTACCAGCCAAGACTCCTTGCCCAGCATGGGAAGAAGTTGCTGTAAGGTCAGCATTTTGAATTTTGGGACAATGATGTATGTATTTAAGGTGGACAGGTCGAGAATTGGTCTCCAACTTTTTCCTTTCTTGGAACTAGGAATAGTCTGGAGTAGAACCCCTTTCCTTGCTCTGCTGTTGGCACTCTTTCCACAGCTCTCATGTTTGCTAACTCCATTATCTGGCGTAGAGCCTCTGTTTTTTGATTTGGAGGTAGATTTGGCATTTCCTCTTTTGACTGGAAAAGTGTGGAAGTGAAACCGGTAACCTTGATCTATGGTTTGTAAAATCCACTTGTCCTTTGTTATGTAGTGCCAGTTCTTTGAAAATAAGGTTAACTTTCCGCCTAGAGGAGCTGCTATTTGTTCCCTGGTAGGCGGAATTAGGAGTAAGTCACTGTGGTTGTGTTGATGTAGTGGCAGTGGCTGTGTCTGTGCCTCTGTTGTTACCTTGCCACTGTCTTCCTCTGTAGGCACCTCCTCTGGATTGGTTTCTGCCTCTGGAGCGTCTATTCCTGCCCTTTGAAATTTTGTGGAGTCAGGAAAGGACCAATTTTTGCAGGCCAGTTCCTGCTAAACCTTGGGGTTGAACCTGCAAGAAATCTTTAACAGTTTGAACAGATTTTGCCTTTTCTTCCATTTTCTTCATAACCTGCTGGGCAGATGTACCAAACAAACTTGTCTTGTCCATAGGAGCATCTAGCAACTTAGCTTTAACATGATCCGGTAAAGCTTGTTCCTTTAGCCATGCATGCCTTCTTATCACTGTGCCTGTCATGGCTGATCTAAATGAAGCCTCCAGTGCATCATAGCCACATTTTAAGGAATGGTTGCTAACCTGTTGTATGTTATTTACCATCTCTAATACATATTTCTTATCAAGAGATTCATCAGTGGTTAGTTTTTTAGTTAACTGATCCAGCATAAACTCTTGGTATTGTATCATGTGAAACTGACAGTTTAAAGCTCTAGCTGAGAGAGTAGCTGAAGTGTAGACCTTTTTACCCCATCTGTCTAATGACCTTGCTTCCCTTTCAGAAGGAATAGGGTTTTTAGCTATGGTCGCGGCTACTGCCTTGGGGCCCTGGGATATAGTTTCTGGGTCTGCAAGTGGAGCCTTGTAAAGGTGGTGATGAGTATCTGGCACCCTGTAAAATCTGTCGGTTTGGCAGGGGCTGGGGTAAGAATCTGGAGCGGAGCAAACATCATTGAAAGCATCATCCACCACAGAGAACAGGGGGTATAGCTAAGGGCCTGTGCTGTGGGAGGTGCAGAAAAGCTAAGTCTTTTTCTGGAGTCTGAAAAATCCTGTTGCTGCCATTGGAACTGTTCTCGCATGGCATGCAAGGTTTCCCCAAAGGAGAATTCTTCTGGTGGGGAAGCAGCTGGGATGGATTCTTCAGCATCAGAATCTTCAAAATTGGAGAAGGGAGCCTCTGGCTGGTCAGTTATGTCTGAGTCATCAGCAGAATCATCAGAGGACACTGGCTCAGGGGGCTCTGCCCTAGGTCTCTTCTCTGGGGGCTGTGAGGCCCTGTCTGGGTGAGATTGAGATCCTCTAATTAAAGAAATTAAATCTTCTGCCAAAGTAAGCATTTGAGAACTAGAAGAGGGCCTGGATGTGGGTGGTTTAACAGGCACTGTTTTAGTAGTCTTGGCTGCTTTAGCCCTGGCGAAGGCCTTAATGGACATGGCTGCTGGAGGCCTAGCAGCACCACGTGCTGGGGTAGAAACATCCAAGGGGATGGTGTCTGATAAGTCAACCACCGTAGTGGGTAAAATTTCTGAGGTCGTTTCAAGAGTTGTAGCAGGGGCCTCAGTTGTAGGAATAGGTTCAGCTGTACTTTGTTCAGTTTTCTCGGTTTCGGCGAAACCGAGACACTCGATTTGCTTGACCATGGTTTCGGCGAAACAGCGGACCGCGAGTGGCGGTCTTTATCTTTGCGTTTTGATTGGGTGAGTCGGAGGATCCGGCGGCATAATGTCGCAAAACAGAACCGAAAAACTGTTCTGCAAACTCCGGCGCCTAAGCGTTAAGTCGGTTGAAAGAAGCACAGGCGAACAGGCTGCTATGTCATGGGCTGGGCCTAAACAAGGCAGACAGTAGAGTGGAAATCTTTATGAGGTATTTGTTTCCCACAGTTTAAACAATTGTTAACTTTTTCTGACATCGGCTGAGGCAAGAAAAGTCCCCAGGGTACCAGCTTTAGAAGTCTTGAGTAGTATTGGTGAAGTAATCTCTGGATCCGACCGACCGGCACTTGCGAACAGCTTCTGCTTGGCACGCGGCAAGAAAGACTGAGGAAAATGGCGTCGGCTGATGCCTTTATACCCGAAGACCAACAGAGATGACGTCGGGTGGAGTGCGACATCAGCCGAAGCCGGACCCGGACTTTGGAATCCGGCCGACTGAAGGGCTGCCTGACGACAGGACAACCCACTTGTTATGACTGCAGATGCATCCATGAAGGACATCTCCCTGGCTGTGATGTGAGTCAAAGGGAGAAGGGATTGAAAGAAGGACAAAAGGTCCTGCACCTTCTGAGGTGGAACTGACACTATCGTTATGTCTGTCAGGTTCAACAACTCAAGCAAATGTGGTTTTGTGAAGGGGTGAGGATCCACTTCCTGCAGTTGATGGTGAATCCCAATTTTACAAGGAAGGAAATGGTGGTCTCCAGGTTTTGGAGTAGAGTGTTTGAAGATGGGACCTGTAAAAGCAGGTCATCCAGGTATGGAAAAATCCGGATGCCCAAAAACCTGCATTGTGCAATCAATGGAGCCAGGTATTTTGTGACTACGCTCAGTGAGGTAGAAAGATCAAAGGGCAAGGCAGAGAATTGAAAATGCCAAGAACTCACAGAAAAATGTAAGCATTTCCTGAACATGGGGTGAATGGGGATGTGAAGGTAACCATCGATTATATCTAGAGATGCCATGTATCCTTGTGGCAGGATGGAAATGGAGTTTGGAGTGTCAACATTATGAAGGTAGGAACCTTTAAGAACCTTTAAGAAGGTGCTGAGATGGGATAAATCCAAGACTGGTCTCCAGGGGCCATCCTTTCTGGGCGCCAAGAACATTCTTGAATAGAAGCCTTTCCCTCTTGAGGTTTGAGGAACCTTTTGAATGGAGCCCTGTTGCCAAAGCTCTGGGAAGAGGGAGAGTGCCAAACCATGAAGCATCCTTTTTTGACTACAGAAAAAACCCAGGCGTCTTGGATGATGCTTTCCCAGACCCTGTGAGCATTTGAAAGGTGAAGGGAAAGAGGGGAAGGGAAAGATCTGCAGGGTAGTCACAGACTCCCTGCTTTGTCAGGAAAGGACTGCATTTGTTGTGAGGGTGGCTGTGAACCCCTAGGCTTCTGCTGTGTCTTGCCTCCTCTGGAAGACAAAGACTTACCAGAAGAATGCTAGGTGTGGCTATGGATGAAAACAGGTTTAGATGGGAAATTCCTATGAAATCTGGGCACAGGAGTTCCTTGTTCTTGTTTTCCTTTAGGGACTTAGAGAGGCTGCTGCCTTACCAAATAATTCTGAATTTCTAATGGTGCATCCATTAATTTAGATTTGAAGTCATCCTGGAGAGGCTGCAACCTGAGCCAGGAAAATCTTCTAAGAACTAAACCAGCAGTAGCTGGCTTGGCACAAGCCTCTGCAACATTATAGGTGAATTTAATGAAATGTCTTGTCACATGGGAAGAAGTTAACAGGATAGATAGTGCCAAGGTTTTTCCTTCTGAATCAGGAAGACCTGCCAATGGCACTCGATGCCTGAGACAAAAGTTCTAAAGAGTACTTAGTCATACGTCTCTGATCATTGATGGCCCTGAAAGCAAAGGTGGCTGACGTATAGGCCTTTTTGCCCAGTCTCTCAAGAGACTCTCTATGTCTGATGGGAGAAGGGTGGTAGGGGGAAGCATCCTAGAAGATTTATCTGTAGCTACAGAAATGACTGCTGGGTCTGCAGCAGGACACCTAAAGAGGAATTTACAATCTGCAGGGACCTTGTAGAAGCAGTCTGGCATCTCGAGAGCTGGGGCCTGGGAGGCTGGGGTTTGTAAAGTATTGTGAAAGGCATCCAGAAATGCAGGATGCACTGGTAGAAAGTACAGTTGTGTACACTTACCATAAATGTAGATGTTCGAGTGTATTCACTGTTGCAGTCATCGCCTGTGGGTTATCCCTGATGTGGTAGGCCTCAGCCGGCCCGAATACCAGAGTCAAAGTTTTTCTGCATCGGCTGCTGTCGCATGTAGTCTGACGTCAGGTTGTCAGTGCTATAAAGCAAGAGAACAGATGCCATTACATCAGTTTTTCTTGCCCTAATCCGTCAGAAGCACAAGGAAATATGGTAAAGTGATCCTGGTGGCTAAAAGCCACTGTGAGAAGCTTATGTCTCCCTAAGGAAAGAGGATATAAGGGGAAGGAGGGAGGGAAACCAGGACTGCAACAGTGGATACACTCGAACATCTACATTTATGGTAAGTGTACACAACTGTACTATGTTCTTAGTGTTTCACTGTTGCAGTCATCACCTGTGAGAGGATTCCCAAAGCTGAAGAGAGGGGTAAGAAGGATTAGTTAGAGAACTAGGCATGGGTCAGCATGCCCTGCAGAACTGCAGAGGCAAACCTTCCCTAGCCTTAGAGAAAAGAGGTAGGTGGTAATGCTTTGTAAAGGTATGGACAGAGGGGTCCAGGTGGCAGCTTCCATGTTGTCCCTGGTGGGAACTCCTCTGAGGAATGCTGTGGAAGTGGAGGCTGGCCTAGTGGAATGGATACAACTTACGGGGTGGTTTCCCATGTAGTCTGTAGCAGAAATGGATACAGTGTGATATCCATTTGGAAATGGTTTGCTTGGAAATGGTTTTCCCCTCTGCCCCTGGGGCAAAGCTGACAAGAAGCTGGACTGTTTTTCTGAAGGGTTTAGTACAGTCTAAGTAGTAGCTGAGCTGTCTGTGCACATCTAGTGAGCGCAGAACTCTTTCCTCCTTGTTTTGAGGGTTAGGAAAGAAGGTGGGTAGATGTACGGCCTGGTTGAGGGTCACATCAGATACCACCTTGGGCATAAAGGAGGGGTTAGTCCTCAGGGATACCCTGTCTGCATGGAAAATGATGAAGGGCTCAATTGTCATGAGTGCCTGAAGTTCTGAAACCCTTCTGGCTGAGGTAATAGCTAGTAGGAAAGCAGTCTTCCAGGAGAGGTATCTCAATTTTGCTGAAGCAACAGATTCTAATGGTGGTAAGGTTAGGTTTTTTAAAACATAATTCAGGTCCCAGGCTGGTGTGGGTGGCCTTCTGGGAGGTCTGATATTAGAATCCCCTCTAGGAATTGTTTAATCAAAGGATGTGAGAAGAGGGGCTGGTCTGTATCAAAATGTGCTGAAATGGCTGAGGCATGGATTTTAATAGAAGAGAAGGAGAGGCCACTATTGAGTAACTTAGCTAGGTAGTCTAGATAGAGAGGGATGGAAGGCTGTGAGGTACTGCCCCCTCTGGACTGGCTCCAGGAGTAGAATTTTTTTCCATTTTCCTATGTAAGATTTTCTGGTGCTGGGCCTTCTGGCCTCTGTGATAATGTCTAGGACCTGTTTGCTTAACAGGTGCCCCTTGTTTGCTCAAAGTATTAGTCATGCTGACAGTTTGAGAGTCTGCAAGTCTGGGTGCAGCATTCCCCCCACCTGGGTCAACAGGTCTGAGATCAGAGGAAGCTGCCTAGGAGGCTGTAATGTCAGGCTGCACATTAAGGGGTACCAATGCTGTCTGGGCCAATCTGGAGCAATGAGGATGGCCTTTGGTCTCTCCTCCCTTATCTTGATCAGTACCCTTGGGAATAAGAGACAGAGGAGGGAATATGTATACAAAGAAGGAGCTCCAGGGTAAGGTCAAGGCATCCACCTTCCATGCTAGGTGGTGCTACTCCCTGGTACAGAATGTTTTCAGCTGGTGATTGAGGTGTGAAGCAAAGAGATCCACCTCTGGAGTTCACCACTCCTGAATCATTTGCAAAAAGATTTTTCTGTGGAGCTGCCATTCGTGGGAGTCCAGTAAATTTTTGCTTAAGGTGGTCTGCCAGGGATGTGTTGATCCCGGATAGGTATTGGGCAATTAGGTGTAATCCCATGGAGGAGGCTATCAGCCAGAGGTTCATGGCTAGCCTGCACAGCAGGTAAGATTGGGTTCCTCCCTGTTTGTTGATGTACCACATTACTCTAGTGTTGTCTATTTTGATAAGGAGAACCTCTGGCCTGAAATGGGGTTTGAAGAATGTCACAGCCTTTTGTACTCCCATCATTTCCTTCTGACTGATGTGTAAGGGAAGGTGCTAGACATCCTAAACACCTTGGGTGCACCTGCCCCAAACAATGTCTGAGGGATTGGTGGTGATGGTATGCCCGGTAGGGCGGAGGATGAAAGGAAGACCCTTGTTCTTGGCACAGGGGCCTGCCCACCAAAGAAACTCGGCCCTTATACAGGAAATCAGAGAAAGAGCGGTCTCTAGAGGCTGAGTGTGCTGACACCAAAGATTCTTTAGGTACCACTGAAGTTCCTCATATGAAGCTTGGCCAGAGGAATTAGAAGGATGCAAGATGCCATGTAACCCAAGGCTTGCAAGAACTTCCTCACAGTGAGTTGACTTCTGGAAGCCAGCTGGGTAAAGTAGAGAGGCAGGAAGCTCTCCCTTTCTGGGGATAGGAAGGCATTGGGATGCTGTGTCCAGCAGTGCTCCCAAGATAATTATCTTCCTGGAGGGTGTTTGCTTTGATTTCTTCTCGTTGATGGTGAACCCTAGGGAAGTTAGGAGGGTTTTGACAAACAGAAAGTCCTGAAGCAGCTATTCTTTGCACTGCCTGAAAGAGGCAGTCATCCAGATAAGGGTAAATCTGTATATTTCTCTGTCTGCAAAATGTTACGGCCAGGGATAAGCATCTGGTGAATACTCTGGGGGCAGTAGATAAGCGAAAAGGTAGCACAGAGAATTGAAAGAGTTGTGAGCCTGCTCTGAAGCGCAGGAATTTCCTGCGGGATTCCCTTATGGGGATGTGGAGGTAGGCATCTTTTAGGTCTAGGGTCAGTAGCCAGGCATTTTTTGTCAGCATAGTCAGGAGCTGCTGCAAAGTTAGCACTTTGAATTTGGGGACCACCAGGGAGATGTTAAGAATGGATAGATCCAGGATGGGGCACCAAGTGCCCTCTTTTCTGGGAACAAGGAATAGTCTGGAATAAAAGCCTGTGCCTGTTTGATCTGAGGGTACAGGCTCTACTGCCCCCTGGTATATGAGAGTTTGGACCAGTTTCAATGCCTCTGTCCACTGATTTGGTGGCAAGTCTAGGTACCCTTTTGGAATTGAGAGTTCGTTGAAACAGAATTTGTATCCCTGAAAAATCATCTTTAAGACCCATTGGTCCTTTGTTACTGAAAGACAATTTTCTTTGCAGAAGGACAGCCTTCCTCCTAGCTTTTGGTGAGTGAAAAAAGGGCAGGGGGGGAGAGGGAGTCATTGAAAGTTTTTGCCATAAAAGGTTGGCTTAGAACTCCCTGCCTTTGGGGCGGAAGTTGTCCACTGTTTGTTTCTCTGCTGACCATGGGATAGGGGCCTGGGTGGTCTGTCCCTGTCTGCTAGGTGCAGGGAAGGACCAGTGCTTAGAAGGAAAGTTCCTGCTGAACTTGGGAGGTTGAACCGGAAAGAAATCTTTTACTGTTTGCATAGATTTTGCTTTGTCTTCCATCTTTTTAAGCACCTCTTCTGCTTTCACTCTAAACAAGCAGTCCTTATCCAGGGGTGCATCAATTAATTTGGACTTGACATGATCAGGGAGAGGTTGTTCCTTCAACCATGTATGTCTCCTAATGACAGATCCTAACACTGCTGCCCTGCTTGAGGTTTCTAGGGCGTCATATCCACAGTGTAATGAGTGTTTGGCCAATTGACAAGTAATGTGCAGTAAATCTACTAACTCTTTCAAATTGACACAGTCAGGAAACGTTGAAAACTTTTGTTGTAACAGTTCCAAAGTGTGTCGTTGACATTTTAACATATGGAACTGAAAGATGAGTGCTCTGAGAGCTAAGGTTGCAGAGGTGTATAATGTTTTACCCCATCTGTCCACAGCTCTGGAAATCTTGTCAGAAGGAATAGGATTCTTGGCATAACTAGTCTTAGTTCCTTTAGGACCCTGTATAATGACCTCTGGGTCTGCAGCAGGATTTCTGTACAGGTATTTGTGAGAATATGGCACTCTGTAATACCAGTCAGGTTTACTGGGAGCAGGTGGGAGGGTGTCAGGGTCTAAGCTGGATACATGGAAAACATCATCCACCACTTCTACGATAGGGGGGAGGGTGGTCAGGGATCTGTGCTGGGGCAGGTCCAAAAAAGTACAGATGTGTACACTTACCATAAATGAAGATGTTCGAGTGTATTCACTGTTGCAGTCATTGCATTTGGGTTATCTGCTTGCAGGTTGCCCTCAGTCGGTCTGATGCAGCCCTGCTGGAGTGAGGTCTGATCCCCTGACGGACAGGTTTTCCATGGTGCTTACAGCAGAAATGAATGCAATGGCTTATCCATTTAGAAATGGTTTGCTTTGAAACAGCCTTCCCCTCTGCCCCTGTAGCAAATGCCACCAGCAGTTGTTCAGATTTCCTTTGAGGTTTAGTCCTGTCCAAGCAGAATCTAAGTTGTCTGTGCACATCTAAGGAATGCAGTATCCGTTCCCCTTTATTCTGTGGATTGGGAAAGAAGGTTGGCAAATGAATGGACTGATTAAGAGCCACACTGGATACCACCTTGGGCATGAAGGATGGATTGGTTCTGAGGGACACCCTGTCCACATGAAAGATGATGAAAGGCTCCACTGCCATAAGGTTCTGTAATTCAGATACCCTTCTAGCTGAAGTGATTGCTAAAAGGAATGCTGTTTTCCAAGAAAGACATTTTTAAGTCTGCAGTAGCAGCTGGCTTGAAAGGAGGTAGAGTGAGTTTCTCCAAGACAAAGTTAAGGTCCCAGGCTGGGGTTGGAGCTCTCCTGGGTGGTCTCAAATGTTTGGCCCCTCTGAGGAACTGCATGAGCAGTGGATGAGAGAAGAGGGGAGGTTCTCTGTTATAATGAGCTAAAATGGCTGAGGCCTAGATTTAAATGGAAAAAAGACAGGCCCTTGTGAAGCATCTCAGTTAAGTATTGTAAAATCGGAGGTAAATTGGGCACTACTGTGCTTATCCCTTGAGATTGGTTCCAGTCACCAAATCTTTTCCATTTTTCAGCATAAGATTTTCTAGTACTAGGCCTCCTTGCCTCTAAAATGATATCCATCACAGGTTTGCTGAGGGATGGTAAAGGAGAGATTGAGTAATTAGCCAGGTTGCAAGGTTCAGTGTTGGAAGCTGAGGGTGCAGAATCTGGTTTCTCTGCTGAGACAGCAGGGAAGAAGTCTGAGGCAGGTGCCATGGAGATAATCGTGACACACTTGCACAGGAGGGGGTACCAGTGTTTGCGCGGC
Organism: Protopterus annectens; assembly: GCF_019279795.1. Classification (NCBI taxonomy): domain Eukaryota; kingdom Metazoa; phylum Chordata; order Ceratodontiformes; family Protopteridae; genus Protopterus; species Protopterus annectens. The sequence continues at coordinate 184,319,332 of NC_056726.1, forward strand.
CAGTCTGGAACAATCAAAATCATCCTTGGTTTGTCCCGTTTGATTTTTAGTAGCACTTTGGAGAGCAGAGGCAGAGGGGGGAAGGCATAGACTGATAGGTTTTTCCAGCTGAAGGACAGATCATCCACTTTCTAGGCTTGTTTGTGGTGAGTCCTTGTGCAAAATTTGTTCAATGGGTAGTTCTGAGAAGAGGCAAACAGGTCTATATTTGGGCTCCCCCATTTGCTTGTCAACATGTTGAAAATCCTTGGTTCCAGTTTCCACTCATGTGGATCCATGAGGTTTCTGCTTAGTCCGTCTGCCGGAGTATTTAATTTTCCTGGCAGGAATTGAGCTTGTAGGTGCACTTTGTAGCTCAAGGCTGTGTTCCACAATGCCATGGCTAGTCTGCAGAGGAGGTAAGAATGTGTACCCCCTGCCTGTTTATGTACCACATAACAGTGGTGTTGTCCGTCTTTACCATTAGTTGTCCTGGAAGAATGTGGTCCTTGAAGGCTGTCAGAGCATTCTGTACAGCTAACATTTCTTTTTGATTGATATGTAGGTACATTTGACTTGAGTTCCATTTGCCCTGAATGCACTTCCCTGCCAGGTGAACCTCCCATGCATAGTCTGATGCATCTGTTGTTAGTGTTTGGGTGGCAGGGGGTGGTGTGAAAGGTAGACCCTTGTTTTGGTGGCAAGCCTCTGCCCACCAAAGGAACTCTAGGCATAAGCAAGGTATGACAGAAATCATTGTTTCTAGGTCTTGAGAATGTTGACACCATAGGCTTTTTAGATACCATTGTAGTTTCGTCATATGCAGTCTTGCATATGGAATTGGAAGAATGCAAAAGGCCATAAACCCCAAGGCTTGCAGTATTTGTCTTGCAGATAGCAGGTTTTTTGTGGCCACTTCTTTGAAGTAGGTTGTCAAATTAATTTGCTTTTCTGGAGTGAGGTAAGCCATCT